>NC_081350.1:34881833-34984839 GCF_029784015.1 Lycium ferocissimum
TGAACCCCCCTCTTGTAACTCCTTGTCTTTCTTTCAAGGCTTCCCCCTCCTTTACCTTTCTTTTCCCCATCAAAAGCAACCTCTTGGGGAGGCCCCCATTTTGTGCAAAAAAATTTTGGGCCCCCATATACAAAGGGAATCAAGTCCCCCAACAAACCCCCTCCTCTCGCCCTCATGCCCGTTTTTAAAGGGCCGGGCCCCGACAACCCAAAAGGGGCCCCGAACGATCCATTCGCAACCGGGGTTGCTCCCCCGCCCCCGACCTCTCGGCATAAAGTGTCAAAATGTTCAAACTATCCCGTGGGCCGGGGCCCCTCCCCGACAATTCCCGATTCTCCCATTTACAACTAAGTAGAGCCCCAAAAGTACCCCTTTTGCAAACCCGTCTAACCCAAGATCGAGAGCATCAATATAGCCCCGAGGGTCCTCTCTTTTTGCCCCCGAAAAGACCGGGTTTTTCCCGAGAAAGCCCTTATTTGAAGACTTCTCCTTACCTCCCAACCTCGACCCTCGATTCCCGACGTTAGGCCCGAGCTCGCTACCAAATACGAGCATATTTCCATACATCTTTAACATCCCCATCCGAATCACTCGGGAGGTGTAACCGTAGGAGCGGTTGTTATACCCCATTTAAACCGAGCTAAATAGGTACAACATACTGGAGATTCTTATTTTGCTTTATTTTAGGAGTCGCCACCTAATTGATTTTAAGGTGAATTAGGGCACCTAATTATTAACTAAGGTAAAGCTAACTAAATTTCCGTTAATTAACTTAATTTTCAATTTAAGTAAGGGTTCTAATTATCCTAAAGGAAAGGGGTTAGGCATCCTCTAGGATCCGTTAACTACGCCAAGCACCAAACTTAGGTTAATTAATTAAGATTAAAGGCAATGCTTAAATTTTAAGAAAATGACTTATAAATGTTACTGAGGTTTTAAAAGAGAGCATAAATATGCCATTTAAACTAATTCGTAGAAAATATAGTAATCTGCATGAAGGAAAAAAAAATTAAATGCTTTTGAAATAATGCTTATAAATGTTAAGATTTTAAATGAAAGTATAACAATGCTATTTAAAATAATACTTGTAGAAAATATAATAACTTGTGTAAAAGAAAAATTTAAAGACTAAATAGAACTTAAAGATATTGCTAAGGCCTTAAATGAAAAAAATATAGTAATGCTATTCAGGAATAAAATTTTGTGGAAAATAAGATAATTTGCCTATGAATAATAGTTTAAGAAGAGATTTAGCAATTTTGAACTTTGACTAAGTAAATATATTAATGTAGAAAAACTCTAGGCCTATTATAAGTAAGATTCAAAAGGAAGTTATTTTTATTAACTTGGCTAAAAAATATGCGTGATTGATTCAAAACTTGGGGAGTGATTTATAAAAGATATTTGAGTTCATATTTGAGTATTAATGACGTTTGAAATGCCTATGATAGTAAAATCGATTCCCTTTACTTAAAATATATAGTCGTGCCATTTTGCAAATCAATTATTCCCAATAAATAAATATTAGACATTATAAATAATTTTAACATGAAAGGAAGAGGAATAAATTTGTGGAATTAATTGTTAGCTTTCCTTAAATTAACTACCCATTACTAAACTAAATCTACTAATTCATCTAAGGTTCATCTAAATTGAGAAAATAAAACAAAATAAAGAGTTAGTCATGCAATACAAATTAAATGCATAAAAAGAGTAAAATGGAGGAATAAATAAGTGAAATGTATTCAGCCCATTCTTAGGGACCGCTGTTGCGTTCCATTTGCTACTGGGCTTCGGCCCGATGAAATTTTATGTGGTCGCTGGCTGTTGGGCTTCGGCCCAGAGAATGACTCGATAATATTATGTTGGGCTTTTAGCCCAACAACGAATGTGGAAGACGAGTCCCTCGGACTCATATGCGAGGTTCATGCAAAAAACTTTTTCGGGTGCAGCGAACTAGGTGCGGGGTCTTCGATCTACGCTCGAACACCAACAACGCCAAGCTTCGAAGGCACTCGGATTCAATACCTCGGTTGAGATCCAAAATGAAAATGATGGTATCGTAAAAAGGGAAAAATATTGAAAGGGTATTAATAATAATTTTTAAGGGCATTTCTAGCTGACCACCAAAAAAAAAAACCTCCTCCAAAGCCTGAAGAAACGAGTATTTATAGGAGAGTTCTAGAAAAATTTGGGCGGGCTTTAAGATTCCAAATTTCAAATCGAAAACGTTGAGAATCCCCTCTCCGTCCTCGATCGAAACACAAACACGCCATATAAAGAGACAAAAACAATAAAAAAACGGTCCTTGAAAATGAAAAGCAGTTTGAAAAGAAAACAAAGTTTACCTCACAAATCGACAAAACTCATTAAGGGATTTCGATTGAAAGCGAGGAGAAAGGAAAAGAAAACAAAAAATCAACGCTTCGACCGTCGACCTACTAGACCGAACATTAATTTATTTCCTAAGATGGCCATGCACGACCCGTAATCGCGAAAGTCTTCTACGGATTTGCCATTTTCGCCGCTAAAGAGAAAGGAGTGAGGAGAGAGAGGAGACGAAAGAGAAGGGGAGAAGAGAGAGAACGGGGGGGGTGCGGCGTGGATGAAGAGAGGAAACCCTAGTGGTTTCCTTTGTTTTGAAAGGAATTGGGTCGGGTCGGTTTGCGGTAATGGGCCGATGGATTTTGGGTCGGCCCGAAATTTGATGGTTAGTGGGTTCGATTTGGGTTCTAAATTAAATAAAAGCCCCTTTTCAATTAATGATATATATTAGTGTATGCTAAATGTTATTTAGTACGTATTTATTAATGCCGGATAAAACAAAATTATGCGACGTCGTAATAGCCGTACAATAATATTTTGAAAGTCAACAGTAAATAAATGTCATTATTTAATTGCGAGAAAATAAATGCGGTGCGTGTGCATAAGCTGTTAAAAATGCTGAAATGACAAACGTGGATTACCATAATACCGGTAATAATAACAATGATAATGATAATAATAATAATAATGATAATAATAATAATAGTGGTAGCAGTATCAGTAATAAAATAAAGATAATAACAGTAGTGACTACAACAGGATAATAAAATGCCGGTATTAATAAAAATTAATAATTATAGTAAAAATATAAATAAATATTTCTTAAATTGCTGAAAATACTAGAAATGTAAATAAGTATTTAGGGAAGGCGGGACAAAATTGGGTGTCAACAGCGGTTGAGGCTGCTGTCTGACTCGGAACGGTCTCTTCGCGAGTTGCTTCCGCAGTAGCCCCTTAGCTGGTGGTTGTAGCCTTTCTGGTGTATTTTCTTTTCGCAGGCATTTTCTGAAAATACGTACACGCATGAATTAGAAAGGCATCCTAAAAGTACTGCTCTAACTGCACGATCTAGGATATGAAAGAAGCCGAGACAATCTCGAATGTCGTGGTAGTCAACTATTTATATGTATGGGCCCTCACACATATAAAAGTGACCCCACTGGACACGATTTCATAGACTCCCTAAAGACATTTGAACCTAGGCTCTGATACCAAGTTTTGTCACGTCTCGAACCATAGCCTGGGCGTAACACGGCACTCGGTGCCTGACTGCATGTGACCGAGCGAACCACATGGCTTGTTGAATCATCATGAGGCATACATGAGCGGAAATATAACGTGAAGTGCATGATGAGCTTTGGTAAAACATAGTAAGTCATAATATTAAAAATAAGTACTTGGTTAAGTCATGAATGCGGACACATCATAAATGAGCCAAATCGGCTAACCAACTCTGGAAGTCTAGCATGACACTTGTCTTGTCTATGAAACCTCTAACATGAGTCTGAAACACGTAACATACTTGCTGGGACAAGGCCCCCAGCATACCTTTAGATGCAAAACTAATTAAAGAAAGACAATGTCTAAACCCCGAATGAGATGGGGCTCACCAATAAGCTGGTACGTGTAGATCCTAATGAGCAGAGGCGTCGTCCTGTAAATCCGTACCTGCATCGTGAAATGCAGAGCCCCAGGCAATAAAAAGGGGACGTCGCACGTTAAATGTACTGGTATGTAAAGCAACTGAAAGAAATAACATGGGACATGGAATAACATGATAAGAAGCGAAACGAAAACACGGACATAAACATGAGCATGAGCATGAGCATGAGCATGAGCATATTTATATATATATATATATATATATATATATATATATATATATATATATATATATATATATATATATAACCATGTGGGTACGTGGAGTCTGGTACCTCGCCGGACCAGCAGAGCCCCCATACCTTGCCAGGGTATGAGGTGGTAACGTGCCTGATAGATCCATTCAGTGTAAAATTAAGGAATCGTCCTAACTGGCCGGAGCGATCCTTGTCCTACGGTGGCTACGTAGTTTCAGGCTATCTGAGCCTTCTCGGTAATTCGTGCAACTCCCAAAAATATGAACATAATATAGTTGGCTAAGAAGCCCATGATTTTCGTGAATTAACTTGTACTTGTCTTGTAATCATGATTTCACGAAATAACTTGTAAACATGGTTTCATGAAATAACTTGTAAACATGGTTTCATGAAATAACTTGTATTTAGCATGTATGTATCTTGAGTCATGGCATGAAGATAGTTATATAATACAATTGCATGAAAACTTGTAGACATGTAGGATATTCATGAAATAAGCATTTTTTATTTAAAAACATGCATGCAAGAACCCATGAAATACAAGATATGGGTTTTCGTGGATTATGGACGGATTCTCAACAATCATAAAGAAATATTAAGAACTCAATGATGGAATTATAACAATTCATACGTAATATAATCATGGACATGGACCTAGGGTTATCATGAGCATGGTATAGAAACCCTAGTTTTAGTAGAAAATCATAATTTATGGATTATGAGGCGTGGGGAAGAACAATGATATTCCCACACGTAGATAGTAACTCTACATACCTGGTAATGCTCCAAACTTGAATTAAAGACTCTAACTTTGAAGAGGATTTCCAAAATCTTGAATTCTTGAACCTTGAGATGGGTTTTCTTGAAAACCTTAGTTTTAGGAATGATGATTTCTTGTTTAGATTACAAGGATATGTATTAGAATTGACTTGGAATAATTAGAGTAGGCTTACCTTGGTGTTCTTGATGATGGAAGAGGGTAGGAGGTCGTGCTAGGGCTTGAAGGAATGAAAAATAAAGATTTGAACTGATATGGACGAATATATATGTTCCGGAAAATTGCATTTACGCCCTTGACAAAATACTAGCCGTATTTTGAAAGACAAAGCCGTATTTTGAAATACGGTCCGTATTCCGTATGGACTACACTTGCGTCTCTTCAAAAAATGGCCATAACTCTTTGCACAGATGTCCGTTTGACCCCTACAATATACCGTTGGAAAGGTATTTCAAAGCTCTACAACTTTCATCAATGAAGTTTTCTCAAATTCCAAATACGTTTTGAAACACGGGCCATATTTTGAAATACGATCCGTATTTAACAATGTAACATCCAAATGCCAAATTCCAGAATGCTCAGAAATCCTTGGTACCAGTTTACGACTTGAATTACGGCCCGTATACTGAAATACGGTCCGTATTTAACAATGTAACATCCAAATGCCAAATTCCAGAATGCTCAGAAATTCTTGGTACCAGTTTACGACTTGAATTACGGCCCGTATATTGAAATACGGTCACTGTTCATAGACGTAAATCCCCATCTTACAACTGAACTGGAAAATTTCAATTCTCACATCCTTTATCTGATTTTCTAAGTCTAGGATCATGGTCAAAGCTTAGGTTAAAGATACGAGGTGTTACAAAATGAATACAGTTGAGTTGAATACATTTGACTTGAATACACCTTAGTTGAGTACATTTAACTTGAATACAGCGAAATCTGAATTGAATAGAGCAAAATCTGACTCAACCGAATTTTGAATACAATTCGATTTTTGAATACAGTCTACTGTAGCACGCGAATACAATCAACTGTAGCTACGGAATATAATTAGCTAAAATGTAGCTATGCCCAATTTAAAACCCCTAAATGTTAGTCATTTATGTAAAATTCCCTAAAGTTTTTGCAGAGAAAAGGACATAATTGGCAGGTCGGGCGAAACTAATTTCACCCGCTGCCCACAATTCTTCTAAATCCAAATTATACCCACTAAACTAATCTCATCCATTATCCAAAACTTAAATAAGACAATTTTCAAATAAAAACCCAAACACAAAAATGTTTGAGGCGATTTTTATATATAATATATGTCATTTGTGTATAAAATATGTATCAGTACCTATCTGTAATGTATAGAAACTGTATAAAATATGAATCACTAAGGTATGTATCATTTTTGTATATAATATGTATCATTTGTGTATATAATGTGTATCAAAGACAAAGGTAACCCCGCTTCCGTATGGAATAGAAAATTGTATCATTTCTGTATATAATATGTATCATTTTTTGTATAGAAAGTGTATATATAATTCCAGCATGTGTATATAAATTGTATCAGCCTTGGCATTATTTTGGGCCGACCGGCCATTTTTTGGCATTAATTTGGGTCGACCGGACACCTAGTGGGATTAACACCCAAACAGTGATTAAATGTGAGATTAGTTTGGCTGAGTGGACACATAGTGTCCTTAAGTTTTTGTACGGATACTTCAAACGCGCTGGTCTTTAATTTAATTCTTGTCCTTGCTGCTAATTTAATGAACATATCTAAACTTGTTTCGTTCGGCATAAGTTTTGTAATATTTATCTTCAAAAATTGAATTTTTCCTTCGCTTGGCATAGATTCTGTAGGAATTAAGTTATGCAATATAAGTGTGTAGGATTTAGGAATTTGTTGTAGTGTCTAGAAACCGAAGTTATGCATTTTGGAACATATATTTTTTTTTGCGTTTTAGTTGTTTGTTTTTGTGGAGTTTGATGTGTTTTTGGTGATTTTATATGGAGTTTTGAAAATTTTGTCGTGTTTGGCATAACTTGTGGGAATGAAATCTAAACTTATGCCGTACAAAAAGTGCCGAAGATAAAAAATTAAAGGCCGGCCCGAAATAGGGCCATTTGTAAGGCCATCTCTAATAGTGGGCTGGGCTTCTAACATATGAACCGAAATCGTCAAAATCGGTTCTTTCTAGGAAGACCAAGATAGTCCAATGAGTAAAAATTTCACGGGCCAGTTTATGTGGACGCTCCCATTTAACTCATAGTCAATATTTTCAACATTTGTACTGTTAACCGTCAATTTTTTCAACATTTGTACTGTTAACTGTCAATTTTTTCAACATTTGTACTGTTAACTCGTGTAAGTAAACTTCAATGAAAATTAAAATATAATGCTTGAATTTATCGTGTACAATAATTGAAATACAATGCTTGCATAAGTGGTCTTAAATTTTGAATATAAAATGTCTTAAATTTTGAATTAAAATCGACAATGGTGTTATTAAAAAAGGTTGGAAACATTGACAAATCACTAGTGTAGCAAGCTTTAGGGAAGTAGACCTTGAATTTGAATATGAAAATTGTGTTTAAATCAATTGGGTGTTGTTGAAGAAGCTTGAAAACATTGGTAAATCACCATTATTGTAAATTGGAAGAAGTGGATCTTGAATTTCGCATATGAAAATTTAGTTTAAATCAAGAGGATGATGTTGAAAAAACTTGAAAATATTGGTAGAGATGAAAATTGATAGTTCAAACTTCAGAGAAATTACTCCTAATTAAAATTTCAAACACACGTTTGAAGTAGGTCTTGGCAAACTATACTTTAGATGCATAGGTTGAAAGTTTGATCGCACAAACAATAATATGCTAAACTTCAAGCAAAACTTAGGATGTGAATTTTTGCAACTTCAATTGCATATGTTAGAAGTTATTTCTAAAATAACTAAACGTACAAAAATATATAAAATTTGAGTATTAATCCAAATGAAGATCCCAAAATCAGCTATTCGTGCACTTGCGCCGTCCAGCAACTGTCTTGGAATATCATGTACTATCAACCATTTTGAAAAAGAGTTTAATGCATACTTTGCCCTCCCCAACTTGTAACGAAATTCTTTTTATTACTCCGTGCATCTTTTTCTTCACCGATAACTTTTTACGCACAAAAACTTTTTCTATCACAATTTTGATATATAAGTTAGGGTTTAATTGGAAAAGAAATACTCCAATTGAGATCCTCTCATCCAATGTATGTCTCAGGTTTGAATTTTAAAAATAAAAAACATTTTGATAATACGCTTTACTCTCTTAATAGGCTATAAGGGATGTTGGTACGCGGGATAAGATGGAGTATTTCAGGATTAAGAATTTATACCATCAATTAAACACAATATAAATTTAATCCCACCTTAATTCTGAATATCACATTTTATCCCACCTCTCGGATGACATAAATCAATTCAAAAATTGTAATCTCAGAACTGTAATCTAGGAATAATTAAGGAGTCGTTTGGTTGGAAATAAGTTATCCTGAGAGTAGTTATCCCGGTATTAGTTATTCCACTCTCCCACATGAAAAAAATAACACTACAATCCTCTGATACTAATCCCGGGATTAGTTATATCACTATTTATTTTATCCCAACCAAACGTATGATAAACTCATCTCAAATATAATTCTGAATTAATTTATCCTTATCCGTCATACCAAACAAGCTGGCGCGCAAATATACGACCCCTAAGTGATGAATTAATCGGACCAATAAAGTTTGAATGCTCTAAAATCGGAAAGGAAAAAAAAAAAGAAGGCAAAGGTGGAATTAGAAAAAAGACATACCCGTGATCTTCTGGGAATGGTCAGCGCCTCCTATAAAATAAAATCAAGAGGGACCACATCACAAACACTAGCACAATGACTGCTGGATTTAATTTCCCACAATCCCCATTGTCTCATTTATTACTTTCACATGCCCCGTCTTGGTTTTCCAATACTCCTTTTTTTGCTTTTGTAGATAATATATGTATGATGTTTGATTAATGATGTGTCCATCTCTGCCTATGAAATTTAATGAAGGGTAGCTGAAGGAGTTAATACTGGTAATCAATACCACCACCAAATTCTGCTAGCTACTACTAACACCCTTCTTTAATGTTTGAGAATGACACCTTTCAGTCTGTTCCCTTTTTTCAGTTCTTGGGAAGTTGTGTAAATTCAGAACAAAAAGAAAGAGGTGATAATTTCATCTAAAATGGTTGTGGTGACTATATGTGAACGCATCCGTGTTAATATGGAAGAATATGATACACATATAGCATATAGGAATGTTCTCTTTGGTTTAACCATTCAATATTTGAAGTCAATAGCTAGACTAATGCGGATTCGTACTAGTAAGCTTACTAAGGGAAGTAAAACGTATTTTTGTTAAAATATTTATACTATATATTAAGTGAATTTTTTGGCACACTAATATAATATTTAGGTCAAAGCTATTGGATTTTGCCAAATCCAATTTCTATTGTAGTTGTGCCGCTGCTTAGTGTTCGATTCGAGTCTCTATTAAAAAGTAAAGAGATTCCAGCTATTTCACCGTACTTGTTACACATATGAATGTTACTCTTGCTTGTTTGAAATAATAGTGAAATGTATATTAAGTGACTCTTGTTTGTCTCAAAAGTGGTTCACCATTTTAGTCTTTTGAAAATCATATTGACAATTTTATAAAAGTAAAAATAATTGGTTACATAAAGATACTAAAATCAGGAAAATAAATTTGTCTCAAAATACTAAGCTAATAGGAGTATATGTTACGTACTCCAAAATTTGTAGCAGCTCACTCTAGATATTTTCGTTACAGTAATTTTAACGCAATTATTGATACCATCTTGCAAGTTTGATTTTATATCTAATTAATCACGAAAAAAACATTTTGAGTAAATTCACATTCCCCAAAATTCATAGGTCTTTTTTGTGGTGGCCCATAAATGTAGCTTCCCTCTAATGCAGGGAGTGATGTCCTTCTCCAATGGTTCACATTTGCATTCACACTCATTGGCGGAGCCAGAATTTCCGTCGAGGGGTTCAAAATATAAAAATATAAACATACAAAGAAATCTAAGGGGGTTCAACATCTACTATATATATATAAAAAAAAAAAAAAATTAACCATCTAAAAACAGTGTTTTTTTCCGCCGAGGGGGTATGGATGAACACCCTCGGAGCCACACCGAACCCCCTCGGCTCTATGTGGCTCCGCTACTGTTCATTCTATTTAATTCGATTTAACTCTTTGTAGATAACTTCATTCTTTTGCTTTCGTGAATTCCATGCAAATCAAGAATATACGTAATTGAAAGGAACATTTAATTTTCATGATACATTTAATTTTCATGACTTTTTCGTGTTACTGTATGATTGTAATTAAAGGGTCTCCGATTGAGAATTATTGTTCTCCTTACAAGTGTAATATTTTGATGTTAGTGCATGTAACATGGGGTATATCAAGATTTTAACGGATTCAATCTTTAGATTTTTTAACTTTTAGAATTATAGATTTAGTTATATATATATATATATATATATATATATATACCATTACACTCATTTTACTTTTAGAATTATAGATTTAGAATGTAACATAATTTTACTTTCAATCAATCAGCTCCCGCTCCGTGGTATTTTGCAACTACTTGTTCTATACTCCCTCCCTCCCATTTTATTTGTCATTTTAGCTTTTCACGACATTAAGAAAAATAATAAATTCAAGGTAAATTTTACTAAGTTATTCCTATTTAATAAAAGTATATTGATTTCTGCTGCTTAAATATTATGCCCTTAAAGATATAGTTGAAAACAACAATCAAATTTAGTCTTGAATTTTTAGAGATAATTATTTTAGAACTTTTGAGCTCAAGCGACAGTTAAGATGGAACGAAATAATAAGTCTCTAAGTGTCAATCACAGTTGCGGGCCATTTGGTTTGCATTTGAGAAAGATTTAATCTCCACATAGAATTCAGCAGTAATTTGTATAGTACTATATTTGGTTGAGCTTGAGAAAATTTAATCTCCACATAAAATACAGTTTTAAGTTTTACCATGTTTGATTGTTAATTTTTTTGTTTACCTCATTATCTGCATAAGTGATGCGAGAACCTATGTTTTATATTATGCGGAACCTATATGAGTATTATTTATGCTGGTAGAATATGAAATAAAAGTAGGTGTATTAGCAATAAGTGGATTAAAATTCTAAATTGACAAAACTGACTCTCATAATAGTATATGTAAGAATACTTTTTTATTCTATTTAAAGAATAAATATTTAAATTATGCAATATATTAACTTGTTATATATCAGTCATTCAACAAGAAATTATCGCTGTATTGATTTTTTCTAGAAAGGGATTTCATAAAAATAAGAAAATAAAAGAGAGGGAAATAAGCAAAAAAGGAAGACGTGGTTGTTACGTGTAGGGTGGTGCATGGTAGTAAATGCAGGTGCGGGTAGTTCACGGACGAAGAATGAACAGAACATATTACGCCATTAATTAGTACTTTGGCGTTGATTTACACACAGCAAAATGGTACATGTACATGATATGATCGACATTATACGGCAGTGACTTTTGCAAAATGACAAATGTGAAACTTATAGAACTTTCAAAATCATGAGGAAGGACAATACATAGTTACTTATTTGGCTTCATTCATTTTATAACTTATATGATCATGTTATTGTTTAACAGTCGTGTCCTGCCGTCTCTATAAAACTATTTAAACAGATATTTTAATGATATTAAAATTTTGTATTGATTTGAATCATTCAGATTAAGTGATTGTAATATAAAAAAAGTACGCTTAACGTTAATCTGAATGAGTAAGATTCAACCTTAAAAAATAAACAAATTTAATAATTGAAATTTAAATAATTAAAATTAAGACATACATAAAGTGCAAAGAAATGAAGTCTTACTTGTTAGATATCTTTCGTGTGATCATATAGTGTAAAAACTTTCTTATATCTATATAAACTATTGTGAAAATGGTGTATATGATATGCTTGACAATTGACATTATACGGCAGTGACTCTTGCAAAATGACAATAGTTATCAAAAGAAATACTAGAATTTATGCATGACGTTTTTGGCGTGATTGTTTGATAATTGACGTATCGTTGGAACTGAAAGGTCTTTGTGAAATTTTGGCTGGTTTAAAGGAAGAAGATAAAGTCCAATTTGACCAACAGCCAACTGAACCCAAAGTAGATATTCAGAGGTATGGTGGAAATTTAAGTAAAAGCCATATAGTGCATGCCTAGCTGGTTAAAAGACAAATTCCAAAAAAACTATCGACCATCTTTTGGGGGATCATTGTCCTCATTAAATTACTCTAGATAAGGATCGACCTACCCTCCAATGCTGCAAATATAGACATTTTTTTTTCTTTTCATGAAACTGTTTTAAGTTTTTATAATATATTTATTACCAAATGAATATTTTCAGTTATATGAGAGATAAGATCTCTACCTATGTGAGCTTTGTAAAATATAGTTGGTTTCAAGTTTGGCTAGGGAGGACAGTTACTGCACCTACGGCTATTTTTTTAGCATGAAAATAGCAAAGTAATATTTTTTTGATAACCTTGATGTTTAAGCCAGTTTGTATGCACTAAGATTAACGGAATATTTATTATCTCTTATATATTAGTATACGTATCAAATAATTATGTCCATTGAGGCATGGACAGATGAAAAAAATCACCTAATTGTTTTTGCTTTCGCTAGGATTTGGACGTGATACCTCATTATTTTCAACCCGCTTTATTGATTATTAAAAATTATACTTATTATGATGAGTTTTCCGAATATTTGGTCTGCCTTTTCCTATATATGCATGTTATTGAGAGATAGAGAGGGGGTGGGGGTGTGTAAGCTAGAAATTAATTCTTAAGAACTGATATCGAATTAGTTTTTCAAAATGATCAAAGAGCTAGCAAGCAAGTGTTCTCAATTATTAATATTCGTTATGTCCCAATTGAGTATCATGATCATGGTCTCCTTCTAAGTTCTAACAGTATAATTACAAAAATAAATAAATAAATCATTTCCTGCTTCATGTATAATTGCGAAATACGATACATCTACAATATTTATCACTAACTGTTTGTTGAACTCATTTCATGTTAAAGTATTTCAAAGTCTCACCAAATGAATATAGTAGTGATCCAGAGGGTATTCTCTTAAATACTAACTTTATGTATTATTTTGGACACAAGGGTTAAAAGTTAAATAAACTCATGTCATGCTTAATTGGTCAATATAACGACATTTACCACTTTATTTTACCTATTCTATACGTATAAAATTGCCAGTCTTATAAGTTTTTATATTCTTGGTCAAGATTATCTAAATATAATTTTCAGCAACTCGCTTGGTATTTAACTTCAAGTGAAATTTAATATAGTTAAGTCAAAACTGTTCTAATTTCCAGATGATTTGATATCATCTTTATTTTTTTAGTAAATGTAGTAAAAAAATTCTTGGAATGTTTGATTTCTGTCTAAAATGATTTAATCATTTGATATCAAAATCGATTTCTTTAAGGGAAGCATAGAAATGTGAGATATACGTAACTATCAGATTATCAATACTCCCTTCATTTCCACAATAAATAAATTTTTGAATTTTTTTTTTAATCCAAAATAAGTAAATTTTTCAAAGTTCAAGAGGTTATTAATTAAATTTTTCCTAAGTTATCCTTCTTTTTAATAGTTTTTCCAAATCCCAACATTCAGTATTCCCAACCTTTAAGAAAAATTAGAGGAAAGACATAGGGTAATTTAGTCAAATAAGTAATTCTTTGTTTAATGTAATTAATTAGATTTCTTAATGAGTATGTCACACCCCAATAATTCAATTATTTTGGAAGGGAGAGAGTATCGCACAGTGCGCGTAAATCCCCTTAAAAAAAATCACCAGTCCTCCCTATGTAATAATAATAAATAATATATATATATATATATATATATATATATATATATATATATTAGACCCGAATTCAAAATTATTTTAAAAATTATATTTAGCAATTTTTAAAAAATAGAATAGAATCTAAATAGGGTCTAAAATGGAGCAATCAGCCTTAAGAAAAAGTGAATTAGGCCCCGTTTGGATATTGTTTGAAACCATTTTTGGACATGCAATTTGGATATTTTAAGGAGTATTTTCTCTTATAGACATAAAAACCCCACAAGTTGTGAAAACTATCAAAACATTCTCAATTCTTATACAATCTTACCAAATGAGCAAGTCATAATTCATAACAAAATTAATACGCTAATTCATAACAACCGGCTCAAAATTAATACTAGAAGACCTTTCTAAAAATACAACATCAAGTGATCAAATTTTAGTTCAATAAATAAAATTAAACTATGGGTCTTTTTTTACAAAATTAAAAGGTTGGTAGATATAAATAAAATTTGGTGGAAGTTAATGAGATTGGTAAATGATTGATGGGAGTAATTGTTAAAAATATCTATCAACTTATGAGTCTTTTTTTACAAAATATAAACTAATTGGTTAAATTTTATATTTAAAAAATTAAAATCATGGTTTCAAACCATGCGTAAAAGCACGTGGAACCATGGTTTTAAAATTGCAAAATACATTAAAAATATCACACCTAAACTATACGACGACCTATTACACACCTAATATATTTAAAAGTGATATTTTTGCTCTGATATAATATTTATAAAACTCTCTATAAATGGCCACGTCAAAAAATTCTCTAATTTTTATTTATTTTATTTATTCTTTCACAATTTTGCTTTATTTACTTTATTAACAAAATTAAAAATTTTAAAAACTAATTTTCCTCTTCTTTTTTTATATTTAAAAAATTAAAATGGGTCACAAACCGTCCCGTTCGCGCTTTTGTCGTGGGGTTGGTTTTTTGCATCAAAAAAATCGCCAAATTCAAATGGTCAAAGGACGTTGGCTGTGAAATCTGCGGGGGTTTATTCTAGATTTACTCAAAAATCAACGATGCGAGGTTAAAGGCTTGGATGTGGATTCACTTTTCATTTCTCACGTCAGTAAATGAAGCACAAAAACGAGGCGCACGTACGTAAAGCACATGGACGAATCAAATATGTCTCACCCTTGCCATATTGAGTTGACATTGTCCCGAGAAGGAAGAAACACGGTTGGCTTTAGAAAGACAAAGGCGTAAGCAATGAATGCGGAAAAGATGTTAAGTTTTAATGTCGTTATAGTCTCGTTATGAAACAAATTGAACGTGTTCCTAATTTGGTTTTGCTTACTTTTCCAAAACTTGATTGGATGTTGATGGCTTATTTTTTTTGTTTACCAAGCCAAGATATAATAAAAACCTTTTTTTAAGCTCACGCATAAGCAAATATCATCTTTAACCTCTTTGAGAAAAATATATTTGAAAAGAATTTATTTTACCGAGTAAACACAAAACTAATGAATTCCCATTAGAAGAACGTCCTTTTGAAGACTAATCCATGATTACCTAAACACTACTTCCCAAAAAAAGTTATTGGTGCATTAGTTGCTAATGATGCTATTATCTCTTCTAATTCCTCCAAAACACCTTATGGAAATGAAATTAGGCGGGTTTGGGTGGTGGGAGTAGTAGTGGTGAAAATGGAGAAAAGTTGAAAGCGGTTTTTATTAAATTAAAAAATTTTTACTACTTCACCTATTTATTAATTATCATTGTTTTTTTTACGTTAGCTTATAAGGTGCAAATAAATTCATTTTTAGATGTTAAGGTGTGTAAATGATATCGACCGGGTATAGTTCGGGGGGTTTTGATGTATTTTGCCATAAAAACAGGCTCTTAAACTCATTGACATTTTACTCACAAAAAGTCTTACAAACTATAAAAGGCTTAAAAACACCAAAAATAAGCCAATCCAAACAGGCTCTTGACTCATAAGTCATAAGGAAGACCCAACTCAACATCGCCACGTGTAACACACGTACCTATGTGTCACGTAATAGTAGACAATCGTTAACTCCTAAAACACTTCTATAGCGCGTGGACGTCATAAATTCTGACCTGGTAAATTCAGATTCTTCTTATTTCGGGTTAGTTTGCTTAGGGGGGTGGGGTTAGCTTACAAGATGCTGAAATATAATAATTTCAATTTTTCAGAACAAAAACCTGCAAAATCTGTTTTGTGATTCATTAAAAATCATGATTACAAGCCGACGAAAAAAAAAAAAAAAACACATTTTAATTTTTTTCTTCACCAAAAAGAAACATATCTTTTTCATATACTATAGTATATAATATAATATATACTCAACACCCTTCTGGTTTAATTTTCAATTTCCATGGCTAATTCTTCTTCTTGTTCCTCAAAATCCTCCATTTCTCCTCGTCATCCACCTCTTTTCACTCCTGTAAGTAAACTATTCACTTTCTAATCCCTTTTTCTCTTTAGGCTATTTATGCAAATTCTGTTTTCTTTGGCCATTGATTCTTCACTAGTGATTTTTTTATTCCATGCTTTAAGATTTTCAACATAAAGATACAATCTTTGTCATATATACTCAATACCCTTTTCATTTTAGTCATTTTCAATGGCTAATTCTTCTGTTGCCTCCTCAAAGTCCTCCATTTCTCCTACTCTTTTCACTCCTGTAAGTTCACCATTCACTCTTTAATCCTTTTTTCTCTTTTGGATATTTATGCAATTTTTTTTTTTTTTGCCCATTGATTCTTGTTTAGTGATGGTTTTTTTTTTTTTTTTTTTTTTTCTCTTTTGGCTATTCAAGCAAATTCTGTTTTTTGGCCCATTGATTCTTGTTTAGTGATGTTTTTATCTCTTTTGGCTATTCAAGCAAATTCTTGTTTTTGTGTCCATTGATTCTTGTTTAGTGATGCTTTTTTCTCTTTTGGCTATTCAAGCAAATTCTTGTTTTTGTGTCCATTGATTCTTGTTTAGTGATGCTTTTTTCTCTTTTGGCTATTCAAGCAAATTCTGTTTTTGTGCCCATTGGTTCTTGTTTAGTGATGCTTTTTTCTCTTTTGGTTATTCAAGCAAATTCTTGTTTTTTTCCCCATTGATTCTTGTTTAGTGATGTTTTTTTTTCTCTGAAAAAGATTTGAGTTTTTATCCCCATGCTCAAGTGAAAAGAGAATGAAAATGCTCACACATCTTTAAGATTTTTTTTTTTTCACAAAAAGAAACAATCTTTTTCATATATACTTAATACCCTTTACGTTTAATTTCAATTTCAATGGCTAATTCTTCTTCTTCCTTCTCAAAATGATGACTAGGAGTTTTTGATTCTTGTTTAGTGATACTTTTTTCTCTTTTGGTTATTCAAGCAAATTATTGTTTTTGTGCCCTTTGATTCTTGTTTAGTGATGTTTTGTCGCTCAAAACGATTGAGTTTTTATCCTTTGCTTTAGTGAAAAGAGAATGAAACCTCACATATCTTTAAGATTTTTTGTTTTCCACAGAAAGAAACATTCTTTTTCATATATACTCACTACCCCTTTTTTTTTTTCCAATGGCTAATTCTTCTTCTTCCTCCTCAAAATCCTCCATTTAAGTTCACCCCTCAATCTTTTACCACTTGTTCTCTTTTGGATTATTTATGCAATTTCTGTTTAGATGATTTTTTTTTTCCTCTCCTTTTTTTTGTGTGTGTGTGTTATAAAGCAGATTGAAGAAGGGAATGAAGAAGAGGAGTATTCACAAGGGAGAAGCAGTTATAGAGCAGAGACAACTCCAAGTGAAGTTGAATACAGGCACCATCCTACACCTTTACATCACTCTAAAACAGAGAATAAATCCAAAGTGCCTAACAAAAAGAGGCTAGAAAATGAAGACAAGAAGGGTGTTTTGTGCAACAAGTGCAGGCCTAGCAATAGAGAGAAAATCACTGTGGTTCCATTAGACAACAACAACAACAAGCGTAATTCTATAAATAGCCCTCATGGTGGTAGTGGTATTTTCAAATCAGTCCTCTCAACTTTGGTTAAAAGAAGTCCAAGATTATCATCATCATCAGCAGCAGAAGTTGAGTCCTCTACTGATGTAGGGTCAAGAGAGGAAAACTGGAAAATTGCATTGGCTGAGCTATCACATAAGCTAATTCAAGCTACAAGAAAAAGAGATGAGGCTATTTTAGAAGCATCAAGATTGAAGTTTTCTATGGTTGAGCTTGAGAAAAAACTAAACAAGCTTGAAATTTATTGCCATAATCTTAAATCTGGTCTTGAAGTTTGTAGCAACAATGTTATGAACAACAACAAATCCCCTTTAAATATTCAAAGAGTGAAATTTGGTGAAGAGGACAAAGTTATTGAGCATTTTTTGGTTATGGTATCTGAAGCAAGATCATCTGTTAGGATTTTAAGTCGATCGATGACACTTCAACTTAGACAAATTGGTGGTAAAGTTTATGATCGAATTGCATTACTACTCCAACCATGTGATATCAAGATTTCAATTTCAAGAAACCCAAGGGGGTTAATTGTGTATCTTGAATCTTTGTTGAACAAAGCTTTTTATGAGGATTTTGAATCTATTGGATTCCAAAAGAGTTCTTGTAACCAAATCTTGAACCCCATCGATCGATGTGAGACAAATTTTGGTTTGTACAATCGATTGAAGGATTTAACATGGGAGGAAGTATTGAGCAAAGGGACAAGATTTTACAGTGAAGAATTCAGCAAGTTTTGTGATAGGAAAATGAGTGAAATTGTGGCTATGTTGGGATGGAACAAACCTTGGTCTGAACCACTATTGCAAGCTTTTTTTGGTGCATCAAAAGCAGTGTGGTTAGTGCACCTCTTGGCTAACTCACTTCATCCAACACTGCCTATTTTCAGAGTGGATAAAGAGATGAAATTTGACTGTGTTTACATGGAGGATATGGGTGGAGATAAAGCTAAGAAGTTGGTCCCAGCCATGGTTAGGATCATGGTCACCCCAGGGTTCTATGTCTATGACAATGTGGTCAAGTGCAAGGTGCTTTGCAGGTACAATAATAATAGTAGCATTATTCATGGTGGCATTAACAATGATAGGGGTAGTGATCTAAATGGTTTAACCCCATCACCTACATAGCAACAAATTAGACATATGATAGTATGAAATGTCATGTGAAAAATATTTAGTTTACTTTTGTTTTTTATGTACTTAGATTTTGGAGGACCTTTTAAAGCAAAGTGAAATATTTGGCGTTTTGTTGTTGTAAGTTCTTGCATTGTTTTACTCATTACTTGGTCAAATTGGTGATTTTTCTTTATCAGACTTTTCTCGTTATGGGAATTAAATGATCACATCATTGTGGTGGGATGGATGGGATTTTGCCATCCTTTACTAGATGTTTTGGGTTCGAATTTTGGGTAAAAAAAGAAGGGAGAAGAATTAACCCGATTAGGAACCCACACAACCACTTAAATTAAATATAGCCGGTAGATTATTTGTGTAAAGATCCCTAAGAAAGTCAATAGTAGGGAATAATTTTCTTTTAATTAGTCTTATGCGGCGCGAATTCGAATGAGTAGGACCCTTTTAGGGTACGGACACCGGATGAATAACTACAAATAATACCATTTGGAATGAAAGATAAAAAAGAGGACAAAAACTTCCCTATGGATCATAATAATGTGCAAACTATATAATAGAGGAAGGTAACATGCACATTGTAAGTTGTGATGAATGAATACTTTTTTTCTTTTTTTGGAAGTTGTTTCATTTCTTGGGGTGCCTAAGCCAATACAAGAAAGTAGTAAAGTTTCTTGGTGGTGTATATGAGTTGTTCTTGTCTTTGACAGCCCTCATCTAGGTTTCCTCATCCTGCAAATTTGTCCTATTGAGTACTTGCCGGGACCATTGCAAGAAGTCCAACTCACTAGTTTTTAAAAGAATCACTCTCATAGATTTTCAAATCTTCATATATTTTGATATCTAAGCTTTTCATAGACAACAAAAATAATTATTTTCCCTAGTACAAATATCGAATAATTACTAATGAAGGTTTAGACATGTTTGAGCCTATGTTGAAGCCAAACCAGCCCCCGGCATGTTTACTAAGGGAAAAAATGCTCTCAGAGATCGAATTTTTTTTCCATCGAAAACAAGAAGGTCGAGGGGCCTTTTCCTCGTTCTGCCTTCCCCATTACGATAGCTACCTTCGGATTTTGTTTCTCTTTCATAACAAAAATTTCTGTTCAGCCTCGGAAAATACCGAAAACAACGGAAAGGAAGGGGTCGATGTAACAGTTGTGTCCGCTGCCAGAAAGAAAATCTAGCTTTTTTGTTGGATTTGAATCTCAATTTATATGATTTTCATCCATTTTACTGATCGCTAGATCACAGTTAAATACAGTTATCTCCTTGTATTTTGACATTTAAGACTTACGTGTACAACAAACACTACATGTTAAGAGAAGTATTTATCAGACTTTTTCTCTCCCTTTGGAAACACAATACGTATTGAAAGTAATCTTTATCGGCACATCATTATCCTTAGAGATGATGTCTGAATAAAAGACAAACATTTGTTCTAGGTATTGATCTATACGCATTGTTGTTTTAGAAATGGTTTGTTGGCATCAAGAGCTGGTTAATATGTTGTGATTACTAATATATGGTTGACCAGTTTCACATAAAATAATACTACGTACATAGTTTGCTTTCATATATATGAATATGACATACTATTTGTCCCACCTAGTGAGACATTAGTTGACTAAAAATAACATTTAGGAATAATATAAAGACGGAAAATAATATTAGGATAATAATTGAAAGCATAGTTTAAAAGACGAAATCACAAGACCTGATTTTGATGACTAGTTATTGAGTTTAAAGCCGTCTCATGACTTTGATTTAGTGATAAGAGCGTCGTGATGTGTTAATAGGTATACATTACAGGTTCGACCAAACAAAACGGAATTTTAGCAGAGAAGGATAGAGAAACAGACACATCATCCATTGAATTTCAAAACTTGCATCGCGGACCAACCAAGATTTCTCATTAAAAAAATAAAAATAAAAAATAAAAAAAATGAGTTTAAATTTTTGAATCATTACTGATCTCTCAAATTACAATGCAACCAAGCATACATATGAATCACAACATTGTTAACGCACCAATATGAAAACATTTTTGTTAAAGTGCAAATTATTTCATTTGAAAGTGGGAGGTACTTATTTAAGAATAAATAAATAATCCAAAGGCAGAAAAAGTATTCAATTTGATAAGAAGATGGAAGAAATTTACAAAATAGGGCAGGGCGAAGTATAGTCACATGAACTTGTTAAAAAAAAAAAAAAAAAAAAAAAAAAAAAAAACAAAAGTTCAACATTAGTAAAATTCATTTATATGCTTAATTAAGAGTTTCTTAAAAGTAGGCATAATAACACTTTTGATCCCCAGTTATTAGTAAAGATTAAATATGCTTAGCGAAATATTGCAAGGGCCAAATTAGACTTCATTAGTAATTGAGGGACCAAAATTGCTCAAAAATTAAGGTTTCATATTTTTCCCGAATATTTAGAGTCAATTCCTCAAATGGTCATTGAACTTGTAAAAAAGTCCTACTAAAGTAACTTTTGATAATTTTTGGATAATAAAGTCATCAAACTATGCCCTTGTTTCCAATTAAATAAAACAATCCATTCTTGGACATAATCCCCTTAACCCATTTTTAAATTACAAAATTCATTATCTAGGCACAATTTTCAAGACTCCGAAATTCTTGTTCAAATAATATTTTCATGTTTTAATAATAAAAAATTTAAGTATTATTTCAAGTTATAAGAATAAAACAATATCACAATTCAAACTTTAAGTATGCTATAAGATTTTCTTTGTTATATCAACTTATTTTGAACTATTTTAATATTTTTCTATTGCTCAAAGCAGGAAGTTAAACATTTCTTGGATGAAAGTGCTTGGACATAATTGAAACACATGAGACGTTATATAGATGCATGATGCATGTATAATATTGGGATAAATTTTTGTATAATATTGGGATAAATTTTCTCAAAGAAAAAATCGTGCTGGATAACTACTTCGTAAAAATGAAAACATTTTTACAATTAGTTGTATATATGCTTTCTAAAAATATAAAATATTTATATTAATTATAATCCACTTATTTGTAGTAGTTAACTAAAATCAAAATATTACAAGTTCATCTCCAAGAAAATAAAAATAGTAAATATTTTTTTTTGATAATCGAAAATTTTATATATCAGGAAAAATTATTTATAATCAGTTAAAAAATCTATAATTAAGCGTCGTGCTTAATTCTACTATCATTCAACTATATCAATTTATTTTCTACTTTAGACACAATTTTGCAATATTCTAAAAATATTGTTTGAATTAATATTTTTCACATTTTGAAAATAAAAAAAAACTATTCAAATGGGTTATAATTTAAAAATAAGTCAAGGGGTCTTATGTTCAAAAATGGAATGTTTTACTTTTTTGGAAATATGGGCATAGTTTGATGACCTTTTTGTCCAAAAAAATTCAAAAGTTACTTTAGTAGGACTTTTCTACAAGTTCAATGACCATTTGAGGAATTGACTCGAATATTTATCATACTAGTGTCATTTGGCCCGTGCTAAGCCTAGGCCCAAACCGATGTTAAAAATTAAATTTGCAATTTTTTTTTTTTGGTTCTTGCTTCTTTGATTTTTTAGTATTATTTTTACACTTTCTTAAGAATTCTAAAATATTAAAGTAAAAAAAAAAAAAAAAAAAGGTATTTGAAAGTTAAAGGAAAATATTTTTCTTAGTTTATATATTAGACTAACAAATGAAAGCTTTTCTGATTTCTATTTTACTGACTTTTTGAGATATTTGTCTCCAATGATCCAATGAGCTTTTCATATGTTACATTAATTTCATTTATTTCTCTGAATTGAACCTATATTAGCTAATCTATTTTTTACAAAAAGATACTACTAATTGTCAAAAATATTTAATGCTACAATAATGTTGTATGATGAAATCAATAAAGTAGACTTATAGATAAATATAAATAATTAAAAGTTTTGGTATTGCAAGATACTTTTGTATATGTTCTTTCAAATTAAACAATAGAAAAAGTACTGCAAAAAAAAATTAAATTAAATTATTGTTACTTTAAGCTTACTTTTTCCTTCCATGCATGTTAAAAAAATCTTTTTTCCTTTTCTTGATTTAATGAACTTTTATATGGAATCTACATTGTAATAATTTTTTTCATGTTGAACTTAACTATTTTATCCGAAATTATATAAAATATTGACTATCCCGTATTTCCCAAAACATTTTGATATTAAAAAAGTGAAAATATACTTTTACAATTTTTCAGTAGAATTACTGCTTAGAGGTCAAATTGTATTTCCTTTAATTACATTTTTCTTCAGAGAGTTTCATAATATATATGAAAATAATGTTTTATATTAGATATTATGTTAAGAGTGTATGCACGTAAATTTAGATTAATTAGCTATCGTGCTTCGGAATTCATTTTTCGATTGAGATGGAAGGACTATAATTTACATTTTTGATACATTTTAAAAATATTTAACAATGATATAAATTATTAGTGTTTATTCTTTTACTTTAGAACTTAATCCTACCTTAAGTGAAATCTTTGTTAATTACGTATGTTTGCAAGCACGTGACAACAACCACAACATACCCAATGAAATCTCACAAAAAGGAGTCTGGGGAAGATTTGCTTGCAAGCACGTATAATAAAACATTACAGGAGAAAATAAAAAATAAAAAATTATGTTTAATCGGACGAATAAAATTTAAAATATCATATGATAGATTGTAAATAGCATCAACAAAAAATCAATATCATAAGAACAATATTTTAATTCAATAATTAAGCCCATATAAGATATAAATGGATGATTTCTTTACGTGTCTATAATAAATTATTAATAATAAAAATATAATTTATAACAAGCTTAATATAATATTTTCACATAAAAAAAATCATAATATGTATGATTGATGTGCTTCGTGGGGCCCATTATCACTTTTTTCATGAAATCATCACTTCGAATGATATGAAAAAAGTCTTTAAAGTTCCTAAAATTTATCAAAATGTATGAAGACTTTGTGAGTCATTAAAACTTTAATTAGGGATAAAAAGAAACAAAAAAATTCATGTGAAGACTACAAAAAATGGGTATTATCCCATAAGTATTTTATTCCTTCATAGATCATATTATAGTGTTTTCCAATTTCAACATTCAAAGTGCCGTTTAAGATGCAAATTGTACCACCATTCACCTATCAATCAAAAAACGAAAAAACAAAGGATATATGTTGTTCGAGGAATAATTATAATACCTTTTTGTCCATTTACAGAGGAGTAGTAATTAACAAGAGGAGGAAGAAAAAAAAAAAGAGCAACGGTGAGTCGGTGACTATGGCGTTAAATCACAGTAGAATGTATCGTTGTGTAATTTAGAGGGTAAACCTCAAAAATAGTTATTTTCCTGACTTGTAACTAAAAAATTGCAATAGACTTAAAAGTATTTGAACATAGCCATTTTTTAATTCATGACATTGTTATTGATCTCGAAGTTAAAAAAGTAAAACTCCGTCAAAACTCCGTCACTATACAAGACAAAATTCAGGACACATGTACGAAGTTTCACTTTTATTTGTTCAAAATCCATGACACTATCATTGATATCAAAACTCATGGCAATGTCCTGAATTTTTCACTTGGTTAAATTCGAAGTCAATAACATTTGTAATTGTGTTTGCACATAAAAAAGATATAGGAGTATTTTTCAATAAGTTTTCAAATATCTGCTACCGTTTAAAAAAGGGAAAACTACGTATATATACATGTTAAGGAGAAATATTTACGAAACGTAACGATAGTTTTCTTATTTACAAAACATAACGATATATTACAAAAACACGGATTTTCATATATTTTTCGTTTTTTTAATTTTTTTTCGAGAAAATATATATATTTTTTAAAAAAAAATTTATATATATTTTTAAATATTAATTTTTTTTTTTTGCTCAATGGCTTAAAAAATTACCTCATATTTCTATGTATGAAAGTTGTATGAAATGTGTATGTGTGAGCAAAATTTTTAATATAATTTTCATATACAAAATTTTGAGCGAAAAACTTTAAGCCTTGAATATTGTATGAAAATTATTCTGATGTTGTTGTAGTTGTATTAATTTTCCGAAACCTAATATGAAATTTATATACAAACAATGTGAATGAAATTCTAAGTCTTGAGAAGATATACACATTTCATACCATTCTCATGCATAAAATTTTAAGCATAATGTTTAAGCCTTAATCAAGATATACACATTTCATACGTTATTTCATACATAAAATTTGAGCGAACTTTTAAGCCTTGAGCAAGATATACACATTTCATACACAAAAATTTGAGCGATTATTTTAAGTCTTGAATGTTGTATCAAAGTTATATACAATGTTGTTGTAGTTGTATTAATTTTTAAATCTAACATGAACTTTATACATGAAAATGTGAGCGAAATTTTAAGACATGAGCAAGATACAAATTTCATATTGTTTTCATACACACAATTTTGAGCGGATTTTTAAGCCTTGAACGAGATATACACATTTCATACATTTTTCATACACTAAATTTTGAGCAAACTTTTTAAGTCTTGAGCGAGATATACACATTTCATACAACTTTCATACATAAGTTTTTGAGCAAAAAAAAATATATTAATTTTTTTTAAAAATAATTTTTTTTTTTTAAAAAAAAAAATAAAAAATAAAAAAATATTTTTTAAAAAAAATGATTTTTAAAAAATAAAAAATAATTTAATTTTTTTTTTTTAAAATATAAAGCATGTTTTGTATAGGATTTGTAATGTTATGTTTTGTAAATATAAAACTATCGTCACGTTTCGTAAATATTTACCCTTAAGATGTATATATATGTCAAAGACCAAAAAAAAAATGATCCGAAAAGTGGCCAGCTCGTACGATTGGTACAGTAATATGTGGGCCGTGGCAAACGTACATGTTCCATTCTAGACGTTTGGGCCACGACTCAAAGTCCAACTAGTTCCGAATTTTAATGGGCAATTGGCGCGAATGCCCTTCAAATGCGCTGGTCTTTAATTTTTGCCCCCGTAATGCGTGATCTTTAATATTTGCCCTTTTAAGCTAAAAGATAATAAGAAAAGACTTTACTACCCCTACCCATAACATATAAAAATACGAAAGTCGAATTAACCCCAAACATCCAATTAAACATATTCATCATTTCAACAACAAACCTTTCAATCGTTCCATCGTTCCATCGTTCCAACATTTCACCGGAGAAATCTCCATTGATTTTGCTGCTACAACATCGAAAAAGATAAAATACATAATATATAGCGTTTCAATTGAATGTAATTCAACTTAATTTGATGCTTTATTAAGTTTAGATTTGTTAATATTTGAAAATAACAACAAATCATCTTCTATGAACTAAACAATCGATATGCGGTTGAGATTCACATTGCGAATCATAATTTTACTCAACAACATAGAATTGATCAAATTTATTGCTATCATTACCCCCCTCACCTAGTAGCGTTTTTGCTACGACACACCTTACCTAATGTTTGGTCCTATCACCCCCTAAACTATTTAAACCGTAATATTTTACCCCTAAATGCCGATGTGGCGAGAGTGTGTTTCACTCTCTTTGAGAGAGTGAGAAACATAAAAAATAAAAAACTTAATTTTTCTTAAAAATTTGTATTTTCTAAAAATATGAATATAAATATATTTTTTCACATTTTAAAAAATAATTAATTTTTTCAAAATTTTATAAAAAAATCAGTTTTTTTTTCAAATTTTGAAGAAAAACACTTTTTCCGGATTTTTTTTTGAAAAATAAAAGTGTCCCAAGAAAATGAAATCATGAAAATCAAGATCTTTTAAGACATTTTAAAAAAAATAATCAAGCTTTCCATATTATTAACAAATCCATTTTTCCATATTTTAAAGAAAAAAATCAGTTTTTTAATTCGCATTTTCAGTTTTTTTTTTTTTTTTTAAACGGGTTTTAAAAATGAATTTTTTTAAAAGAAAAATCAGTTTTTTAATTCGACTTTTCAGTTTTTTTTTTTATTTTTAAAACGGGTTTAAAAATAAATTTTTTAAAAGAAAAATCAGTTTTTTAATTCGCGTTTTCAGTTTTTTTTTTTTTTTTTAAAAAACGGGTTTTAAAAATAAATTTTTTAAAAGAAAAATCAGTTTTTTAATTCGACTTTTCAGTTTTTTTTTTAATTTTTAAAACGGGTTTAAAAATAAATTTTTTAAAAGAAAAATCAGTTTTTAATTCGCGTTTTCAGTTTTTTTTTTTTAAAAACGGGTTTTAAAAAATAAATTTTTTAAAAGAAAAATCTTTTTTTAAATTCTCGTTTTCAGTTTTTTTTTTTTTGTTTTTAAAACAGCTTTTAAAAATAAATTTTTTAAAAGAAAAATCAGTTTTTTAATTCACTTTTTTTTTTATTTTTAAAAACGGGTTTTAAAAATAAATTTTGTAAAAGAAAAATCAATTTTTTATTTTTTTATTCTTAAAAATTGACACGTAATGCCTAATATTAAAAAAATAAAAATAAATGCACATGTGGCAAGGAGAGTGTATGTCACTCTCCCATATGAGAGTGGGCATCGCGTTTAAGGGGTAAAATATTACGATTTTAAATAGTTTAGGAGGTGATAGGACCAAACATTAGTATTAAGCGCAAAAAAACGCTACTACAGTAGGGGGTAATGATGCCTTATCCCTAATTTGATGCTTTATTAAGTTTAGATTTGTTAATATTTGAAAATAACAACAAATCATCTTCTATGAACTAAACAACTGATATGCAGTTGAGATTCACATTGCGAATCATAATTTTACTCAACAACATAGAATTGATCAAATTTATTGCTTTGTTCTGATTTTGATTAGTTTATACGTTCCATTTGATTAGTATACAATGCTCAATGACTTAGACTTGAAATTATAGTAACTTCAGTTGACAAAAAATAATCAGGCAAAGTTTTGAACAAGTATGCCGGAGGAGGCAAAAGTTTACTTTACAAAAGAACAAAGTACGTTAGAGGCAACTTTCATTTTCATAAGTAAAATAAAAAATACACAAGTGTTAAGAATTAGACAAGTATGCTATGAGGAAAGTTTACATTAGAAAAGAACAAAGTATGTCGTTAGAGGCAAACTTTCATTTTTATGAGCAAAACAAAAATTTACGCAAGTGTTAAGAACTAGAAAAGTATCACGGAGGAGTTGTGTTTTACATTTTACAAAAGAACAAAGTATGCTATTAAAGGCAACTTTCTATTTTCATAAGTAAAATAAAAAAAATACACAAATGTTAAGAATTAGACAAGTATGCCGGAGGAGGCGAAGTTTACATTAGAAAAGAACAAAGTATGTTGTTAGAGGCAAACTTTCATTTTTATGAGCAAAACAAAAATTTACGCAAGTGTTAAGAACTAGAAAAATATGCGAGGAGGCAGGAAAGTTTACTTTACAAAAGAACAAAGTATCTTTAGAGGCAACTTTCATTTTCATAAGTAAAATAAAAAAAAATACACAAGTGTTAAGAATTAGACAAGTATGCCTGGAGGAGGCGTGTTTACATTAGAAAAGAACAAAGTATGTTAGAGGCAAACTTTCATTTTTATGAGCAAAACAAAAATTTACGCAAGTGTTAAGAACTAGAAAAGTATGCCGGAGGATGAGAGTTCACTTTACAAAAGAACAAAGTATCTTTGTTAGAGGCAATTTTCATTTTCATAAGCAAAATAAAAAAATACACAAGTGTTAAGAATTAGACAAGTCTCACGGAGGGGGGCAGAAGTTCACTTTACAAAATTACAAAGTATGCCGTGAGAGGCAAACTTTCATTTTTCATAACCAAAACAAAATATTATTAACAAAACAACACCAATAACACATAAGATTGCATAAAAATCAAAATTATTAACAAGACAATACCAAAAAATCAAGACACACATAAATTAACTTAATTCATGAAGTTATGTCGAACAAGCATAACTTTATGCCGGAACCGGGCATAACTTCATTTCAAAAATCATAAACTCGCCGGACCGGCATATGTTGCCTCGTACAAAAACATTCTTAAAAATCAGATTATTAAACAAAAAACAAAGAATAACATAAAAAAGCTCGTTCCACGCAAAACTTCAAAGATTCAACAAAGAGAAAACCAAAACGCATATCAAAATCGGCTAAAATATATTACGACATTCATAATACGATATTCAAAAAATTAAAATATATACATGGGGAACGAAACTAAAGTTGAAAAAAATCGTAGAGACACTATAACAAAACACTATAATTTTAAATAAAAAAGGATCAATTAAATATAAAAAATGACGAAGACAAAGATATCAATTCAACAAACAACAATTTAACATAAAAACAAATATTGAAACGAGCAAAAGATCCAAATTCGTACCTAAGTTTTAGAACGAGAGGAGATAGACACAAAAAAGAGGAGGAAAGAAGCAAAAAAAAGAAAAAGAAAAGAACAAATGACGAAATAGAAAGAGTTTTAATGGGGTAAGGGTAATTTCGTCAAAAAAACTTTCATTAAACAAAGGCAAGGGCAAAATTAAAGAAGACATAAATGAGGGGCAAAATATAAAGACCAGCCCAAAAGAAGGGCACTCCGTGCAAAAAAATGAATTTTAATTGGAAAATTTAGGGCCCATAACTACCTCTGGGACTTATTTATTAGTAAGAGCTATTTTTTTTTTAATTATTTTTGGTAGCTTAATTATTTATCAAATTACCATGTATAACTTATTTTTGTAACTGTAGTGTATTTCCCTAAAAATAAGGTACCTCTCTCCACCCACAATTTTTTTTTAAAAAAAAATATTTTTCTCTCACATCTTCAATTCATAACCATATTTTACTCCCATTATTATTCACCATAATTAGCACGATTTCTTCTTCTACCTTATCAGTTACCCAATCTCTACAGGTAACTAATTTTCGTTATGTTATTTGTTGTATTTCTCTTCAATTGTTCATAAATTTCATCGTATTTACCTTCACTTTTCATTCATTTTTTTATTTTTTATTTTTTTATGTTTTCAGCCATTGTTAGAGTATCTTCAACAAGCTCTAACTCTCCATTTTACTGGCGGATATTGATACTCCAAGCAAAAATACACCAGTGGCAACAAGAAAAGCAGTGGAGGATCTCCAGCCAATGACCGAAGCTCAGCCATAACAATTCGTTTGCTAAATCTCCATGGATAGGCCAAAATAGAGGAAAATCCTTCTTATGTTTGCTAATCATGTGGTGTTGTTTATCTTATGAGTGATGAAGAATAGTATTAATTATAGCAATATGATATTGTAGCATCATCTAGGAGCAAGAGAATAGGTTGTTGTTGTAGAAACACCATTGATGAGAGTTGTGGGGCTTTATGCCCACCAAGTGTTTGATAAAATGTTTCAGTATATTTTAATGTATTTCTGTGTATCAACAAACAGTATATCTATTTTTTCAGTATATTTCAGCGTATTATTTCGCTGTATTTAAATGTATTTATCTTTTTTTTTTTTTTTTTTTTTTTTGTGTAGAACCTATTTTTACTCCATTTTGTTTTCACGATTTTTGTATTTCGCTGTATTTCAATGTATTTCTAATTTATGAAATAGTTTCTGATATATTTCATTGTATTCCATTGTATATACGCATAATACAATTTTATATTTCTTAAATAATCAACCATATTTCATTGTATTCCAATGTATATTTTTCTATATTTGGAAGTTTTCAGATCTTTAGTGATTTTTGAATTCAAATTTTTTTGATTGTGATAAAAGTTGAGAGAGATTCGTGAGCTGTTATGGAATGCGTGAAATATGGTTGATTTAATTTAACTTACCATTTAAAAAGAAAAAGAAGAATCTGTTAAAAAAATATAGCCTATTTTTACTCAACCCGATTTTGTATTTCCGTGTATTTCACTGTATTTCAAAAAATCTGTTCCATAAATAGCTCCTGATTTCACTGGAGCGTGTTTACTGTTCACTGTATTTCTCTATATTTCAAAAAAACAGAAATACACGCATTTTTAAAGAAAAGTAGCTACGCTTGATAATTTTGCATTTTATAGTTATATCTAGTTAGAATTCAGTAAAAGGTAACTATTTATGTAAGTTTCACATTTTAGTTCTAGTCAAAATTGAAAAATACTGGCAGCCTATAAATGTTACAAACTTGAAGTCAAAAAACCTTTAGCAAAGATTTCTTTTTTCTATTATATATATATATATATATATATATATATATATATATTATATCTTATTTCTATTAGATATAAGTGCCAAAGGAGGACTAACACAGCATTAACAAATGCCAAAGGAGGGCCAATACAACATTAACAAATTATACATAGAGCATTCCATGTTGTGCCCATCTATTTCTATTAGATTCTATTATATATATATATATATATATATATAAAAGTGCCAAAGGAGGACCAACACAGCATTAACAAATTGTACATAGAGCATTCCATGTTGTACCCATCTATTTCTATTATATTCTATTCTATATTATATATTTATATTTATGTCTATATATATATATATATATATATATATATATATATATATAACTTTTTAATTATATATAAGTGGTGAAGATGGACGAACATGGCTATTAATACTTGTATTAAAAGCTATATAAATTGTACACTTTAACACAACAATGAATACTTGTACCAAAAGTCATATAAATTGTACACTTTAACCAACTACTTCTTTATCCCACGTGGACATATGTCATAGTACCGAATATTTATTTTCTTCTCATGTATACACGTATGCACTTCAATTTTAGTTCTCCAACACATATATTTCCTCCGTGCACTTTTACTTGTTCACTTTTGACTTTTCACGTTATTTAAGTGCCCCCTCCGTCCATATTACTTGGTCACATTATTATTACTTGGTCACATTACTAAAAATATATGTCCAAATTACTTGTTCATTTACAAAATCAAGATAAAATTAATTAAATATTTCCCATCTTACCCTCTCTGTCCCATATTACTTGGCTACTGAATATTTATTCTCTTCTCATGTATACAGGTATGAACTTCAATTTTAATTCTTCGACATATTTATTTCCTCCGTGCACTTTTACTTGAACACTTTTGACTTTTCACGTTCTTTAAGAATTAATAAATAAAGTACTCCCTCCGTCCCATATTACTTGGCCACATTACTAAACAACTTTTTTATCCCACGTGGACATATGTTATGGTACTAAATATTTATTCTCTTCTTATGTATATACGTATGCAATTCAATTTTAATTCTCCGACACATATTTATTTCCTCCATGCACTTTTACTTGTTCACTTTTGACTTTTCACGTTCTTGAAGAATTAATAAATGAATACTCCCTCCGTTCTATATTAGTTGGCCACATTATTAAATATATATGGCCAAATTACTTGTTCATTTACAAAATCATGATAAAATTAATTAAATCTTAATTTTGATTTCTTTGTAACAATTCTTTTTATCTATAATTGTTAATATAAAAAATTATAATGTAACTAATTTACCCCTCATTAACATATTTTTTAGGGAAAAGTGTTCAAAACAAACTTAAACTATGGCCAAAGTTGCCATAACACACCTAAACTTTGCGGGGGTCCTATGACCCCCCTGGACTTATTTTTTGTGTATTATCTACGCTTTCAAATGGACAAAGTCACCCAAACTCGTTTGAGTGTATGCACGCGCTCCACTACAGGAAATCTGATATTTAGCGACCACTTCTTAACGAAGGGAGATGAATCCGGTCGTTATAAGTGCACTTATAGTGACCAAATTTTTTTTCCAATCGTTAGAGCTAATTTTTCTTTCAATAATCGTGCCTTTTGTGTTGAGTTTGTGACTGTTCAAGAATTTGTGCCTTTTTGCTTTCCTTTGTGTTGAGTTTAAAAGATTTAATTATTCTTCAATTGGGTATTTTTTATTTCTCCACTTTCCAAAATTTCAAACCCAAAAAAACTCCATTGTGACGACCAAATCAAACGGGTCTTTTTCGATATTATATAGGATTTGTGACATTGTCGACATTGAAAACATGATTAATCGTAGTGGATTAAGATAGTAGAACAAGAAACAAAAACTCCATTAGGGACGTCGAGTTTCGACTTGAAGCTTTCGTATCCGGGTCTTCAAATTCCGGATTTGATGAATAAAATTTTGGTTGTCGATTGTTTGAAGTCGAACTCGAGCTTAGAAGACGTCCGGAACGTGAAGAAGAACCGAACGACTCCATGACCGCCATGAACAAAGCTTGAAGCTTCGAACTCGAATTTTCTAGTTGTTCTTGCAAATGAGCTCCATTTCGAGTGGGTGATATATCAAAAGAACCTGAACGTCGAGAGGAATTCGAATCCGAAATTTGGTGATGTTTGGTTGAGATTTGAAGTACATTAGGATCAAATTTCAGTCAGTTCTCTATGAAGAAGATGAACGATAATTTGTCGATCAGTATTTTATTAAAGTTGCCATAACACACTGCTTTATAGGGGTCCTATGACCCCCATGGACTTATTTTTTATGTATTATTTACACTTTTATATGGAATCTTACGCGCTCAAAGAGAGTAGATACAATCGCTTGTACAGGTCACCATATAAAAGCGTACAAAATACACAAAAAATAAGTACAGGGGGGTCATAGGACCCCCGCAAAGTTCAGGTGTGTTATGGCAACTTTGGCCATAGTTTGAGTGTGTTTTGAACCCTTTTCCCTATTTTTTAATTAATTTAATAAAAATATTTTATTAGTTTTGCTTTTAAAAAATCTAATATATACAACAATGGTTCTTATGTTTGGATCCTGAATGTAGCTAGTTAATTGAGATGGATATCAACCTGTCGGTATACATATAAGATATTAAAGAATTTAAAAGAAAAAATCTAGAATCAAAATATTAATTTCCCCTCATATTTTTACTAATTTTCTTTTTCACATTGATGAATAACTTTAATTGTCATGACAATGAGAAAAAAGTCCGACTCTTTCCATCTCAAAGACTTAATTCCATTATTTTTTAATTATAACTAAAGTGATGGTACATAAAATACATTTTGCATATGTTGCTATATATAATAACAATTATAATGTTTTTAAAAGTTATTTACAAAATACAAACCTTAAAGACTGGCTAATTAAAGTGGCGGAGTTTAAGAAATAAAGATAGACTTTTGAATCTTGTGGTTCTAAATTAAAAATGTGTATAATCTAATAAAATATCCTTTGAATCTTGTGATTATAAACTTGACATGTAGGATATTTGAATTGTTAACTTACTAAATATAAAAAGAGGAAGACATAACCAAAATAAGACAAATTTTAACAACAATTGAGAAATTAAGGGGAAAAATAAGAGGAAAAGAAACAAAATATGAAGACTCACTAAGGAGGATCATGGTATTGTTTAAAAAATATATAAACCATAAAGACTAACTAAAGTTAGTAACCAAATTAACCATGTTGGGCCCGTGGATCGCATAGGCATAGTTTCTTTAGTATTTATTATATATAAGTGCCAAAGGAGGACCAACACAGCATTAACAAATTGTACATAGAGCATTCCATGTTGTACCCATATATATATATATATATATATGCCTCTAAGGAGGACCAACACAGCATCAAATACTTGTACCAAAAGCTTTACAAATTGTACACGCAAATGAATGCTTGTACCATAAGCTATATAACTTGTACACTTTACCCAACTATTTTTTTATCCCACGTGGACATATTTCATAGTACTTAATATTTATTCCCTCTCCTATATAGACGTATGCACTTCAATTTTAATTCTCCGACGCATTTATTTCCTCCGTGCACTTTTACTTGTTCACTTTTGACTTTTCACGTTCTTGTTGAATATTTATTCTCTTCTCATGTATAGATGTATGCAGTTCAATTTTAATTCTCCGACACATTTTTTTCCTCTGTGCACTTTTACTTGTTCACTTTTGACTTTTCACGTTCTTCTTTGAATATTTATTCTCTTCTCATGTATAGACGTATGCAGTTCAATTTTAATTCTCCTACACAAATTTATTTTCTCTATGCACTTTTACTTGTTCACTTTTGACTTTTCACGTTCTTTAAGAATTAATAAATTTCACGTGGATATATGTCATAGTACTGAATATTTAAATATATGTCATAGTACTGAATATTTATTCTCTTCTCATGTATACATATATGCGCTTCAATTTTAATTCTCCAACATATACTTATTTCCTCCGTGCAATTTTACTTGTTCACTTTTGACTTTTCACGTTCTTGCTGAATATTTATTCTCTTCTCACGTATACATGTATGCACTTCAATTTTAATTCTCCGACACATATTTATTTCCTCCGTGCACTTTTACTTGTTCACTTTTGACTTTTCACGTTATTTAAGAATTAATAAATGAAGTACTCCGTCCATCCCATATTACTTGACTTTTCACGTTCTTTAAGAATTAATAAATGAAGTACTCCCTTCGTCCCATATTACTTGGCCACATTACTATACTTGACTTTTCACGTTCTTTAAGAATTAATAAATGAAGTACTCCCTTCGTCCCATATTACTTGGCCACATTACTAAAAATATATGTCTATTTTTCTATTCTATATTTTTCTTCATCTTATATATAAACGCCCAAGGTGGACAAACACAACAACAATAAGTTGTACAAAAAGCAACTGAAATTGTACTCTAAGCAGGGACTAACATGTGTACATTTCAGAAGTTGAACATTAATTCTACCTCTTGTGTGTTTGCTTTTTAAGTCCCCACAGGTTCGCAGTCTCTTAATTGTCCTTTCATTTCCTTCATTTGACATATATTCCCTCTGTCTCAATTTAAGTGTCTACGTTTGACTAGACACGGAGTTTGAAAAATAAAGATAGACTTTCAAATCTTGTGGTTGTAAATTAATAATGCATATAATTTAATAAAATATCCTTTGAATCTTGTGATTATAAACTTGACATGTAGGATATTTGAATTGTCAACTTACTAAATATAAAAAGAGGCGGACATAACCAAAATAAAATAATTTTTATTTTTATTTTTTAACAACAAACGCCCAAGTGGACGAACACAGCAACAATAAGTTGTACAAAAAGCAACTGAAATTGTACTCTAAGCCAGAACTAACATGTGTACATTTCAGAAGTTTAACATTAATACTACCTCTTGTGTGTTTAATTTTTAAGACCCTATGTGTCCGCAGTGTCTCAATTGTCCTTTCATTTCCTTTTTGGCATATACTCCCTCTGTCTTAATTTAAGTGTCTACGTTTCACTAGATACGGAGTTTAAGAAATAAAGATAGACTATCTTGTAGTTCTAAATTAAAAATGTGTATAATATAATAAAATATCATTTAAATCTTGTGATTATAAACTTGACGTGTAGGGTATTTGAATTGTCAACTTACTAAATATAAAAAGAGTCGGACATAACCAAAATAAGATAAATTTTAACAATAATTGAGAAATTAAGGGGAAAAATAAGACGAAAAGAAAAAATAATGGAGACTCACTAAGGAGAATCGCGGTATCCTTTGCAAAAGATACAAACCATAAAGACTAACTAAATTGAGTAACCAAATTAATCAGGTTTGGCCCCGTGCATCGCACGAGCATAGTTTGCTAGTATCCTTACAATGGCGAACTGGGCAGAACTGCCCAACAATCTAATTGCTAAAATTGCAAAGCGTGCTAAAGTAATGGAAGATTTCATAGCTTTTGGTAATGTTTGTTCTCTTGGCGAATTGCCACCACAAAGGAAAATCTTGATGTGTTTCCCCCAAGTTCCGTTGTTAATGTTGGCGGACAAAGATGATGTTATCGAGAATTTTACTCTCTTTCCAAACAGAAAGTTTCATGCATGTTTCTCTCAGAAGTTAGAGGAGAGAGTGTTTTACATCACAAGCATGGATCTTCACCATGGCAAATAATAATATGGGAGTCATGAACCTCTTACATCCTTTGCCACGTACCCAAATTTAACTTCACGAAGAGATTTATTGGCTTCAAAGGGTCATGGAGAAGCACTAATCTCGAGTTGCATGGACAATGTTGTCTTACTGTAAGTCTCTCTTACGTCAGGTTACGTATTGCTGGTTTTCTATCATGAAGGAAGTGGTAATTGTTTGGCTTTTGGTGACCTGAAGATAAAGGATGGCTCAACGGTGAGGCTAGTAAAGCCTTTAATTTATCTTATTAACTTGAATGAATCCTCACTATTATAAATATTAATGTTACTATGTGAAGTAAAAGGCAACAAGTATGAAAAAATTCTTTTGTACGTATATGTATATACTTAAGTCTTCGAATTCAAATTTGGCTTTAGGCCATTAATTTTATTGAGACATCCTTGCTGGAGACCTCGTGTGGACTAATATCACTGGAAAATGGGGTGCAGTCACCGATATCAATTATTATAAGGGCCATTTTTTCTGTGTTCTTATCAGATAAAATTCAGGTTTTTGATGTTACCCAGCCTCAACAAACTGTAAAGTCACTCTTGATTGTTGAGTTGGAGGATCATACATGAAGTTATCACTTAGTTCAATTCTATCTAATTGAACTATTTGGTCAATATTACTTGTTACTCAATTTGCCGATTTTATGAGGATCCAGCTGATCCAAATGGTGGGAACGAGACCATTAAATTTAAAGTGTTTGAGTTAGGTGTAATCAAAGGTGAATTGAAGAAGGAAGAAGCTGATATAAACACCTCCACAAAAATGAAAAATTAGCATGTTTATCCAAAAAACCCCGAAAAATAAATAAACTAGCAAGAATGTATGATTGCGAAATGAAAAAATAACCTATTTAAGGATCAACTTAATTTGGTAGTGTAAATTTTATACCAGTAATAGATACTCCCTTTAGTTTAAAATAAGTAAATTTCTCACATCTTTTCTTTGGTCCAAAATAAATAAAATTTTCAAGGTCCAAAATAAATAAAATTTTCAAAGTCCAAGCTGCTACTACAACAACAACAATAACAACAATATACCTAGCGTAATTTCATCGAGGTCTAATAAGGGTAAGTGCGCCCAATCCGTATCCCTACCTTAAGAGGTTGAGAGATTGTTTCCGATATACACTTGGCAAAGCAAATCAAAGCAGGTCAGAAAAAGAAATAACGAAAGTGAAGCAACCATGACAAGATATTATAGAAAGCAAGATAAAACATTTGGAAAAAGGACTAGAAACATCAAAGTCCAAAAAGGTGTTTATTTTCTTCCAAAGTTATCCTCATCTCTGATTGGCCTTTCAAGATACTATTTCTATTTTTAGGAAAAGTTTGGGGAAAGCAAAACAATAATATTGTCAATGACTCTTTATTTAGTGTAATTAATTAACTTTCTTACACACTTCAAAAATTCATTTATTTTGAGCGGAAGAAAATATAACTTAAATCTCTCTTTTACATGCATATAAATGCATCTTACTTCAAAAACTTTTTGTCGTGATAAATAGCAAGCCTCTACTTAAAACCCAGCAAATGAAAGTCAAATTTAAAATTTTACTTTCAAGCCCTTGTGCCACAAAGAATTAATCAATTTTTTTGTAGATTCCACAAATATTAATTGGTCTATACGAATGATTCTATTGTTCTAGAACTAGGCAGAAACTTTTTTTTTTTCTTTTCTAAATTAGGCAAAAACTTAACCGTGTCTATAAAATCCTTTACCGCGTATAGAATTTTCTCAATGTGGCATTGTTTCTGGAACAATCGAAGCAATGCGCTTAATGCTAATTCTCCAAAACTTTTCTAATTAGGTCCCCACATTTTCCTGGCACTTTCCTTTTTTAACATATAACAAAACTCTTCGCCGAAAGACATCCAGAAAAGAGAATAACGGGATTCTACTTGTAAAATTTGTAAACAAATGAAATTATTTTTATCCCAAATATGGATATCAAATGTTTATTTATTTCAGAATAAAAGAATACATCTTTAGAGAGCATGTAGAAACTAATATCTCATGATTTGTGCTTTTAAATTCATTTGAAAAATTGACACTGTACAATAAAATTCCTTTGATTCCTCAAATACTAATATTCCTTGGATTTCACTTTATATAAGGCCTCATTTGTTTTTAAAAATCTGAATTGACATCTCAATCCATTAAGTGCATTTGTTTTAATTGAAATCTAGCCACTTAATCCATCTGGACACATCTTATTGGTCAGACCCTCAACTAAGTCTGAAAATTATTACTTTCTTGCTCGTGTAATTTTATATTATTAAATTATACTATTAAACTTTTCCTTCATCTCCAATTTTATCTCCCTGTAGAAACCATGGATAAGGATTTCTGGACCTGCCTCTTCTTCTCATTTCTCTCGTCTGTTATCGGAGCAGTGGAAACAATAAACTACCATTCAACCTCCAAAACAAATGAAGCAAGAAACAATCTCCATTGTTAAAATTGCTTCTTTCATCACTCCTCCACTGGCCTAAGAAAATATAATTGAAATTCATTGCCAGAAAAATTACCAATAACATATAACCAAATATCAGTACATGGAAAACAATCATAAATAAGATTTAGAAAACCCAAACACCACCGCCTTGACAATGGACGAAAAAAATGATGGGTCTGTTAATGGAGGGTCTGTTGAATGCATTTGGAAATTGAGAAAATAAACAATAGAAATTGTATCAATTTCTTCTCTTTCGTTTTTGAAATTTGAGTTTGGAAAAGGATTTTAGTGGAATCTGAAGGTTCACATTTGATGGTGGATTACTCGAGGGTTACGACAATTATTGGTGTTGAAGATAGTTCAGAGCTCTTTTTTTTTTTTTTTAAATTAAGTTTATTACTCCATCAATCCCAATTTATATGTTACATTTAGTTTTTTTTTACCGCAATTTTTTTCAATATGCGTATTAAACTTTGAATTGTTAATTATTGGTGAGGTAAATAGATGAAAGTAGATTCGTGTTCGGATCAAAATTTCGCAGATCTCTCAAAATTTAACCGTACCATATAATTTATTATAAATTGGGACAAAGGAGTAATAATTTGAAAATAAAATAACATTAAGTTCATTCGGATGTTAAAAACAAACGATCTTAATTATGTAATATTTAGATATAGTGATAACATCTTAGTATTCAAATTAGATTCGTACGTCTTAATCTAAAATGAAAACAAATGAACTTAACATTATTACTATTTGAATATATATCATTACATATTTATACACTTGTTAAATATTTTTAATTATGATGAATTAAGATTTATAGTGTTACTTGTCATGTAGCTTTAAAAATGTTAAGATTAAGAGTGTGTTGGTATGACGAAAAATGGTTTTTCCCCTTTTTGAAAAATAAGTTTTTTTTTTTTTTCGTATTCGTTGCAAGTAAGCAAAAAAATATCATTCAAAAAATATTTATATATGTAATTTAGAAGCCGGTGGAGGTGAGGTGAAAGTGAGGGTCATGGTGTGATTGGAAAAATAATTTTATTTATAAAACTTGTTTATTTTAATTTTAAAGGGTCTTGTTTTTCTAAAGAAAATATTTTTCAAAATATCTAACCAACCGAATATGATAAGATTGAAAAATATTTTCTACCAAAAAACCCCCTAAGAAAGTAATTTGATTGAGACTCCAAAACAAATGATTTAACCTCTTATTTACTCCTTTTTTCTGAAGCGAAATTATAGTTTTAGTCTTGGTTTTGGCTAGATAATAATACTCGACCCGGTTTAACAACCCGGAAAAAGATGAAATGATTCGGGTGAGTCATAGTCATAGCGTTGGAGACTATTCAACTTTGGGCCTTTCAACAGTCAACGTTTGCCAAAATATTCCCTGATATTATTACGACTCATTCTCTCTCTCTCTCTCTGTGGGATTGTTAAACCACTGAGAATTTCCAATTTCGATCACAACAATCTGTGTGAATTGTGATCTATCAATTATTAAACAAATTAAACAAACAAAGAGAGAGAGAGAGAGGCAAATTCGAATTTTCTAGAAGGAAATCAAATATGTCGATGTCGGATTCAGATACGTCGTCGCAAGGCAGCGATTATAAGAACCTCCGGCAAGTTATACGTGACAGTAAGTATTTGCTCTTATTTAACTATTAGGGCATTATATCAACCTGTTAGTGTAACAGAGATGTTCCTTTTTGATCCAGCCTTGCAAATTTATTAGGTAACATATAATTATGTAGCTACTGACTGCCTTTTTACTTTAAGACAATTTATTTACCGTATTGTAATCATTTCCTCATAATTTTGCTTTTAAATACATGTAATTAGCATTTGGTGCAACTATTAGGGCATCTTCAATTTGTTAGTGGAATAGTAATGTTCCTTCCCTGATCCAGCCTTGTAAATTGTGGTGTGACGATTTATTATATAGCTACTGAATACTTTTTATATACCAGTATTGTAATGAAATGTGCCTGAATAAAGCGGACTGGATATAAAGATTTAATATGCCCAACCTAAACTTGCTTGGAATTGAGGCATAGTTAGTCGATTAATTAGGTGCTTAGTTCGATGTTAATTTGTTTTACATTCATTTGAGAACTATTATTTGGTCCAGTGAGTATTCTGCAATCATCATTTCCTCATGTTTTTGCTTATAAATTCATGTAATTAGCATTTGATGCAACTATTAGGGCATTAGCAATCTGTTAGTGGTATAGAAATGTGCCTTCCTTGATCCAGCCTTGTAAAATGTGCTTTGAGGATTTATTGCTACTTAATAATTTTTCCTTTTTGTTTCTCTTCTTACTTTAAGACAAATTATTTGCCAGTATTATTATACGTGACAGTGAGTATTCTACAATTTTTTGCTTCTAAATGCATATAATTAGCCTTTGATGCAACTATTATGTCATTATCAATCTGTTAGTGGAATAGAAATGCTTCTTCCTTTGTGTATTTCGTACCATATAATTATGTAGCTACTGAGTGCTTTTTCATTTTTGTTTCTCTTTTTTACTTTAAGACAATTTATTTACCAGTACTGTAATCATTTTCTCATAATTTTGCTTCTAAATACATGTAATTAGCCTTTGTTTGGAACTATTATCAATCTCTTAGTGTAATAGAAATGCTCCTTCCTTGATCCAGTCTTGTGAGTTGTGGTGTGAGGATTTATTATGTAGCTACTGAATACTTTTTTCCTTTTTGTTTCTCTTCTTACTTGAAGACAATTTATTTGCTAGAATTGTAACAAAATGTGCCAGAATAAAGCAGACCTGATATAAAGGATTAATATGCCCAACCTAGATTAGCTTGGAATCGAGGCATACTTAGTTCATTCATTCGTTGCTTAGTTCAACGTTAATTATCATTTGAGAATTATAACTTGGTAATCTCATTGTCAAAGTCCTTGATTTAATCCTTCAAATCATATATGTGAGGCACTTTAATCCTTATACAATGTAACTTTTTAATCTCTCTCTATGGGATTGTTAAACCACTGAGAATTTTGAATCTGTGTGATCGACCAATTACTAAACGCCACAGAGAGAGATAGAGAGAGAGAGAGAGAGAGAGATAGATAGAGAGAGAGAGAGAGAGAGAGAGAGAGAGAGAGAGAGAGAGAGGCAATTGTATATTTTTTTGTTTTGGTGGAAAATCAAATATGTCGATGTCTGATTCCGATACGTTGTCTCAAGGCAGCGATTATAAGAACTTCCGGCAAGTTATACATGACAGTGAGTATTCTACAATCATCATTTCGTTATAATTTTGCTTCTAAATGCATACAATTAATCTTTGATACAACTATTAGGGCATTAGTCGAATAGAAATGCTCCTTCCTTGATCTAACGTTGTATATTCTGGCGTGAGAATTTATTGCTACTGAATAAATGTTCCTATGACAATTTATTTACCAGTATTGTTATACGTGACTATGAGTATTCTACAATCGTGTTTTTTCTTCCAAATGCGTCTAGTTAGCCTTTGATGCAACTATTAGGGCATTATATCTATCTGTTAGTATAATAGAAAAGTAGAAATGCTCCTTCCTTGATCCAGCCTTGCAAAATTCTATTGTGAGGATTAATTACATATAATTATGTAGCTACTGATTGTTTTTTTTTTTTTTTTTTTTTCTCTTCTTACTTTATGACAATTTATTTACCAGTATTGTAATGACATGAGCCTGAAAAATCGAACTGGATTTAAGGGATTAAGACGCCCAACCTAGACTAGTTTGGGATTGAGGCATAGTCAATCGATTGATTAGGTTCTTAGTTCAATGCTAATTACGGTCATTTGAGAATTATTATTTGGTGACAGCGAGTATTCTACAATCATCATTTCCTCATATTTTTGCTTCTAAATACATGTAATTAGCCTTTGATGCAACTATTAGGTCATTATCAATCTGTTAGTGGAGTAGAAATGCTCCTTTTTGATCCAGCCTTGTAAATTGTGGTGTGAGGATTGTTTGCTACTGAATAATTGTTCCTTTTTGTTTCTCTTCTTACTTTAAGACAATTTATTTACCAGTATTGTTATACGTGACTCACTGGGTAAGTTGTTGTTGTATTGTTATACGTGGCTGTGAGTATTCTACAATTTTTTTGCTTCTAAATGCATATAATTAGCCTTTGATGCAACTATTAGGTCATTATCAATCTGTTAGTGTAATAGAAATGCTCCTTCCTTGATCCAGCCTTGCAAATTTGTGTATTTCGTAACATATAATTTTGTATCTATTGTAATCATTTTCTCATAATTTTGCTTCTAAATACATGTAATTAGCCTTTGTTTTGCAACTATTAGGGCATTATATCAATATGCTAGTGTAGTAGAAATGCTCCTTCCTTGATCCAGTCTTGTGAGTTGTGGTGTGAGGATTTATTATGTAACTACTGAATACTTTTTTTCCTTTTTGTTTGTCTTCTTACTTGAAGACAATTTATTTGCTAGAATTGTAACGAAATGTGTCTGAATAAAGCGGACTGGATATAAAGGATTAATACGCCCAATCTAGACTAGCTTGGAATTGAGGCATACTTAGTTCATTTATTTGCTGCTTAGTTCGACGTTAATTATCAGTTGAGAATTATAATTTGGTAATCTCATTGTCAAAGTCCTTGATTTAATCCTTCAAATCATATATGTGAGGCACTTTAATCCTTATACAATGTTACTTTTTTAACCTTGGATAAACACTTTCATGTCAAAAGTTAATTTCTAAATATGCTATGTTGTTAAGAGGGAGCATAGAAAATGCAATAAACACCTAACTCTCTGATGTGTTGTTTAATATGATGCCTTAGTTTAGACCAAACATCTTCCCTGGTTTGGACTTCTTGTTTTTGGTTCGTTGTACCTTGTTAATTTTAGAACTTCTGTAATGCCGTAGGCGGGATGTGCCTAGGCACATGACACTGACAGTTTTGTGATCTTTAAGAACACACGCTTGATTGTTACCTCTTTGGACTTCTACCACCTAAGCCCCAATGGATTTTAGGACTGAAGAGCATTATTAAGCTGTCAAACCCAAGCTTGAAACTTTATCTCTCTTTTTGTTCCTATCGATATAGGACTCTAAAAATTTCTTTCCCAAAGAGTAATTTCTTAATATCAGCATCAAGAAGGTATTAAATAGAGTACGAAAGAAGCAGAACATACAATTTCCCCTTTTTGACTCAAAGAGTCCAAAAAATCCAAAAACTGTAACATACTTTCTGATGTGTTTCCTTTGCACCAAACGTATAAGCTCTAAAGCATAAACTTGACAAAAGAAATATGTTCAGCCTTCCCTTCAAAACATCTCCTGTCTCTTTCAAGCCACAAAGTGCAGATGATACACGCGGTAATAGTCTTCCCACATTTGTTTGCATCTGCTATCCACCCTCTTTCCATCCCAACATAATTCAAGTTGCTTGACATCTCGTGGCGTTACCCAGCTTACTCCAAACAAGTTGAGAAATAGAGACCAAATCCGCCAAGTGTAGCTGCAATGTAACGATAAATGGATGCTTTTCTCCGAAGAACTACTGCAAAGAAAGCAACTATTACATAGTGAAATACCTCTCTTCTGTAATATATTTTGTAACATGCACCTTACTGCTACCAAAGCAACACATGGAAATAGGTGGAACAAAGGATTTCCAAATCACTTTTCAAGGCCATTCCTTCTCCCAACCACCCTACTGCTTCAGGACTACTTATACGACTGACAGGAAAAGTTTCAGATTTACTAACCAACCAAACCTGGATATCTCTTGTTTTCATCTAGTGCCACATGTTGCAAAACTCCCAGCAAAATCTAGAATTTGAAGTCAGAGTTGGTTTGAATATGTGCTAGAGGTGGCTTTACTAGGATTACATTTGGTTAAAGCATCTAACATTTGAATCAACAGGCGTGGAATTCAATTACTCTCAGTAGTCAAATATCACTCGTTAGCCGGAGTTGGAGGGAAATAGTACTGGTGTAAAAACCAAATTAAGGTGGACCATAAACAAGAATATAGAATAGGGACTAGCATTCTTTTTTCCTTGTCTTGCAGAGAGAGAGAGAGAGAGAGAGAGAGAGAGAGATGAGTCAAATAATTACCTAGCCATGACAGGAGCTGGCCGTCCATCAATCCAATAAAGGAAAAAAACAAACAGTTGCTAGACATAAGGAGGTTATCTTGAGAGGATGCAAATTAAGGAGTTGAAAATCACTGAACTTGTTTTACCCGGAAAAGGATAAGGAAAGCTTCCCTTGAAGCAACAATTGAGCAATCAATCAGTCAGTCAACTAGCCTCAATTTCAAATTAGTTCGGGTCTATTATATGAATTCTCTATATCCATTTTGGTCAATTAATTTTTTTTCCTATGTTGCACTAAAATCCTAAGGAAATTTAGTAGATTGTCACCGTAGGAATAGACAAGTGAGGTTGATATAGTGACGAACACTATCTCCAACCAGCATGTTGTTGAGTTCGAGTCAACAAGTAAGCAAAGGGGGAAGGACCATTGTTGGCTGCGCACAAGGTTGGAAGGAGGGGGTTTTACCATAAAAAAGGAAGATTGTCCCCAAAGGGATTGACAGACTTGTGTCTTAGGTCACAAGTTTGAGCCCTGTACCAAGCGAACTAAATCCAGTATTTAAGTGGAGATGGGTAGAGGAACAGGATCATCATTCCCGAGTTTAGAAGGCTGTGGTTGTCCCTAAGGGTTGGCTCCTAACGTATTTCTCAATCATCAAAAAAGGAAGAATAAAGATTGACATCCATGGAGCAAAGAGAATGCTTTGCAACTAAAGTGCGAATTAGTAGTACGGTGATGATATACATCTAACCTTAATTTTTTGAGCCTATGACAATAACCTCCCTGTTTGTTTGCTTGTTTAGCTCAATACTCTTACTGAATGCGTAACTTCCTGGTCAAGTTCTCCTTTTCATCTACAAGAATAGTAGTGAAATATGTTGCTCGTACTCGTACCTCGAACCCAGTGAAATCCCACAATGTGGGGTCTGGGGAGGGTAAAGTGTACGCAGACCTTATCCCTATCTCGGAAGATAGGGAGGCTGTTTCCGAAAAACCCTCGGCTCAAAAGAAAACACGACGAGAAAAGGTCAGATAAGCACAAGCAGTTCAAAGCAAAATGAAAATGAAACTAAAGAAAGTGAAAAAGTCATGATAGAGCAGTCTGGGAAAAAGAAGCAGTAGCTACCACAGATAAATAAGATAATCGAAGTACAAGAAACAATATATAGTAACAAGAATCAAGGACAATAGACTATAGGTCAAAGGTGCGACTACCTACTAGCCTTCTACCTTAATCTGAGTCCTCCATAACCTCCTATCTAAGGTCATGTCCTCGGTAAGCTGGAACTGCACCATGTCTTGTCTAAGCACATCTCCCCAATACTTCTTCGGCCTATCTCTACCTCTTCTGAAACCATCCATAGCTAACCTCTCACACCTCTGCACTGGGGCATCTATGATTCTCCTCATCACATGCCCAAACCATCTCAGCCTCGCTTCCCGCATCTTGTCTTCCAGTGATGCCACTTCCACCTTATCTCGGATATCTTCATTCCTAATCCTATCTCGCCTGGTGTGCCCACACATCCATCGCAACATTCTCATTTCCGCAACTTTCATTTTTGGAAGTGATAGTTCTTGACTGCCCAACACTCTGTCCCGTACAACAAAGTCGGTCTCACAACCACTTTATAGAACCTGTCTTTAAGTTTTGGTGGCACCTTCTTATCACACAGCACTCCTGAAGCGAGCCTCCATTTTGTCCACCCTGCACCAGTACGATGTGAGACATCATCGTCAATATTCCCATTTCCTTGTATAATAGACCCAAGATATTTGAAACTTCCTTTCTTTTGGATGGCCTGGTTACCAAGCCTCACTTCTACGCCAAATTTTACGTGTCACGTCACCGAACTTCGCACTCCATGTACTCTATCTCTGGCCCTACTCAACTTGAACCCTTTAGACTCCGCAGTTTGTCTCCAAACCTCCAAACAGCGTTCACTCCGCCGCGTGTCTCGTCAATCAAGACTATGTCATCCGCGAATAACATACACCACGGCACCTCACCTTGAATTTGCCGTGTCAAACAACCCATCACTAAGGCAAATTAAAATGTGCCAAGAGCTGATCCCTGGTGCAACCCCATCTCCACTGGGAAGTGCTCCGAGTCTCCTCCCACTGTCCTTACCCTGTTCTTGGCTCCCTCATACATGTCCTTGATCGCCCTAATGTATGCCACAGATACACCTCTAGCCTCCAAGCATCTCCATAAAATCTCTCTTGGCACTTTATCGTAAGCCTTTTCTAGGTCGATGAAAACCATGTGCAAGTCCTTCTTCCTCTCCCTATACTGCTCCACCAGTCTCCTCATAAGATGAATGGCTTCTGTAGTCGAGCGCCCCGGCATGAATCCAAACTGGTTCTCTAAAATGGACACGCCTCTTCTCACCCTCATCTCCACCATCCTTTCCCACACTTTTATAGTGTGGCTTAACAGCTTGATCCCTCTATAATTGTTGCAACTTTGAATATCACCCTTGTTCTTGTACAAAGGAACCATCATACTCCACCTCCATTCCGCAGGCATCTTCGCGGTCTTAAAAATAACATTAAACAATCCAGTCAACCACTCCAAACCTGCCCTTCCCGCACTCTTCCAAAACTCCACAGGGATCTCGTCAGGCCCGGTCGCCTGCGCAGCCTACGAACAACATCCTTAACCTCATCCACTTTTATACTCCTACAATACCCAAAATCCCGACGCCTCTTAGAATACTCCAAATCTCCCAACACAATGTATTGAAATATGTTGCTATAAGAACAAAATTATTGAAATATGACTAAGCTTTAGATGAGTGGCTCCAAGAGGAATTTGTCAATGTTCATACCAGAATGTGGTTTTTTTTTTTTTTTTTTTTTTTTTTTAAAAAAAATATTTTGATTAATTGTGATGTTTGTAAATAGGTCATTGTGAAATGAAAAACAATGGATTTAGTTTGCAAATTGCAATGATGGGAAAGGGTTTAACTTTTAGAGTTTCTTACTTTCCGCCTTTGATTTCATGTCTGCATGTCACCGATTAATGCACCCCAGGATCTGCTATAAAACATTCCAGTTAATTGTTTTGTACGATCTTTACAGTCCAGTTAATTGTTTTGTACTATCTTTACAGATGATCTCTCAAGTTGCACTAACACATCCTTGTCTTGTACTTATGGGAAATACATGATATAGATATATTATGTGTTAGTTTATAGTCAATGATGATCTCAACTTCTGCCTTAAGAGTCTTATTCCGTCGTCACTTATTTTGACTTGCAATGAAGTGTGTTCGTCTGATATTCTTTTCGGATGAACGTATTCCAACTATTTCCTTCTATATTTTGTAGGATTAATATATGAAATGCTCAGGTCTGCGAAATCAAAAGACTCGAAATCAGCATGGAAGGTACAACAACTACAATCTGTCTCACAGTTTGGAGAAATGCTTCCGTTTGTGAATTTTTGTACTGCAAATTATGTGGTTTTAGATGAAAAGCTTCTTATCAATTCAATGCTTACAGTCTAAAACCCTCCCCAGACCCCACATTGTGGGATTTCACTGGGTATGTTGTTGTTGCTTACGGTCTAAAACTCATAGAAATAATCATATTATTTATAAGTATCCCTTAGGAACTATTTGCTTAAAAAAAAAAAAAAAGTAGGAAGATTGTGTTATGTGAAAGATTTCATAGATCTCATTAATGGTACAAATCATACTGTTCTACCATCACAGACCCTCCAACACAATCTGCTGCCTTTGAGGTTTGAAATAATTTGTGTTGCTCTTCCACATGCTGCAACTATTGCATTTGTAACGTGATTACCATTAATTCGACCTTTTTCTTCTTTTGGGAATTTTAGTGTTTTAGTTAGTTCGCGTGTCAGAAATTTATAATTGGACTCAGGTTTTCATCATGGGGTTTTTCAACTTCGCTTTTTTTTTATTGCTTCTCATGGATCGTTGTTATAATTCTAGAGAAGTGTAAGAGGACTGTATACCAATTTGTTGACAAGGTTATGCCCTCACTTGTGTTGAAGTGTCTGGAAATACTTCTATTAAATATCCAAGAATACAGGTTGATGAAACCCATAGATAGCGCTTCTATTAATCCTCTATCCTGCAGGTACTCATCATGGACAAACTAACCGTTAAAATAATGTCATATGCATGCAAGATGGCAGATATCACAGAGGAAGGAGTTTCATGTAAGTATTAAAAGACCAGCCTTCGGGATATTGGATTTTTTTTAATGACGGTGGTGTCCATGCCAGCTTGCTGGCACTTCGACTATTCCACCGGGTACTTGCTACTTCCCACCAACATATGTACCGGGTAACTCTGTACACCAAGGCTTAGGCAGATGGGAAGATATCACCTAAAGTGTTTTTTGCCTCCTGGGAATCACATGGTTCTCCTCCCACTTCATTGACCACTAGGCCACACCCTTGGGTGCCAGAGATATTCATTTTTTACTTCTGTCTTGATTTGCTGTGAAGTGTGAATCAAGTCATTGATGGTTGTGTGTAAGTTTAACAATACATGCTTTCAGATGTCAGACATGCTTTATATATTTGTGTATACACTTCCACGTACGAACGTAAAGTGTACATATCTAAATTGTATAGATTTCTCTCGGCTTTGGTTATATCGTTGGAATGTGCAAATCTGTATTGTATTCCTCCTGGGTTTATGTGGGTTTAACTTTTCACTGGAAGGTATCCAAAATTATACTGGTGGTGTCACATAATGAATTAATGTGCATAAATGATGTAGGTAGTATCATGTATTGGGTAACATTTATGTTACAGTTATAATCTTAACCTCTTCAATCTGTTCACCTTTATGTTACTGAATAGGATGTAGTGTTTTTACTCCCTTTTCTTCTGTGCCCTTGTGTTTTAGCAGGCTATATTTTCCAGTTTTACTATTTCTAGAAGTGCAAAATTATCTTATTAATCACCTTTGTGTGGATTATTATCTTTTCCTCTGAAGGTGTTGGTGCAATCTATATTCTTTTACTGGTCTCCTGGTGATTTGGACTTTTCTGTTAAAGATTGGCAAACTTAAAGTTGGGCTGGAGAAGCATGTATTAATGCCTGAGGAAGAATATAAAATAAATTCATATTTCTTTAGAACATAGCGGTCAATTAACAAAAAATTCATGGGACAACGCCATAGCATGTCCCAATCCTGTTGTTTGTTGTCTACTATTGTCTATCGGTGGATGATTGTTGATAAAACTTGATCTTGACAGACTGAAATAGATATTGTTGTCTGCTGGGTCTTCAGCGGGGGAGGGGGGGGGGTCATAGCATGTCCCAATCCTGTGTGTGTGTGTTCTGCACATTCACTGGTTACCTCTCTTGTATGATTGAACTGAATTTGATCTTTAAGAATCTGTTTCCAATGTTTCTGCAGTGGTTGAAGACATATACAGGCGACGGCAGCCGCTCCCATCCATGGATGCGATATACTTCATCCAACCAACAAAAGAGAAGTACTGAATACTCCCTTTATCATTCCTTTGTTTGACTTCCTTACATAATTCAATATTTCAGATCCTCTAGCATTTATATGTGGATACTTCTATGTTGCAAATTAAGCTCTTTCCATTTTGCGCCCTGAAGATATCTTTTTTTATTTTTATTGATCTAAACCCCAATCTCTTTATCATTTGCAAGTCCAGAAGCTCTTTGAGTTACATCCATAATGTATATTATGCTTCTTGCAAAAATTTGCACCTTATTATTTATTCTAAAATCTATCGAGAATCATGCTAAAGTTCCATGTGTTTAAAAATTCCATGTGAGAATAGATTGGGTCAACCCTTCTACAATCCACTCATGGAGTTAGGTTGTACCTGTCTTAAGAATCATGTGACTACCTATGGAGCAGGGGCTGATCTAGGGCCCGGGGAGGGTGTTCACCCGAACACCCTCGGCGAAAAATTACACCGTATATATAAGGTATTTTTTTATTTTTTATGTACATATATAGATTTTTGAATACCCTGAACACGAGGAGGTTGGTTTAGTGGTTTAGGGGGTTCAAAATTCACCTTGAGGTTCCAAGTTCAAATCCCAGTCACTAAATTTTTATTTTTCAAACCCCTTAAATGAAAATCCTGGATCCACCACTGATAGGGAGTAAACAACAACGACGACTACGCCTCAATCCGAAGCTAGTTGAGATCGGCTGTATGAATCGTCAAAACATACTTAAAAATTATCTAACAGTAGGGGTTCTCTAATATACTCTAGTGGTTGTGTCTCTAATATATTTAGAATCCTCTAGTTGGTATCACCTATATGGATTTTCAACTTCCATTGTTTTCTATCTTTTGCTAGATCTGCCTGCACCCCGAGATATTCTAAATCTTCTCTCAGATAACTTTTCACCATGTAATTTTGGGTCTACCTCTTCCTATTTTATTATCTTCAATCATCATGTTTTCACATATAAGAACCAGTACACCTAGAGGCCTATGTAACACGTGACCAAATCATCTCAAGTGGCATTCCCTCATTTTATGCTTTATATACGCTACTTGCACTTTCTAACGGATGTGATCATTTCTGATCTTGACTTTTACTCCGTGTAGATAAGCACTTTAGAGAGTAAGAGATCTAGGACAAGTAGGAGTAAGACAGAATACATGCACTGCAAGTTTAGCCAGGGAGATATGATGAAGTTGAGGTACCTAAATGTAGACAATTTAGATATTTAGGCTCAATGTTCCATGCAAATGGAATGATAGATGAAGATGTTATGCATATCACTGTAGTAGGATGGTTGATATGGAGGAGTGTCACAGGAGTATTATGTGATAGGAAGATACCTACCAAAATGGAAGGCAAGTTCTATAGATCGACGGTAAGGCCAACAATGCTGTATGGAGTGAAAGTTTAAATATTTAAAAAGAGTTAAAAATTTCCTTCAACCTAATCTCAAGTGGATGAGGTTAATTTATTGGTTATGTTCTCATCTACTCCCATTTTTTCTTTTTGCATGTGAACCAAAGAAACAACCTATGTCAATGTTCAAAGATTAGGGGTAATGAAACAACCTATGTCAAACTTGTCAAATGTAATAAACAAGGACATGAACATGAAATCGAATATTTAGCAAGATAAAGTTGGAATTTCAATACACATTGATCCCGTAAAAGGAATAGTTGTCGGCATAAATTATGAGCTAATCATCTCCACCAAAGACGATTTACTCTTTATTGATGAGCGAGTTTTAGAATATAACAAAGTTCAAGACAAGGCTGTGTCTTGAGTCTTGACTTGCCTGGATTCAGCGGGTGGGGTGTTGGGGGTTTAAGGACTCTTGTAGTGCTTTTCTATCAACTCATGCACTATGACCAGTATGAAATACCAGTAAAATTAGCATTTATAATAGCGCCAACTTATACTCACGTCACATGAAATGGGACGGAGGGAGTAATGTTTTACACTTCCACATCTGATTGTTGAAGACTTATTTTATTTTTTCCTATATGAATCTATATGTGCTTAATAAATCTGTTCTACTTTCAGTTTGGTATCCTTCACCATATCATATGACGATAGAAGTTAAATTGGGGTTACTTAAACCTTTTGAGGTTGCAGTACGTTAAATACGTGATATATTTTCGTTTTAATATCATGAATATTGACTCTGATCACGGAGGAGTATGCCTTTGTATCTTGTCTGTGAATGTTTTTGCTTTGTATCTTGTCTGTGAATGTTTTTCTTTCTTCTTCTTAATAGGTCGTCTTGTCTATGAATTTGCTTTGCACGTAAGTAATTATGCAGAGTCTAGAGAAAAACACACATATTTCAAGCAATTAGTTTAATGACTCTTATCAGAAGCTCTATTTATAGTGGAGGTTTTACCATTCTGTTTGGTTCTTCTCACAGGTAATCCAGGAATCTCCTATTATTTTTCAACTGAGCTTTAGATATAGAAGGATCTTTTTATTTGATCTTGCCACTATAATCATAGGTTATTGTGATACTATTAGCAGAACTTCTGTTGAAAAGTGTTTTTATAATCAGGAACTTCTATCGATAAGTGCTATTATTACTACTCTGGCTCTTTGTTCTTGCTGTGTTTCTACTTCTATATTTAAATATCCATATGCGGCTTCTATGTCTTTACCCATATAGACACTTGTCATTAACCTTTTATTTTGTTTTGCAGTGTTGTAATGTTTCTATCTGACATGGCTGGTAAATCACCTCTGTACAGAAAGTACGTCCAGAAATATCCTTAGTTCTATCCTGAATGCCTTTTGTCTTGGTCACTTATTTTTCTTTGACAATTGTGCATTACTTTACTAACTTAAGTTGATAGAAATAATGTATTACTGTGTTATAGCTTTGAATGCACTAATTCATAATTGAAAGAAGATTTTACTTGACATTCCTGTTTGGTGAAGAAGAAAAAATATTATGCATGGGCAGAGGACATCTTGAGAGAAGAATAGGCTGCCCCAATTATCAGAGAGCTTTTTCTCACTTTTAACCCCGTACTTCCAATCTCTCTGGGAGTCTCTCTTATATCTTGGAGCTTACGTCTAGGCTGAGTAAAGATTCTATCAAGACCACCTTGCAGTAATTAACCTAAAGATAGATTTGCTCTTTATGAAATTTTACGTTGTCTTTTACTGATGCTCGACAACATTGTGAAGGTACAGTCCGACCTAAATGCAATTTGAGTGAGAAGACCTCTGTTTAATAAGTGCATTCTAAAAAAAGAGGACCTCTTAAGTTACTCACGTTTAGACCTCTGTCCTTTTGTGATGACCACAAGGTCCCAGAACACATGAATATTCATGGTATACGAAGCCAGCTGTTTATCTCAACCTGATCTATCCTCTATATCCTAAAGCCTGATTTTTCAATTCCTTTGTTTCCTTTTCCAAAGATAGAGGGAAGCTTGACTTTATCAAAAGCATAGAGGGAAGTTAGATATATTAGATGTCGGAGTCTGATTTGTTTTGGTTATTTTTTCTCCTTTCTTTCTCTCTCATCTTCTGCTCTTCTTTCTTTTCAGGGCATTTGTCTTCTTTAGTTCACCTATTGCTAAAGAGTTGGTTAATTACATAAAGAAGGACTCAAGTGTTCTGTCTCGCATTGGTGCCTTGAGAGAAGTTATCATCCTTCTTTTGTGGAATCTTTTCTTGAGCTAATTTTACTTCTTATTGCTTTCATTGGTGTCACTGTTCTTATTGAGGGATTTTTTGCGCAGATGAATTTGGAGTTTTTTGCTATTGACAGCCAGGTATGTGATGATGCATTTCAAAATTCTTTTCATGTATTTTGTTATTTTTTCCGCTTCGATTCCTGGTAGAGAATGTAATTCTGGTGGGTTTTTCCTTAAAATGCTGCTAGAAGCTGAGAATCATATTGTATATACCAAACTTCTTGTCTGTAACTTTCTTTGGTAAGAAGGTATTTCGGTGCAACAGCTCTACATATGGCTTATTTTTTGCATATGTTGCTCAGACTCTTCAAAAATGTCAACGGTTGCGTGTCGGATTCTCCAAAAGTAGTGTATTTTTGAAGAATATGACACGGATGCGGCATCCAAAGTGAAGAGTCCGCGCAACCTAGTTTTTTGCCAGCAGATTTTGCCTTGGGGTTGTCTAAATAGTGGTGTATGATGTTGCAAAATGGATTGATCCTTGTTCTTGATATTTCTGAAGAACCAGAGTTAAACTAACATCTTGCCCATTTGGATTGCAAACCTGAACTTTGTTTTCCCTTCATTATTTAGAGTATAAGGATATGACAATAAAGAAACTTTTTGTAGTGTAACGACTCCTCTCCTCCTTCCGTGGTGTATGCACGTGAAAGGAAAAAAGAACATGATAGGTCCAATTAGCCTGACCATCTTCTTGGTTCCTAGACACTTTTGTCCTATTCCATGCAGTTAATACATTATCACCCAGTCTGTAGCTTTTTAATCTGAAAATACGCAAGGGTGAGCTGGCACATAGTTCGTGTCTCAGTGGTTAATGAGCCCACTTTACTACGCCAAGGTTTGAACTCGTGACGTGTGCCTAACCCAGACATGACACGCTAAGCACTTACCACTGAACTAAAGCCCTGGGCTCAGTCTAGAGCGTTTTCCCTAGTCATTCTTCTTGATCCACTTTAGTTCTTTGATAGGGAAGTGCGCATCCATATTTGAAGTGATATCTTTTCTTAGCTTGTATTTCTTACTTTATATGGGTCATCAAAGTAAAACTTGAAATGATGCACTATGAAAACGAAAATGACATACTAAATATCCGCAGTTAAAGAACTGTCTTATAGTTTTGTCAATTCCAGGAATTGCAAAGGTTTTTACTTAATCTTTTGAAAAATAAATAATATAAAAAGAAAAATACATTAAATAAAAATAATTTAAAAGTAAAAATGAAATTAAAATAATGATAAAAAAATATTAAAAATCAAAAAAATTAAAATAATAGAAATATAAAAAGAAATTAAAAGCCAATATAAATGACAAATGAGATTGATAGAGGTTAAGGTGGTCCTTCAGCATTGCAACTGTCTAGGAAGTTCTTTGTATAATTTGCTGATGTCGTCCTATAGGTTGATAAACCATCTCTGTGAGACTTTGTAATTGATTTATCAATTCCTTACACTTCCATATTACCCTATAGGGTTTTATCACCGACAATGAGAGGGCGCTTGAAGATCTTTATGGAGACGAGGAAGGTTCTCGGAAGGGTGATTTGTGTTTGAATGTGATGGCCAACCGTATTGCTACAGTTTTCGCTTCATTGCGGGTAAGCATTTAGATCTTGATCTGGAGATTTCAAGCATAGAGATGCCTTTGCTAAAATTAATTTCTACAGGAATTTCCTTTGGTGCGCTACCGCTCTGCGAAATCGCTTGATCCTACTACCATGACAACCTTTCGGGATTTAATTCCTACAAAGCTTGCAGCTGGCGTTTGGAATTCTCTGACAAAGTACAAATCTACTCTTCCTCACTTTCCACAGACAGAAACTTGCGAGTTGCTTATTGTGGATAGATCAGTAGACCAGGTTATAGTCAACTTTGTTTCCTCCATTCTCATGGTATTCTTGTATATTTATCATTTCCTTGACATGCTTCTCTATCTCCCTCTGTTTTCAAGATTGCTCCCATTATACACGAGTGGACATATGATGCAATGTGCCATGACTTGTTAAACATGGACGGGAATAAATATGTGCATGAGGTGAGTTGTGCTTTCCGGGTCTCTCTAATGGAATTGCTGTTGAATCTACCATAAGAGTGACATTTTACTGTAAGGCTAGGTTCCTGGCAAAGCTGGAGGCCCTCCTGAGAAGAAAGATGTTCTTTTGGAGGATCATGATCCTATCTGGTTAGAGCTCCGCCATGCACACATTGCTGATGTAAGTTGTGCATAACTAGCTTTTAAGTTAGCAATAGGACGTGTTTATGCCATCTCTAACCAGTAATTGGTTTGTCAGGCTAGTGAAAGGTTGCATGAGAAGATGACAAACTTTGTGTCAAAGAATAAAGCTGCACAAATGCATCAAGGTTCAAGGTCAGTCTGCATTTTTTGCAATTTACAAGACCTATTTCCAATTTTTTCGCTTGAGTATGTGATTGAGTATCCTTTGTCATGATACAAATCGAAAATTAATGAACTTTGAAAAGAGATGATCTCCGTGATATAAGTATTTGTGTTGTGGTTGATTCAAACAAATGTCGACCCTTAAGTATGAAAAAGCTGGCCAAGTCTCGTTCAGTGTGCAACTGAAGTAGCTTCCCTTTGGGTAAATGTTATAAGATAAAGTATGAACTATTTGCCAAATAATCCTATGGAAGAAGCCTGGTGGCCTTTCGGTGTGTCAGGTACTGACCATGAGATGCTGTACATAGCTAAGTCCGTCAACTTTATATTTAACAAGTTGGATACCTGTTAGGCATCACCGTAGACTCAAACTGCCGCTTATGTGGGATTCTAGGACACTTATTTCTGCATCTAGTAGAAAACGTCTTTATCCATTTAATTGTAGATCCTAGAACTATTTGCAGCATGAGTTGCTGTTTATTTGGGTTAACTGAAAATACCTGCAAGTCTGGACATCGAGGCACATCTTCTTCTTTTTAACCATTCTTTAGAATCTAAATCGGGTAAGTTATTTTGCTTACTCACTTTTTTCTCGCAATTGTAGAGACAGTGGTCAATTATCTACTCGGGATTTGCAAAAGATGGTTCAGGCTTTACCTCAATACAGTGAACAAATTGAGAAGCTCTCCCTCCATGTTGATGTGAGTTTCTGAAAATTCCACTTGGTGGTTTCACTTTGGAAATCTAAATTTGATGCTTTATCTACACTTTTGAATGTAAAGCAACTAAAGATGTTTCGATATTTGTTTTTCCGGATAAGAGAGACTGTTTATGTCATTCATTAAGCCTTATGCTGCTCTAGGCTCTTGATGTCATTGCAATTTTATCATGTCAATTATGGTATTGTGGCAAACTGCAGGTGACTCAAGTGTGCATAATATGGATTCCTCTTGTGTGCAAGATAGGTTAAAATATAAGAGCTTTTCTTTCGTTCTGGCATTAAAGATAATTTGCAAGGAAGATGATTAAAACTAGTAGTTAAATTGTATCTATATTTTTTTTATAATTGTTCATAAAATGACTACATATATTTGGGATTCTATCCTAATATGCGTTGTCTAATCCAGTTGACTTCATTTTGGGTTTCCGAAAACGTTTAGAATGCTTCCATAATCATTATGTTCTCTAGAATTTCACAAGTTTAAACTTTCTAAAAAAGATCTTCACAAGTTTAAAGAACTCATATCTATTTAACATTTCAAAATTTAAGATAGTTTTCCCTCTGAAATATATTATTTTCCAACTATTTTGACATTACTCTACTTATAAAAAAGATCTTCACAAGTTTAAAGAACTCATATCTATTTAACATTTCAAAATTTAAGATAGTTTTCCCTCTGAAATATATTATTTTTCCAACTATTTTGACATTACTCTACTTATATAAAATGCAAGTTAAATTAACTCAATTTTCGTGCCTATTCAAAACTGTTCTAAACAGGATATGAAAACTGGGGTTGAAATATATTTGATCAACATCTATTCCCTCCGAAACAAGTGCAGGAACAGATGATTTTATCTTCCAATCAATTCTTAGTTTTATGCTTCTAAGATGCTAGTCAGTTTTAACTCAATTTTATCTAATCAAACTCTGTTGTATAAGACAAGAGAGGAAGAAGTATATAGGAAACACATCCAGATATCCCTAACAAGTGCCAGAAAAAATGATGGCACCTTCTGATAAATGGCTGCCAGCCTGCCACATCTTACCCAGAAAAAAAAAATAGAAGTTAATGCACATGATTTTTTTGTTTTTGGTGGATATTTATGAAGTGTCACACTTTCTCCTTAAATGTAGTGTAATCTTTCGGGACCCAGGAGGAACTGGAGGTTGCTGAAAAAATCCATTTGACCTTTGCAAATATTGAACACACTGTAGTTTTCTAGTGCTTCGCTTGAAGTAGCACAATATTCAGTGTGATATATGATTTTATTTGTGGTAGGGAGAGTTTCATTGTCATGGTGACTGGTGAGGCATTATCGTGTGTAGCTGTAGATAATCACCTTTTTTTTGTGTATTGGTGGAATGATCTTTAACAGGTCATGCTTTACTTGAGAACATATTTACATTATAGATATTTCAATTTCCTTTTAATGGATATGGTGGATAAAATCTTTTATTGAAAAGTCATTAGTGTGTTATGATGACCATTTTTTCCCTAATCTAGATTGCCGGGAAGCTAAACAGAATTATCAGGGAGTCAATTCTAAAAGAAATTGGCCAATTAGAGCAGGACCTTGTTTTCGGAGATGCAGGGACTAAGGAGTTGATCAATTTCCTGAGGGTTCATCAGGTAGAGATTGTATAGGTTGTTAAACCTCCATAATGTCTAGATCTTTTTGTCTGAGCACTTAGCTGTGGTCTGCAGGATGTGACAAGGGAAGACAAGTTACGCTTGTTGATGATTTATGCGGCTGTTCATCCTGAGAAGTTTGAAAGTGACAAACTTTCCAAGTTAATGGAGGTCAGTTATTTGTTATTGTCATTTCCAATATCTTGATTCGAATAAGTATTACCTTATGTTGGAGATTCTTTTATTCTTGGTTGAACTACTAACAGCTTGAAAATCTAAAAAATGAGGTAGCTACTGCATGTTATGCTGTCTTCCTGGTGGTCCAAAACACAACTTTTCTGCTTATGTCTGCAGAATCTGTTTTCTCGTGTAATAGGCGCTTATTAGAAAGTTTGAATCACTACCTGGAATTTTTTATCTGCTCGGAAATATGTAATGGAGAGTTCCTTGTCGGTGCTGTTTGCTCTTTTCTGTACTTTTGTGTACCTTCTTGGTAAATTTCTACTATTTCTAGTAATAATACTTTACCTTATAAAAAAAACACAACTTTTCTGCTTGGCTTGAATTTTCACGTGTAGCCATTGTTTTAATTCTGATTCCTTTTCATGCTATCTTGTGCCATCTAGAACTGCATTGATTTTGAACTTCACTTTGGTACTATTCTGAATGGTAGACAATGCTGCTCTCATTTTATGGTGACAATTTTGTACACATCAGCACTCACATTCTTATCCATTTAGTTGGCAAGATTGCCCCAAGATGACATGAATGCTGTGTACAATATGAGATTGCTGGAGGGATCAACAGAAAATAAGAAAAGCTCACTGGGACCTTTCTCTCTCAAGTTTGACGTTCACAAGGTATACGATTGGCTGTGAAATGGTTTTCATTCATGATGAGCTCCTTTGATGTATATTTCCTTGTTCTATTTTTTATGACAGAAGAAGCACGCAGCTAGAAAAGATCGTGCTGGTGAAGCAACAACATGGCAATTGTCTCGTTTTTACCCAATGATAGAGGTATGCTACATGTTGGTGTATTATGACACCATATCTATGATCGGATGATTCTGATTATGTTTGATTGTCATGATTCTACATGTAAAGCCAACAATGTCAAAAGGCTTGACAACTCAGGTCCCTTCAACGTCCTCTCCCTCAGATCCACACCACCCTGCCCCAAAAAGATAGGGATAGGGAATAAACTTGGGCTTTCTGAAGAAAAGTGGAACATGACTGCTCCCACAGCAAGAATAAAATCTAATATCAGGGTCTGGAGTCACTGTAATTCATCACATTGATGAGTTGGGGTGACTCAGAGACCCGAAGAAACTACTTTGAGTTGGTTAACTGATCAAAGCTATTCTAATCTTGCAGGAACTTGTTGAAAAACTCAGTAAAGGGGAATTACCAAAGAATGATTATCCCTGCATGAATGATCCAAGTCCAACTTTCCATGGGACTTCTCAGTCTGCACCAATACAAGCAAATCAAGTTCCAACTCCTCATTCAATGAGATCGAGAAGGACAGCTACATGGGCCCGCCCTCGAAATTCCGATGATGGATATTCGAGGTACGTATTATTGTACCTCATCTTTTTATATCATGAGATCATTTCTGTGCCAGCACTAGGCAATAATTTGAAGGAAGTGCTGATTTTTTCCCTTTCACTGCACATTTTCCCATTTGTTAATCTTGCACTGAGGGAAGTAGCAGTCTTAATTCTTTCACTCTCTTGCAGTGATTCAATTCTAAGGCATGCATCAAGCGATTTCAAGAAAATGGGTCAACGCATTTTTGTATTTATTGTTGGTGGAGCTACACGATCAGAGGTGTTACTTTCGCAAACTTTACCCTTTCCGTTTCAGGCTTATATTTGGTTTCCTTGGTAGCATGTTAATGTTTAAGTTTACCTGTCATATATGTTAATCTCAAAGTCATTTTCCTTTGTATGGTTCAGTTGCGGGCTTGTCATAAGTTATCTACAAAGCTGAAGAGAGAAGTAGTTCTTGGTTCATCCAGCATCGATGACCCTCCACAATTCATTACGGTACAACACTTCATCTGCTTCCTCCCCTATCTCCTTTTTTCTTTTCTCATTTGGGGTGCCATTATAAATGAGGTCTAGAAATATTTGTTACTAACTGCAGTTAATCTCTTCAGTAGTAAGTAATGATAGGTTTCATTTTTTTACATTACTGCTAATTATTGTTTTCTACGGGAAATGGAGAGTGATTGCTTTTTTTATGTTCGTTGCTTTATTGATAATTGCAATGCCTTTTTTAGAATTTCCCATAAGCCTCTTCCCTTCCTGGATCTTGTGTTACATTTTTTGGGTATATATGCTTCTGTTTGCATTATTTTGGACCACAAACAATGTTTTGTAGTTGTAGACCAGAGAACTTGAATAATTTGGACTTCCGTGATTTGTTAGTTGTGGAGCTTTACTTATCATACCTTTTCTAGCTTATATGCTGGAAGTCTGATAAATTTCAATGTAAAGTTTGAGATATAAATTGCCCACACTAACTTGTGATGGTTGGTTGTGTTGCAGAAATTAAAGCTGTTGACTGCAGATGAACTCTCGTTGGATGATTTGCAGATCTAGAAGCAAATTGCCAGCGAAGATGGCAAGCGAAATCTCTTATTTCCCAGGCTAGCATTCCAATTGTGTACCGAACCTACGTTGATTCATTTCATTTTTGACGTCTTTTGGTAGATATCTGGCACACTGAAGGGTTAAATGCAAAGTTGCTGGAACATTCAGATTCCCTAGAATGTTAATGTTCATGTGCCAAAAAATTGGGGGTTTGGGTGTGTTGTATCATTTTTATAGGTCCCATTCAAGACTTCCATCGTGTGTATAATGTAATTTCTGTTAATGTAGAGCCCCATTTGGAAGAAACATTCTATAATTTGGTTTTTTTTTTCTTAGGATTTTTTTTGAAATTATTTTTCCGCTCTGTTCTTTGTGTACGGTGTCTGCTGTTGAAGCATGCCCCAGGATTCAGACAGCGCTTTTTTTCCGCCTCCTTAATCATGCCCTAATGATGATTTTGTGAGCGATTGTTCGGTTTACTACAAACACGTGACATCCAACTTCGTATCAGAGGAAGTACAAAGAAAAGATTCAAACAGTTTAAGCATTTGTTATCCCAATTTACTCTGCTTGCAAAGCATGAGTCTAAAACATGGTTAAAGAAGAACAGGTAAAGTAGGCTCTAAGTGCAGAACAATGATCTTCTGAATTTTGAAGGACATTAAAAAAATGGGACAGGTGCTAATCATTCGTATGGTTGATTACTTTTTTTTTTTTTTTTTCTTTTTCCGTGAAGTATGGTTGATTAATTTTTTTTTCCACAACACTGATATGCATTGATCAAACTGAAATCAATTGTACAAAGCAGGAAGAAGCCTCATTTACAACCCAACATGGGAAGTTCCCAGACCAAGAGACTTCATGAAATAGTGATGAAGTTGACTTTGCTAATCTATGGCTACATGTATTAGCATGTCTACTAATATATCTAAAAGCTACATCATCGAGATAACGGCTGAGATGCCAAATATCCTCACAAATATTAATTACATCCCAAGAGGGGGTCATACTCTTATTAAGCATTTGAGTCATAGTTGACGAATATGATAATATTGTTATATTTTTCCATCCTTGCTAAAAGCATCTGAATTGCTTTTTGATTAAAATTATCACAGTTTTTCCAACGAAATGAATTGGACTAACATAGACTTGAAGCACATTTCCATTAGCCTTCAAGGCTACCACTGCAATACTCGCTTTTTGAGTATTTTGAACCATACTTGCATCAACATAAAGCAACACATTTTATGGAGAAATAGTTAGTGAAGTGGGGTTAGTCACAACCTGTCGCTCTTGCTGCATGGTGTTTGCACTGTTTACTTCATCTGTAAACTCACTAAAGTTGATAAAGCTTTTGATAAAATTTCAGCATCACTCCATATCAAGGAATTAAATACATATAATCATTTCTTGCTTTCCAAATCATCCATAAAATAGATACAGACATTTGCAATAAAGTATTGTTATCCTGAATTTTGCCTTTATCCAAATATAATTTATCCCACCATGCTTAAAAATCTGAGATGAAATGCAAGCCAGGCCAAAGGATAGGACTTGTTTTCCACACTTTAACAGATCTTGAACATTTGAAAAACATGTGTTCTAAGGTTTCAGGCTCCATTCCACAAATAGGACAAGTTGAATCTATAGTTCGAATTCTCTTTGCAATAATGTTTCTAACTGGTAAAGTTATTAGGATGCATTTTTGTAAAAAATGTTTCAGCTTGTTTTTAATCTTCATTGACCAAATGTGATTCCAGAAGGATTTAGGGAAGCATTGAGAGCTACTTTCAAGTCAATTAACCAAACCTCTATTATTTGAAAGAACAAGTTTTGCAAGATGATACCTAGATTTCACTTCATACTTACCAGAGTTTGTAAAATGCCAAATAAGTCTATCATTGCTTCCCCTTAGGGATACTGGAATGTCTAGAATTGTTTTGACATCATCCTCATTATACAAAGTATTCAGAAGTTGGGTGTTCCAGGAATTGGTATTACAATCTATCAAGTTTGACACCTTTAAGTTCTGTGCAACACAATTTATTATACTACATGGGTAAAACGAATTGTCTCTTGGCAACCATGGATCCTTCCACACTCTCACTGATTCACCATTGGATATTATCCACCTCACACCTTTAACTTAGTGATCACGTCCCTACAAAATGCTCCTCCAAATCCAAGAAGTATACCTATGGTCTTGTGCATGTGGTTTTCACCTTGATTTATTTCATTAATGAAAATGCATTTATCAATCAATTAGTTTGTTTAAGAATATTAATGATAGATAATAGAAATTGATGAGTAATCTCAGAATGAAAAGTTTTTAAAAAATAACGTAAGTTTTGCAACAATCAAGAATTTCTCTCACAATATTTGGAGATCTCTAAGTTCAATAATATAAAAAGGGGTTCATAGGCAGATTCTGACAAATTTGCATGAGGCGTGTTTTTAAGCCCTTGGTTAACTCTGAAATACTGGACGCTAAACAAAGAGCATACTCTGTAGTGAGGTAACAGTTCTCCTAATCGCCTACTTATTATGATAATGAACATCATTTAAAAACTAAAAGATAACTCTCCAGCAGACGCCATGTATAGTTGTTATTACACCGTTAAATCTAAATAGAGTGATCCGTATTAGTGGAATAATTGCAATACAACTATCTAGTCTCATTGATAAACAATATATCGAGCTTGTCTCAGCTGTCAGGTTTTGTCCGGTTAAAAACCTATCATATGTCAAATATCCTGAGCACTTCTCCTCATAAACTACACTTATTATGATAATAAACATTTCACTTAAAATCTAAAAGATAACTCTCCGGCGACACCGTCTACAATAGCTAATACACTGCCAAAATCCGGAAAGTGATCTGTACAGGTTGCATAATTGCAATGCGATTATCCAATCTACTGGTAAAGGAAAGGCAGTATACCAAGCTTGTCCCAACTGTCAGGTTTTGTCCGGTTAAAAACCTATAATATATCAAAAATCTTCAAAATCCAGGAGTATTTGAGGATGAATTGTTTGTTCAAGTGACTTCAAATTTTAAATAGTTTCTCCTCTTAAGACATAAGATTTAAAAGAAAACAATAGAGCCTTCAAATCTAGGTTTGAACAGCTACAAATGCTAACTACGCAATTCTTTTGCCTTCTTGTCGAAAAATACTTCCGCTTTTCTTTTCTTGCTTTCACCTACCAGCCTTTTAACGTAAGAAATATATCCATCCACGTTGAATTTCCTCTTGCAACCTGCATTGTTCATATACCTGATTTTCCCAAATACAGGGCGCTCTCGCCAACCCTGAATTAGCCCAAAACATGAAAAATCTCAGTTGCAGTTATTGAATGTCCTAAAAAATGTGGTATATATTAGTTCACTGAAGTTACTAACATATTTTTCTCATATTCGAACCACACAAGCAGTTGACTACCTGCCACTTAGGATGGTTACCAATTAACTATGAGCGTTACAGTTACATGTTATATTACACACGGTGGCACACCTAGTATTTTGAATATTGGGTGCCTAGTAATTTTCAATGTTGGTAACATATCATTTTTAATACTAGTGGTGTCTCTGCTATACTTGATGTATGCCTCCGCTACTCACCGGGTAATCCCCTACCTATTACCACCACAAGTACGGGGTAACTCTGCCCGCGAAGGGTTAAACGGATGAAAAAAGATCACCTAACATTTCTTGTCTCTGCTGGAACTTGAAACCTCGTCTTTCGTGGTTTTCATTCCACTTCGTTGACTGTAAGTAGAGGTGTCAAATGGGCGGGTTGGGCTGAATTTGGGCGGGTCAAAATGGACCGAGTTAATAAATAGGTGGTCAATTACTTGGGCTAAAATGGGCTCAAATGCGGGTCATAACCCAACTCGCACAATTCTTACTAAGTTTTAATTGCTTTATTTGTTCTTTTATATTTTTTTAGTACCTTATAAAATTATTATTTTTCTTTATTATGACTATATATAACATATCAAATTTAAAAAGTATTTTTGAAAATATTTTGACAAGATTTCTCGTGAGTCAATTTGGGAAATATATCAGCCCAATTTTGATGGGCTGTGCTACTAAATGGGCGGGTTTATGTTTTCATGGGCTATTTTGCCACCTCTGACTGTAAAGGCTACATCTGTGGGAGAACATTCAGTATTTTGGATTTTGCATAGGGATTGGTTTACAATTGTAGCCATAATACTTCCCAGTGTGCGAAAAGATATTTGCGTGCTATAATTTGGATTGTTGATCAATACTAAAGACAATCACACAACTACTTTTCTGTAATATTGAAGGGATTAAGCATGATGACCTGGTCGTGTACGCCACATATTGACCACATGCATCCAACATAACCACTAGGATCCCTTCCATCAATATGATACTGCAAAACAACAAGATTTCAGATCAGAACTCTGATGCATCTCCAAATGCAATTGCTGCAGATAGATTACCTTATCATTCAAATATATTGTGATAGCCAGAGCTTCTTCCGGTCCACTTGTCCATTCGAGTATCTTTTTAGCCCAATACATCCTGCATAAAAATTTGAAGTTGAACAAATGAGCCATTCAAGCAGTATTTCTTGATAAAAGAAGAAAGTTATTGAGAAAAAGAGTAGAGAGTTAAATCAGAGCATAAACAGAAAATTAGTAGAAGATCCCAATCTTTTGGTGAATCAAAAAGAGGTACTAGACCATAAAGCATTATACTGCATGTAATCAACAAATTAATAAACTAAACCTGTTCTATACAATTTTGTGAAAGTTTTAATCCTTGTTCATGTTCACTAGCGAAGTGAGAAGCACCAAGAAATGGGAAAGCCTGGCTACGTTATGATTAATACGCGGTAAAAGAACCACCAATATTCATTCTTCTTTCTCATATTCAATAAATATTCTCAGTATTCAAAAGTCTATAACATTTACCAAATATCATTTTTCCTCATGATAATCATTCCACCACTTAGTATCTGTTAAGACCGCTGTTCATAGTATTCTGCTGCAAAGTACTATATCTGAAGATTTTCACTGCTTGCTGACAAACTAGAATAAGCTATACACCAATTACCATTTCAATTCACTTCTGTTTGATTTTCAACAGAGAGATCTACATCTCATTTTGCTTTTGGCTAATAAGATTTTATTTACCAAATTACCTTTTCATTTTGCTTCCTTTTTAATGTTCAACGAGAAACCTACACCTCTTTTTTATTTTGGCTGATAATATCCGCTTATGGAAAATATACTACTTTTAAACGTGCTCTTAACAGGGTGGAAAACAAAACAAACACAATAAAAGAATCAAGCATAATTAAGTGATGCAGAAGACCAGATAATGCATCAGAGTGGAGTCACTTTTCAGGAATTCAACTAGCAGGAGCAGGACATAATACGGAGCAGTATTACTTGCCTCATAAAACCATGCATTTTTCCATGATGAACCATCTCTAATTGAGAAGCATTCCAAAGCTGAACCAAAAGAAAAAACAAGAAATAAACAAATCAATAAACAAGTTGGAAAATATATTTGAACTCATAGCAACTGAAACACATGAAAAGAACCATTTCATCGCAAGATGTGAAGAGGATCCTGCCAGAAACCTAAAAGCATTAGGTGAAATAGCAGTGCCATGCTAAGGTGTTCCAATCAGATCGATAACTCTTCCCTCACAACCTAATATTATCACACTTTTGACACTTCTTTTAGTGTAATAATTAAGATGAAAAGGTAATTTACAGTGTCTGCAGTTTGTGCCTTCTCCAGTTGCTCCCGCCTGCAAAAGACCATATTCACTTCCAACTTCAATACCATATAAAGTAGTTACTAGAATCTTACAATAAGTTTTATGTTTCATCTTCAAACAAACTCTTATCAATTTATAGAGATTTGAAGAACAGATAGTTAAGAAGCTTATTGTTTACATGCCTACTCTAGATCTACAAAGAAAACAAATGAAAGTACTTCACTCACGTGTATATATGTTCACGCTTATCAGATGCATGTTCCATCAAGGTTTTACGTGCCCATTCCCATGCACCCAGTAATGAATCATATCGAGGCTGGTAATAGCAGAAGTTATCAGCAAGCTCTCTGCGCACAATCATTTCCTCCAGAAATGTGTCAACTGCCTGCATAAGCAGCAATTAACCAAATAAGACTCATACAGGATACTGATAATGGATATATCCTGAGCCAATAGGAAACCTATAAAAAACGAGAGCAGCTTACACTTCACCTAAGTGAAGTAAACCACCCAATTTTCTCTCCTTTACCCCTCCCAATTCCTTCCTGGACCCAAATATAATGCAACAGCAGGCAAGTAACTTATCGACTAATTCTATAGACTGAAGAAAGGATTTCTTATTAAGCAGAATTATAGCACGAATGTAGATGGACAGACACGATTCCACGACCTGAGTATAATTTTTCCGAACTTTGTGTGCTTCTAAAGCACATCTCTGCGCTGATATCTGCCCAAAGTGCAAATAAGGAGAGAGACCAGAAAGTGCTTGGGGTTTCAGAGGGTTGTTCCGGTCCGTTGAATAATTCTTCAACCTGGTAGTCAGGAACCCTTTTTTACTTCCCATTAGTACTTCCAATGCAGCATCTTCACCTGGTTCACACCATTCAATTTCAGGAACTTCTGCTCCTTTCCTGGTGCATTGATCAATTTATACCATTTGTAGACTAAACATAAAGATTCACTAGATTGTTAGACCAGAGTGAATATCTTACCTTACAACATCTGCAATTAGTTTTGGCCAATCTATTGGAGGGTTTGAGGAAGACCACTTTATCTTGGAAGGCCCTATTGCAGGCAATTCAATCAGATACTCAGGAAGCAGCTTATTTATTTTACCCCGTAGGGTTCTAGCACTGTATTCCAATTTATCTGATGCCACCCAAAGAGGAATAATATTGTGTGCATCAACCTCGTGTACTGTCACCGATTCACCCACCCTCTCACAAATTTTTTCTTTCCAACTCCGAACATCTCTCAAAGGTGAGAAATCCGTTACTAGAAGAGAAGCTCCACATTCTTTCAGAAAATCGGGAATTGTATCTACAGCTTGTCCCTGTTCAAGACAGGCAATTGCATAATGAGCTTAAAAAGGACTACTAATAAGCAACAACAAGAAGGAAAAAAAAAAAAAAAAAAGTAGAGAGTAATACAAAGGTTACATTCAGAATTCCAGCACAAAATCATGGGAATATTTACATGTAGAAGCATATCCATATGTGAGATGCAGCAACGAAAAATGAAATGAAACATAATGTGATATTTGATCATATACCTAATCAATCAAAATCCCAACATAGTTAGAGTACTTGGCTATAAGTATCTTCAATACCCATTCTACTCGCTCTCATTTCATTCTATTACTATTAAATTCGGGTTCTCCAAAACTAGATGTTATCTAAATTTCACATGAACCTAACTTATTTTTAATACAATTTCTACTTAAGTTACTACAACATCTATTAGGTGAGAATGAAAACTACAGCTGCTGATTAACTAAAAGCACATAATTGAAGCTCTAAGCACGCACAATATATAAATAATAAGTATACCTAATCAACTTTACAACATAATTCATGAAGTTCTGAAACCAAAACAAATAAATAACAACACAAATATAAGTGCAAAATGAACATTTTATAAGCAAATGCATATTTAAAAGTACCAATTTTTTTTTACCTGAAATAGAAAAAATGGAATTTGAAGAGTATTTTCCAGGTCACGGTGAAGTTTCTCAAGGCCTCTAAGCATAAACCCTAACTGTCTAGCTTTTGCACCTAAAAACTGATCAAATAAATTAAAAGCAATAGCTACAGGTACATTTGCCTTGTTAGCTTGATCAACGGCGTGGATTAATGCCCAATTATCTCTTATCCGTTGATCTCTGAACATCCAATATACCACTGGTCCAACCAACGGTCCTGATCCTTGCTTTACAACCCGGATCCGACCCGACTGAACAACTGGAATCGAAGATGCCATAACAAAACTGTTGCTAACGTGCGCCGGTGGAATGGGCGTAGGTTAACGGAGATTAAATGTTTTTTGTGATATGTGTGAAAAATTGGTTGAGCTTTCGTGTTTAGTTAATGGAGGGAAAAATGAAACGGTTAACGGTTGTGGTATTCGAATGAGACACGTAGTGCTTTTTTATTGGTTGGATTTGTTGAGTGAGCTGATTATTTGGGCCGGGTTAGTCGAGTCCAGCTTTGCCAATCCAGTAAAACGAGCCCAAGGCAAGGGGTCATTTGCACTTTTGTCCCTATTTTGTGCTGGAATTTAATTTTTGTACTTCAAAATCAAACTTATGTCTAAAGGGATATAAGTTAGACATATCTTGTGGATATTATCATGTGTATGGCCCTTTAGCTAGAAGTTCGATTTTGAAAGGAAAAATTAAAGACCAGCACATTTGAAGGGACTGTGCAATTATTTGGGGTCAATTCGCAAGAATGGCCTTATTGTGGGATGGTCTTTAATTTTTGTTCCTCAAATTGTTGGTCTTTAATTTTTATTCCTCAAATTGTTGGTCTTTAATTTTTATCCTTCACCTAATACCATGATGTTTGGATTCGAACCCCGGCTCAGTCAAAAAAAAATTTGCAAGGCAAAGTTTTGTAGCAAAGTTAGGCCTCATGTAGAATTTTGAATGCAAAACTCTATCATCAAAATTCTGCATGCAGGTAGAGTTTTGCATGTCTTGCGAATCCAAACTTATGCCTGGAGAAATTCCTTTTTTTTTTTTTTACTGAGCTGAGATTCGAACCTAGAACCTTGAGGTATTAGGCGACGGGCTAAAATTAAAGACCGCCAATTTAAGGGGCAAAATTTAAAGACCAGTGCTTTTGAAGGCCAATCCGCACAAAAAAAAAATGATTATTTGGGTCTGTAGAATGTCTGGGCCACGTATCAAGGAGTAGCCCAATAATCTTATTAGTTTGGAAGGAAAACAAAATTGAATTTCAATTTAGCAGTGTTTACATGGAGTTTGGAGGTAGAAATTTCACGGGTACCATAGTTGGACACCGTGATTTAACAAGTATATTCTTTTTTAAAAAAATTCACATTAGTCTCTACTGAACAACTTCAACACATGCAGTGTCTGAATTTAGGTTCGATCAGAATGTCTAAAGTTTCATATGATTGAAGTTCGGACTTCTACCTGAAGTTCAAGCAAATATGATAAACTTCAAACAAAATTTTAGACACCGCATATCTGAACTTATTCTAGAGTGGGTAAATTTTTAAATATTTACACACTATTAATATGACTCAAATGGTGGTCCCAAAATCTGATGTTTGTGCAGTTCGGCCAGATTGGAGAGGTTATATGTGTATGAGTGCAACTTATATACTATCAAACGCAGTGCTTGTACTTTTATGTGTATGGGCGACTTGATGAAGAAAATTTCCTTATATTATCGGTGTCTATAAGTTAAACGCAGTGATTATACTTTTAACGGTCACAAGTTATATGCAACGAATCCGGAAGATATAATTCATATTTTATCCTTTTTGTTTTTCTGTTCCTTATAGTTGCCAATCATCAATCTTTTGTTGGTTATTATTAGTATTATAGAAATGATTTGGTGATGTCAATTGTCAAGGCAGGCAAGCAGCTCGTTGTAGGCTTGTAGCTCCCCTTCTTTGACAATTGACATTACAATAAAGTAAGGAGAACAAAAAAAGTAGTGTGTTATAATCCGTTACACTTCATAATCCGTTGGCCAATGGTCAAAATACTCAAATTTACAATTTAAAAATGTGATTGAAGATTAATTATTAATTTTACCAGATCTTTAATTAATATTTATCAAAAAATGATTTACAATTATTAGATAAAATTTTGTTTTACACTGTCTATACATATATATAATTTAAATTCTATTGGTTAAGTGTTTGATACATGAATGTTGGCAATAAAAAATTAGACCACGTTTCTATTTGTTGAAAGAAATGATGAAGGCCAAAAGCTCTCTAACCTTTTATCCTTTCTTAGCGCTTAATCAACCATTATTTGATTATGACTCTTTTGAACTTCTTCTGTTATCTTAATTTATTTAGTTATTCACAACCTACCAAAAATATGTAAAGCGTAACGATTCATCAAATCCCATCTAGTTGCTTTTAATTAATTTCATTTTAAGGCTTTTCCTTATAGTATTCAGTAACATAATGGTCAAATACAATGTCACATGTAAATACTATAGCAAAAGTAGGCTGCTAAGGGAAATAATGGGAATTTGTGGACCTACAAATAAAATACAGCCAACATCTTTTGTGGTAAGCAACCTACTAAATCTTGGATTTCTACACCAAATCTCCTTTAAATATCATCTTGATGGAAAAGACAATTATTTCCATCATATAATGATGTAGTTTGTCGTTCTACATTTCTTGTAATTGTACGTACAACTTTGTCTTTTCATTTGATTGTCACACCACTAATCAACTGCAATGACATAAATTAATTTAGAAGTCTGTTTAAATATATTTCCACCAACATCCCAGTCCTAAATCCGATAGCATGTGAGTTTATCCAATTTTTAATTGGTTATTTGTTTCTTTAGTTATAAAAATTCAAAATGATCATATCGAGTGATTTTTAATAGTCCACGAGTCCCTTTTACTCCGGCCCTATTTATTTACTTGTAAGTGAGCAAAAAACCTTAGAGAATGTTTTGTCAAATACTTTTAACTATAAAAATTTTGTTTAACTTGTAGCACTTTTTATGCAACTTTTAAATATATAAATATATATAAAAAAAATAGGGTGTTAATGTTTGAATTATATGTTTACACAAAATATTAATTGCATCGGTCTAGTACGGAGCGCTTCCCTTTTTACGCGGCATATTTGAATTAATCGAGACCTAATGCGATTCACGCAATAGGAATTTAGATTAATTGGAGCCTGATAGGTATCTGATACCTTGTATAAGTTGTACTTCCAATTTTTATCCAGTCTTTTGGAAGAGAGAGAAGCTATAGACATATGTGACAGATTTTTTATTTTTAACTAATCAATCAAAGAAATATAGTACACCACTATAAATATTGGCCTAATGATGGTATTCTCCGTGTATATTATCCACCTACACATAATTCAATAATAAAAGAATAATAAACCAAAAGTATGACCTAAGCCAGAAAAAGTGGGAAATGGTATTTTAAGCCTAAAAAATAATGGGCGCTCCATTTCAATTATCATAATTTTGGATTTAGCCCCAAAAAGTAAGCAAAAGTGGATCTTCATTTGTGAACCTATATCATTAATGTAATGGTAGACGCACACATGTAAAAACGACTATACCACAAGCATTGAATTGTCGGAAGAATAGGCCCAGCAAAGCGGATACAGGATTTCAATTTATGTATTTCTACAATAATTTCAAGTTAATACTACAACAAAAATTAAGTTCATAATCAGATATTTACTATATTTAGTAATTTTTTAAAATATATATTAGATTCATGTAAACTCGTAATCAAGACTCTAGATCAGCCTTTGTGCACCCGCAAGCAGAGGCGGATGCAAAGTACTGCTATCGGTTTCATCTAAACCCAATATTTTCGGTGCGAAACATAGATTTATGTGTAAAGATTCACAAAAATTGCAACAAATAATAAATATCAACCTATAACTTAAAAAGTATAACTAATTTAATGATACAAATATTGAACCCGCATAATTTGATTTTTGAATTCGTCTCTGTCCGCAAGCAAATGATGTCCTACCCGAGAAAAGAAATAAGTCCTTCAATTAACGATTAAAAGGACATGATTAATGTTCAATCAAGAACGTGGCGTGGGGTATAGCAGTTGAAAAAACAAAAGGGAAATGACGATTTTAAGTGTAGTATTAATTACAATAATTATTGCGATTTAGATGGGAAATTAGTAAAGGACAATTGCAGTAATAATTTGGTCTGTTGTTCTGTGAAAGCTTTGTTCTAACTAGAAATTGTATTTGAACTTTGAACTACTACCAAAACCCCATGTTCCTCTATGAGTATGTCTCCCTCTCATACGTGCCACATCCACATGCATGGATGATGTACTATGGCGCTTATGTACCATAGTGGCATAAGTTCAAATTTCATTAGGATAAGATCCACGACCAATAATAAAATTTATCGTCATACAATCAGAAGGTTATGAAATTAATTTAGCCACGCAAATAATATCTTGCATAAACGCAATGTAAATAGTATAAGATAACCTTAATATAATAATCCTTTTATTTATTTCATGTATAATTTTTCTAACAAAGATGCGTTCAATTTTAACTGTTTTTTTCTCTGATTCTTCTTCATCCTCTCGAAATTCCTATTTAATTTTCAGAATAGTTTAAGACTTATTGTGTCAATTTTGCTTTTGTAAAAACGAACAAGAAATTTTTTTTACATAAAATCTGATAAATTAGGTTCTTGTATACATTTTGTGGACTTCTTTTGGTATAATTTTGTGGACTACATATAGTTGAAAATTTACCTTCACTAAACTATCCTCTGGCATGGATCAAAAGTAAAAAATTACTAATCTTTCCCCTATTTCAAATCTAGTATTATATCTTACTTTGACTTACGAGGCCTAAGAAAATCTTGAGAATCTGGATTATTTATATCGTTTGGTACTTGAGATAAGGTGGAATATTTCGGGATTAACTTTGAGATAAATTAATTACCTTCTTTGATTGAAGATATAAATTTATTCCGGAATAAATTTACACCTTCAACCAAACAAGGTAATTAATTTATCTCAAAGTTAGTCTAGGATAACTCGCCTTATCCCATCAAAGTTGGTATTATTTTATCCCACCTTCCAGGTGGGATAAATTAGTCCTGAGATTATAATCACAGGAATAATACTGAGATAACTTAATCCGCGTACCAAACGATTGTGAGGGAATACATTCAATAATACTCCTCCGGACAAAAAAGAATGTTCACTTAGCCATTTGCACACCCTTTAAGAAAATACTAACTCCTAGCCAAAAATAGGTAATTTAACTAAATTATTCCTAATTAAATAAGTATTGAGATTTGATCATTTAACACTTAATATGAGCAAATCTGTATAAATAAGGTTAATTCTTTCTTAATTTGATAAGTAAATACTTTTTTTGATTAAAATAAAAATTAAGTGGACACTTTTTTTGATCTGGAGGAAGTATATAAGACGTTTTCGTTATTTTTTTCCAAAACAAAGGTTTAAAAAGGCTTTGAATTAAATGCATTTTTCAGTTTTGAATTGAATATAAGCGGAGATGAGAAAGGAGAAAAGTTTAGAAAACAGCCGGCAGAGAATCTGGTATTTAATGAAATGAGGTCTCGAAGAGCAGCAACTGTTACGTCAAAGTGTACGGACGATGACGTTTTGATCCATACAGAACAAAAACTTTATATTATTAAGTTAGGGATAAGGAATAAAAATAATTATATCGAAATTATCAACTACACACCTAAATTATAGTCTTATAATGTCTCTAAATTTTATTTTATTTTTTTATTATTTGCACATGTTATGTTTTAAGGAAAAATTAACTTAATCAACAGCCCATTTAACATTTAAACTCAATATAAACATATTTTGTTTTTATCAACCCATTATAACCACCTTGCACATGATTTTAACTTTATTAGCCAGTTAGGAGTAAATGTAGGATTTTGATTCTAATCACAATTTTTTAGGGGTTAGGATACGTACAGAATCTAATTATATCATTATCCCTTTAAACAAGGATATATATATATATATATATATATATATATATATATATATATATATATATATATCTTCATCTCACACAGTTTTCTCAATCGGTGAAATTTTACTCTAGAGTTTTTTTATTCGATTTTCTTTGGTCAAGAAGGCTTTTCACAAGAGTACAAAGACATGTAGAGAAACGAGAATAAACCTATCCCTTTGGATGTTGTGGATGACGATTTTGTATAAATCACTTGGTATAATTGATGTGTAAAATGGATACAAAGACTGAATATATGGTGTACAAATCACGTTTTGGTATAAATGATGTGTAAAGTGGATAAAAAGACTGTAATTTTTTTATTTTTTAATCATAACATGTGCTTTCTTGGTATATTTGATGTGTAAAATGGATATGAAGACTGAATATCTGGTGTATAAATCACTTTTTTAGTATAATTGATGTGTAAAATGTATATAAAGACTGAGTATCTGGTGTATGATCATTTTTTAGTTATAATTGATGTAATTATTATTAACATGAAATTGTAATTTTTATTCAGCTTTGGGATTTTTATATTCCTCGTGAGGATTATTTTCATACCAGAGGATTATTTTAGCGGATAAGTGAAAAAAGGATATTTTAATACTATTTTAGGGCTATTTTATTTTAAACATGCTTCTAGGGCTACAAAAAGTAATCAGCACTAATGGCTGCTATATACGTTTTTTCCCATGTTTTAACTTATTTTCTTACCTGATAATTAATGAAGGAAGTAAATAATACGAAAAAATAAGTTCAATGAGAGTCATAGAACCGCTGCATATTTTAGGTGTGTTTCATCATAATTTAGGTGTGCTTCTATGCCTTATCTCTTATAGTTATTGCAGAAAAGGTTCAAATATGTCCTTAAAGTATTTAAAATTGAATAGATATGTCATCCGCTAATATTTTAGCTCAAATATGCATTTACCATTCAATAGTTGGTCCAAATATACCCTTAATTTAATTGAAGCCCCTCAATTAACCTAATTATAGCTGATTAATAAGCGAAAAGGGCCAAATATACTCTTAAAGTATGTGAAATTGAGCAAATATGCCCTTCATTAATAGTTTAACCTTTCTTTAAGATGTAACATTCCTTTATTAGGGATCCCGACTCACTACTTTTCTCGTTACTCACTATCATGGGCAGAGCCACAATGCTAGTGACGGGTTCCGCAAAACTCAATAATTACAGCAAATCCTGCATTTTTATTAAAAAAATTATTTAATATGTACAAATTAATAATGTTTTCAAAATCCAGTAAGAGCAAATAATTATGATTTAGAACCCATAAACTAAAAACTTTCATTTTTTTTTTTTGCACAGATTTCCCTTCAAAGGCACTGGTCTTTAATTTTGTCCCTCAAATTGCCGGTCTTTAATTTTTGCCCTTCGCTTAAAAATGTGGTCGAAAATATTCTCAGGTTTTGGATTCGAAAGTTTAAAAAAAAAATTACAATGCAAGGCTTTGCGAAAAGTTTACCTTAAGGCAAAAAAAACAAAAAATTCTTTCTTTTGCCTTTGCCTTTGCCTTAAAAGCCTGTTTACTTTTTTTTTTACTCTGCTGGAATTTTACAAAAGAAGGTCTAACTTTTGCCCGAATAGGCCTAATTTTGCAACGAAACTCTGCCTTGTGAATTATTTTTTTTTTACCGAGTTGAGGTTCGAACCCAGAACCTCGAGGTATTTTAAGCGAAGAGAAAAAATTTAAAGACCAGCAATTTCAGGGACAAAAGTTAAAGACCACCCCCGAATAAGGGCAATTGTGCAAATTGCCCAAAAACTTTGGCTCTGGCTCTGGGGTGGATCTATTGTTGATAGTTACGGACTCAGGTGAACTCAATACGTTTGTCCATATATATTATATATATCTTAAGAAATTTAAAAACTATCTATCAATACTTAACTATAAGTACAATTATTACTACATTGTTGGAATATTAACTTTAAATAGTTATAAAAAGGCCGTAAATTTCAAATCGATCCGTCTCTGCTGACTATTCAATTAATTAAATTTAAAAAAACATAAAATAGCTGGAAATAGGCGATTTAGTGGAGTCTTGACATGAATATTAGTACTTTTAAGTGTTGGTGGAAGATTGGTCACTAATGTACGATAGAAATAAATGTAGGAAGGGCCATTTTGCTCGATTAGTGTAGTATGGTTCCAAATGTCGAATATGTAGATTTATATTTCATTTGAGGTTGTGAATCCTCACTCAATCACAATCAACTTTAGGATGCCCAGAACCCTGGAACTGTCCTTTATGTATAACCTAACATGGACTCCTTCCATTCAATTCCATTTTGTAATAATGTTGGATCCTCCAAATTGTTTGTCCTCCTCACCCCACCACCCACCATCTAAACTTATTTTTTATAACGTTAATGTTCAAGCTAATTTGTGTGCATCTTAGTTATTTCATTGGATCACCGGCCTGTCCCCTAATCAAACTACTGAACAAAATTGTTCTTTCATGTTTCTACCATGAATTAGGTCATCAAAGATGGGTTGAAGTAATTGGGGTTTTATGATTCTAGGTTAACAATGCACAACTATAATGAATGACAAATATCAGATGATTATATAAAAATAGCATTGCTCTTAAGTCTCATCCCTTGTCTATTCTTGGCAATGTATATAATTTATCCTAGTATTCATGAACCATGATGGTACATGTTATTAGGATTTTTGTTTGTGCTTGGTATTTTAGTAGACCAATAGGTTGGGAATTTAAAAAGAGTAAATTTTAATGCACTTAAAAGTGTGGTCTGGTGATCAACAAATTAAAATGGGTTGACAACCATAAGGCCTCTCAGGTTCAAATCAGGGCAAAGTAACTAGATGATCTCTTCTCATTTATCCATGTCTTGATAGACAAAGTTACCATGTGGACTGTGGTATATGATGCTCCCATAAAATTAATCAAGGCGCGCACAAACTTCGATCGCCCAGATACCCCAGTTATAAAATGAAAAAAAAAAATATTCAAAACAATGTCCATTCACGCAGCCTTTCATGACCCAAAGGTTGGGGAAGCTAAAAGGGAATGGATTTGCTTATTTTTCAATAGCTTAAGTCAGTTCTTTTAGCATTATTTCAGCTTAGCTTTTCTGAAATAAGTTAGCAGCAAATGCCAGATATAGAGATTTAGTTAATTTTAATCTATTAATTTTCAATCAAATGAAACGTTAAAAATATTTAAGGGCCTTGGTGAAATTTCCCAAACACAACTGGTTTTTCAAAATTAATTCTTCTGTAAATAATTTCAGATAAACACATTACTTTTCGAATACTATCAAATTCAAACGCCACCAAAAAAGTTAGCAGCCGTATATAGAACTTTAGGTATGGACCATTTTTAGTACTACTGTTGTAGGTCTTCCATATGATACACGTGGGATTCCAGAAATTGAATATTTTTATCTCAATGTATTTTGCAGTTTGAATATTTCCAGGGCCACAAATTCCTTTTCCCTTTTCTTGTCAGATAAATAACAATAATAATATAAAGAGAGTATGGTGTTGTTTAGGAATAGAGATATACAAATAGTATATAGTAGTAAGCAACCGAGGATACTGGTGTTTTCCCCCTTTCTTTCTTAGTAATAAAGTTTGAAAGCTAATATTTAGCTTCTCCTTTAGCTTATGTTATCCGAAAAGTAATGACTTGATTAATAAAAAATAGTGCCGAATAAACCTACTAAAAGAGATAAAGTATTTCGAATCAAGAAGTTATCCATAAAACAACACAAATTAGAAAGAAAATATCATAAATGATCCATTAGGTTTAGAGATAGATTTAAAATAGTCCTTTAAATATATTTCTGAGCAGTTCTGATCCTTAAAGTTTGTAAAAAATAAACTTATTTTATTTCCGTCAAATATTTAACAAACACTTATTGTTAGATTTAACAAGAACTACAAAAAAACATTTAATTGGGTACTAACATTTGGAGATGTTTTTCTTTTTTGCATTTTTTGCTATTTTTAGTCTTTTCTAGTGTCCGGTACAATGTAAGCGTTTATAGTCTATTCGAATGTGTGATGAAATTTTTCGTATTGCAATTTTTAGATTTTAACGCTACGAGTTTTTGGTTCAATATTTTTTTTTTTTTTTACAATATTCGTTAAAACTAATCGGCAACATTTGTTAAATATTTGACGAACATAAAAATTATTCATCTTTGATAAGCTTACAACTACTCAAAATATACTTAATAGACTATTTCAAATCAGCCTCTAAACATAAATATAATGGACTACCTTCACCAAATTGCCTAAATTTTAAAGTTATTAAAATGAAACGACAGGTGCAACAAAAAGTAGAAGAAAAGAAAAAGGGCTTTTTAAATAGTTGGCAGCGTAATCGAGACGAAAGGAGGTGGTTGGTCCCAATAATGTCACAAGGCACGAAGAAATACTGTACCATGTGAAACTACAGTATAAAATTTAACAATAAAGTGTCCTATTTTATCCGTATCTTTTTCTCCTTAAGAATCTATCTCACTATTTTACTTTTTTGCCTCTTATATTTATTTCTTTTATTATCACAAGAAAAAAAAAGAAAAAAAAAAAACTCACTAACGTCCATTGAGTATGACGTTTTCCTTGGGCCAATTTACTTGTTTGTACTAGGAAATAAAATTTTGGACCAGTGTGGGTAGAAAAGACATGTGATTCTCAAATTTATTACTACTTCTTTTAGGGGTAAATTGAAAATTCATATTTTCATAATGTGAAGTTCTAGTAAAGACTTATAAACACTACAATCTAAATTCTGAAAATTCGTGGATGAGGTTGAATTTCACGTTAAATAGAAATTTATCTTACAAAATTTTGACCAAAACATTTTATGTTTTTAAAAAATTCTCACAATAGCAGAACACTCCTTTCTTTCTTTCAAACTCTCAGTTGTTTTTGGGATGACGAAATTATTTACTTTCTTAAAGTTATTATTTTTTGATGTTTGATTGTCGGTTTTTTTTTCCTACAAAATTAGGAAGGATAGCAAAAAATTAGAACTGAATCAACTAATATGAACACAGTATAAACTGCTTGGATATTTATTCTCAATTTTTGGACATTAAATCATTTTGAAAGGTTAAAAAAGCCACATTAGATTTTCGGGTCAAAATATGTATCTCCCCACAAGATTTACTTAAGCTTTATTTAGATGACGTTTATCTGAATAGTAACCCGTTTGGCCATAAGAATTATTCAATTTTTTCCGGAATCAACGTTTGATCATGAAAATTTCAAATACAACTTGAAGTTGTATTTAGAATTTTTCACAACCAAAACAAGAACATTTCAACAAAAAAATACAATTTCAAAAACTTTGGCCAAACACGACTCAAACTCCAACTCCAAAATTTCAAAAAAATGAAAAAGTTTTTGATTTCTATGACCAAAACTCCTGCTTAGTATTGTAAGTCTTTACTTGAATGACCATTATTGATTTTTTCTTTTTAAAAAAAAAAAACAACAAGAGTACAAGTAGTATAAAGAGTGGTAGAGAAAGAAATGATGAAAAGGAAAAGAATAAAAGGAAGATGATTACAAAGGCGTTGGGAGAGGAAAAGAATCTTGTAGAAAAGTGAAGAAATATTTGTCGTCCTATAACAATAATTATTATACCTCACTTTATATAATATTTTAAAAACTTTGGGTAAAGAAGATGAGTGGAATGTAGTATAAGCCATAGGCCATAGGTTTGAACTTTGAACCATTCAATTCAAAAGTAGAAGAACAGTGAATAGTTTGGTGAGCAATCTGTTTTAGTATTTGGACACTGCTTAACTAAACCTTGCCGATAGGAATTTCTGTCTCTCCACTTAAATATTTAATCACTAATTACACGTTAATTAATGGCCCCCATTAATACTAGTACCATATACTCCTTAATAGCTAAATCCATCACCATGGCCCTCCGGCCATACAAATACAATCGATGTAACTAATTTAAAATTTGCAAGTAGATTAGATTTGACAATCTTAATTAGTGGACGTAGCCCTTAGTCGAGAGATATGACATCTCTTTGTAATATAATCATTTGATATTCAAATTTTACTGATTTGATTATTTTGGATTCACGTCGAATAATTCACAACAAGAGTAAAAACAATTTCTACCAGAAGATTTTCCCAGAGCTGGAACTTAGTCTTCTAAGTAATTAAAAGTAATATTTTGAATATGTGCCAAATTGTTTACCATAGGAGTAAAAACAATTCCTACAGAAAGATTCTTTATTCCAGAGCTCAAACTCGAATCTTCTAATTAAAAATATTTTAAATTCGCGTAGAATAATTCATGAGGAGTAAAACGCTTATTACAAAATGATTCTTTAGTTCCAGAATTCGAACTCAACTCGATCTTCTAATTAATGTAATAGAATATCATTTTGATTATTCTTCTTCTACTCACCTTCACCCACCCCATAAAACGTGTAACACAATTCATTTTAGAAAACTTTGAACTGTTATATAACTACTCCTTAAAGCTCAAAGGTGATTAGTTAAATCTTAAAATTGAACATTTTGTTCGACAATATGCGCAAATTTACTACAACTAATTATTCCTTGATGCTTTTCATTCCCGTTACAGTCTAGGCACTATAGTCTACAAAGTACGATATGTAAGTTTTAGGGTCATCACTTTCAATAGTATCCTTATATAACAGCTAATTAAACTAATCAGGTTTAAGACACACCAGTCAGTAGTCCACATGTACATTTTCGTAGAACAATGTGTAGTCAAAACAGCTTGCACACATTAGAAGTTGACCCAAAAAAAAAATATCAATCAATTGTTTGATAACTTTTTCTTCTTCTTAATCGTTCATAGTTTTATGTGAATTAATATATTACTAAATCTAATGAGTTAAAGTTACTTTAAAGTAAAATATAAATGTCTTCTATCTTTATAAGGTGACACTGCACTTCAAAAAAAATAAAATGGATTCAGTAATTCAACAGAATCTAAGAAATGATCAAAATAGAAATTAATTGTTTGCATAGAATATTGCTATCTCGGGCCAACACAAGTATTGGATAATTCAACCAAGAAAGACGTATGTACACACGAGCCATGCTGATAAGAACCAAATATATGTACATCTCCACCAGCAATTAGACGGTGGTCACCATATCCTTTTTTTAAATTATTGTAATCGTGGTGTATGAACCAATTTGCGCACACATCGATTAATTCCACAGGATACCTGCTACCTCCACCAACACAGGCACGAGTGAGAAGAAATCACCTAGTGTAACTCGGTCACTGTAAATTTTTCTTTTCATCATTGCATTATGGTGCCTCCTCAAATTTTGCTTTAAATGGTATAAACAGAATTGTATAAGATTTTAGTATAGTCGATTGTGGTTAAAAGTACTAAGCATATATATAAAAAGAAGTCTCGTACGAAAATCAATCAACAACTTCCTTTTAACCCCCACCAAAAAAATGATAGGGAAAAAGGAGAAAAAGGAAATATGCCTTTCCCTCGAAGGGTATCTTCTCACTTATGGAGCTATCATACTAAAGTTTAAGATATCAAAGAAAAAGACGATAAGTTCTCATAAAAATGCCATAAAACTTGTGTTAACAACAGTTGCTGTGTGGTCATAGAATCTCTTTTTTGGTAGCCTAATACACCATATTCTTAAAAAAACACAAAGAAGATAATGCTTTTACCGCACAGTTAGAAATTTCAGCCATAAGTGACACAAAGTAAAAGCCTGGTACATGCCACCACCACTTTACAAGAATAGACATTGTTCTAACATTTTCCCCAAGAGTTTTCCAGCAATTGCTTGATGCCTTCAGAAAATTAGATGGAAAGCAAGTAAAAGTCACAAATCAAACATACAATCAAGTCACCAAAAAGTATATAGAACTTCACTGTTCATGAATGCAATGGTGAAGTGAAGTCAATGAATATGTGGGAGGCACGAAGATAACTCAAATTCTAAGATTTCAAAATGATGTAAAGATATTACTCTAGAATATATCCAAATTATGATGAATGCATCATTTGAAAGATAAAACCAACGGTGAAATGCGGATGAACTTTAACTATTACCGGGGTAATGATGGTTTTACATTAATGAAAGTCATCCGAAACCAGCAAAATTTAGTCAATCTTCGTTGCCATGTCACTATCAAGCATCTCTTTGTGTTGCTTCATGCCGACAGTGTCCTTCTACTTTGGGTCCTCCCACAACTTTTCACAATGATGGGGAGCATCATCCAATGACCCTGCATGAACATCACAAGTTTTGAAATTTTTTAAGTGAGAAGTTACCCAAAGGTGATTTAACTTACGCGACTTTTTCTCTCTCCAAAACAACAAACATTTTTTTGGAAAGAATTCAACTTCTTTCATGTTGGGGGGTCCAAGAGTCAGTTGTTGGAAGTGCTCTTCCAGCTATAAAGATTGATCAAAGGTCCTTGACAAAAGGGGTTGTTATCAAAGCCTAGCAAAACCTCAGTTTCATAGGCTTCATTTGTCTTAAACAACCTCAGTCCTTTTTATCGGAAAGTGCTCGGGTGATATTATCTGAATGATGTCCTTTCTCTGCTCATTTCCATACTAGCCTCTTCGTCTATGATCTAGCAGTTTTGCCGTCTATCCAGAGTGACTATGACCTTATGAAATGCTTCTGAATCAAGAAAAAATAAGTAGCACTGCAGACAAGTCAAACTTCAGTTGGTAAATAATAATGAGTTGAAATATTACTTGGAACAAAAACAAACGGAAGCATCTAATGTTCAAGAACCAGAGGTGGAGGCAAGATCCGAAGGTTGTGGGTTCGGGGTTCTAATTCTTTAAAGTTATTGGGTTCTTAATTAATAATTTGTACATATTTGACAAAAAATTTAATACAAATATATGGTTTGGTTAAAAGCTACTGGGTTTAGCCGAACCCATGCCCGAAGGGCTAGCTCCGCCCTGTCAAGAACACAAATCAAAAGGCAGGAATAAAAGTAAAGTAGAGAATACTAGTGAGGTCGAAAACAAATAAAAAGTTAGATGGTCAATCATCTAATAATCTAATTTGAACCAAGTTATAAGCAATTTTAAATTTTTAACGGGTTAAAATAGCATGTTAACAAATCAATGCCGACAGTAATAGCTCTTCACAACAATAAGATTATCATCTTACAGTTTGGAATCTAACCAACTTGGGGAACAAGCACTCGTTGCACATACCAGAACTTGCCAGAATGATATTGAGAGCATGAATTGACACCAGATTGCAGCGCAGAGGTACAGCATAGGCACATAATAATCTTCCAACTTCCAAGTACAGAAAAGAACATGTTGTATCAGAGGCCAAAGTTCTTCATCCGCTTCTTGATAGCACGTCCACGCAATGTTGCATTTGGTTAACCAACTCACATCTATCAACGGAGTCTGAAGAACTGATCATTGGATTTTTCGCAACACTATAATTAAGTGAAATTTGGAATGGAGATGTAAATTTATCAGAAGAAGACCATTCAACAAATCATTCTAAAGGATCAGTTTATTGAACCAATTTTTATCCCGCAAAATGAGGATACTTTTGACTACGGAATTTACCATTGAAGTAAGACTAGCAAATTTCTCTCAAAAAGAGTCCTTTAAAGTTTAATCTGGACATAAGTGAACAACGTCTGTGAACTGATTGTATCTTTAAAGACAAAACTGAAAGAAATTTCATAAAATTAATAGGATATATCCAATAGTAAATTTCTGATCTTACAAGAAACGGGAAACAAAAACCTTCCCCTCCACATATATTATGAATTCCAAACTACCTAAGAATAAAAGCAGTACAATACTTCTGTCCTGCAACTTCTCTCAATCAGCTTTTTGTTACCAAGCAAGAAGCTAGTTCAATAGTCCTCCATATCCAAGAGCACTACCAAAATTCTTGTTAAGAGTAAAAGGGAAAGCACGACAGTGTGGAAAGAATTTCATTTCTTCAGGAAAAAATTCCTACAGTTGTAGTCATAAATAAGAAAAATAGGAACACTACACAGAGGATGTATCAACAAAAACCTCATTTAGCACATCATCCTCACTGTTTGCCAAGGAAAAGAGCTCCGCATCTTTGTCTTCATCACTAGAACAATCCCTCCTCTGAAGCTTCGAATGAGCAGCAATAAAAATCAACTTCTGCGCCTTGTCCATTCCCACTCTTGAATGGGAATGCGCATTCACCCATCTCAAAACAGACCAGTTGCATTTAAAACCGCATGAACTTGCACGAAGAAAGATTAGCCTAACCGCCACTTTCCCAAGTGACTTAAATTCAGTGAGATGAGTTTCCCACACAAGTCGGCTACTTTGTGGATTTGCAATCTTCATCTTTCCAGTGGTGGGATCCCTTTGCTTCAATTGTACGGCTTGAGCGTAAACGGGATCAAGTCCTTCAGTTCTCCATTTCATAAGCTCCATTAATGCAATGTGAGCCTCTTCCCTAGACACAAGCCGTGTAATGAGCTTGTCCACGTCTTTCTCTTGCTCCGGTGTTAGGCATTTAAACGGAGGTAAGTACTTGCCACTAGCATCCCTAATCAGATAAAGGGGGTCAAGTATAAATGCAGCAGCCCAAGCAGGATGATAATTCTTGTTGAATCTCCTTTCAATTACTTTCTCGACAGGTGGCTCGGTGATGTGAAACTTCGAACACCAATCCTTCACTTTAACCCTTAGCTCCTCCCAAAGAGGAAGGCATTGCCCTACACGTGGCTTCTCTGTCTGAATATCCTGAGCCATTGACTTAATTAGTTTTACCAGCGAATGCACTGCTTCCAGTTCATTCCAAAAATGCGGGCTCCTCATCATCTCTTCGAGATCTCTAGCAATTTGCTCCTCCATAGACAAAATCTTATAAGATTCGTCCAACAGTACTAATTGAAGTGCCCGTGCTGAGCTAAGAATATCCTCCACTAAGGTGTACACAGGTCCAAAATCTGATCTTTCATAACCACGCAAAGGTACTCTCAGTAAACCAGCATGCCCATACTCCTGCAACTGATACTTGTGAAAACTATTTCGAAGTTGAGACTTATTATTAACGAAATTCGCGAGGTTTAAACAATTCTCAGTTACATTCTTGAACAAAGGAAGCTCCTTACCAAAATCCTTAACCAAACTATTAAACGCTTGATACTGACAAGAAACATTAACCATCCAATGATGCTGATTCTCTAAGTTCCTCAAAGCTTTAGCCTTAAACTTGTCTGCAACTATACCTACACATTGGTGCAAACTGTTCCCACAAATTTCAGAAATTGTCTCCATAAAAATCTCCTCCGCGTACTTCGACTGCACGTATCCACTAGTAAAAACCGCCCTTCTAAACACGCTGGTCCCATTAGGAAGATTCACAGACAAATTAACCAAATTTTCTTCACCAACATGCCCGTAATTCTTCGACTTCCAACCATCAGATGCAATTTGAAAGAACATCGCATCACGAATTTTTGCCTCGGATTCAACCTTCGCTTCCTCATACTTGCAATCCAATCTTGAACCAACAAAATCCCTCCTTGACAGTGGAGGCAAACCAACTTGATTCAAAAAAGACTTAAACTTTGGATGTTCAAGACTCGAAAACGAAACTGACCCACAACATTCATACACCCAATCAGCAAGATAATCAAGTGCATTATCAATTTGTGATTTACTTAATGTTGGACCAGGTGATGCTTTAGGACTTTTTAGCTTTTTCACACTATCTTCCAACATAGCTAAAGCACCTAAATCCTCTTTACCACCTGACAACATCAAATGCTGCTGTGTAGCATACACAGCACCACCTCCACCTGGCGTACCACCACTACCGCCACCTGGCGTACCGCCACCGGTGACAACTGTAGTTGCCATTGAAACAACAGGAGAATAAGCTAACTCAACAGCAAATCTTGATGGATCAACAATAGCTAAAGGTGGAACTTGATACGATGTTGTTACACTATTTGAACTACCACCCCCACGTGGCAAACCACCAGAAGAACTCCGTTTACGTTGATTTTGCGGACTTAACGGAGTTGGTGACGGCGTTAAGCCAACATTAGTTGTTGGTGGAACTGAAGAAATAGGTTTAGCAACGGAGTTACTGCTAAAATTAGGACAAGTACCTCGTTTAAGATGTTCAGAAGCAGTTCTTGAAGGGTTTGAAGCAGAAAAAACAGCATCACATAAAGAACAACGTAGTTTAACAGCTTTAGGTAGTCCGCTATCAGAATTATGAACTAAAATAGGTTCCAGATGTGCCCAATACCAAGCCCCTTTACCTTTAATAGCTTTTGTCCTTACCATTACTAACCCTTCATATCTTTTTTGTACTGCCTTAGCGTTAAGTTCGTCAACGCCACCAGTAGTGGGGTCAACAGTGATGGCTAAAGCAGTGGTTGTTGCTGTTGTATTTGGTGTAGTAGACGTCATTTGTTTAGATACCAGAAAAGCCCCCTATAACAAGGCGAAATAATTACTAGTACTAATGTATGATGATATTTGATGAATCTTTTTTGTAGAGTAATTGAGCATGCATTTTTTTTTTCAACCAGGAAATGTGGCCGGTAAAGGAGGTTGGTCCATAGGAGGAAACAAGTGCGGTCAAATAGGGAGAGAAAAGTGTAGTGGTCCTAACTGACAGTGGGTTAGTTTTTGGACACGTTTTGAAGGTGTGTTTGGTGGGAAATTTTGGAGGAGTTTATAGAATTAGTTCCAAGCCGGAGTTTTGGCCGGAACTGGTGACGGAGAAGGAGAGAAAGAAGAGAGAGTTATTATTAGTGAAAAATATAGTGAGAGAGAGAGAGAGAGAGAGAGTGGTGTAGTTGAGACTTGAGAGTAAGCTTTGGTCTTAACACACAGGAAGGATTGTACTGTTTACTGTTTGACGAATGGAACCTTCTATGTTCTAACGCTTGCCCTAAAATAGATGTTTGGCTTTTTTAGAATCAAATAACATGAACTTTGGCTAGTATTTTATGATATATTCTTTTTATCGTATTAATACGAAAAGAATTATAATTTATAGTATTTTTTTATGATTTTTAAATATTTAAATCGTAATTTTAAAATATTAAATTATTTAAATATAAATTAACTTTGAAAATTAGTCGAGCGAAACATGACAACATATATGGCACTAGTGTTTTAAAAGACAGTTTTGGGACTCGCCTCGGAGCTCGCCCAGGGGCGGGGCACTGACAAAATGCCTCGGGACTTATGTGTGGGGCTTACGCCCTAAGCGCGCGATTGTACGCCCTAAACACGCCTAAAGTCCAACGCTCGGGGCTCGTCTAATAGTTCTTACACAAATTATGTGTCAAATTAATTAGTTTAACACTGTTGACCCTCATAATTCTTTAATAAAATGATGTTTAATAGTTTTTTCATCTATAGAAATAAGAAGATTGAGAGTAACTCAAGTAACAAGCCCTAGTATTGCATACTTGCTAATTGAGAACACCGTGAGGGTTAATAGCAATTAACATTTATTTTTAATATAGATTGACGAATTTTACATCTTCACTTATCATTGGTCTTCGTGTTTATGTCCTATATGTCTCAAAATTATCATATTTTATTATTTCACTATTTGAAAGTAATTTTGCTTTTATTCATGAAGGAGTGACGTTTTAATTATAACACAATAAAGTTTATTGATTATTTTCTTTCGGGGGTAAATTGCATAGTATAAAAGTAATGTATTTTAAGAAATTGCGATTCTTTTTTTGTTTGAAAGTAAGATGTTAGAGTTGATTTGCATCTCATAATAACTTTTATATCATTGCATTATTTATACTTGTAATATCATGTTAGAAGTTTTATTTTCTATGAGTTTTCTTCTAGTGTTTTTAATATTTTTAAACTATTAATGTATTTTTTAATATAGTTTTTGTGTTATTTATGCTATTTTACTCTATTATAAATTAAATATTTAAAGTTTAACTTTTGCCGTGCTTTAAAACTGTCTCACCCTTTTAAAACATTGTATGGCATAGAGAAAGTAAATTATTTGTTTTTAGGAAAAAAATGCAAGGTAAAATGAGTAAATGTAATATCTCAAATACAAAGTGTTGACGGGGAGGGGCTTTTTAACCGATTCATTTATACAACGCTGAGTCAGGTCAGATCATATGTAATTTATTTTGGTAGGAACTTTTAAAGAATAAGAATTTCCCAATCAATTTGCATCGGAAAGGACTAAAATGACTTTCTAATGAAACTTAGTGAAATTTAAATGATTTTCTGATTAGAAAAAATAATTGATGATTATTCTATAATAATACAGTAAATCTGATGACCTTCTGTAAAATTGACTCTTTCGTCAATGCAAAATACAAAGTGTTGCCGCAAAGTGGTGGGAGTAATACACTTTTATTCCTGATTTATATGATATAATATATGCTTAATTTGACTAATTTTTAGACTAAATTAAATAATGTTAATTTTTTTTTTATTAAACTTTAAATATTCAACTCTGCTGAATTTCGCAAAATGCAATCAGTCCAAGTCTCATTTAGGAGAAAAATAAAGTGATAATTAATAATTAATCTAAAAACAATTAAATCGTGATAAACTAAAATTCTAGTGAGTATCGAAATTCAATGAAATATTTTAAAACTATACAAAAATACTATAGGTTGGTACTTCTAGTTTGAATCAAAAGGAGGAAGGAGTATTTATAAGCCATAGACTATCAGAAAACAAAAAATAACAAAAAATTTGGATACAAAAGATATAAACTATTCTTAAGCTGCAGCCAAGTTTATTCCACAATGTCGTCAACAGTATCATTAACTATATGATCTGAAGAAGCATGTAATTTTCTTTATCACCTTTTTAAAGAATTGACGGCCTAATTAAAAGCTATAATTTGTAAAAAGGATTTCAAACTGGATATTAGAAATTTTCACGCATATTTTGTTTGATGACATGCATGCTGGCATTTTTCTGAAGTGTTATCACACTATATCAGTTGTTCAGTTATGTAATTATCGTGAGATTCCTACTCATATTAGCATAAAATTTGTATGACTCATTGCCCAACTACAATATATTCTAAAAAAAAAAAAAAAAAAAAAAAAAAAAAAAAAAACACAACAATATGTTACAATGACATAAAAATAGAATAAATGCTTTATACAAAATTGAATAACTGAAGTAAAATTTCAATACTTGCAATAATAATGAAATGGGCCAACACAATTTGAAGCTCTATAATAAGATACATACCATGAAGTAAAAGATACTTTAAAAATCAAAAGAATATACAGAGGGAGAAAAAGGAGAGGTATTGAATTTTAATACAAAACTATTGCTTAAATTAAAACTATTGAAAACAATACATGTTATAATTAAGAGGGTCATTCTTGACTTATTAAAAATACATGTACTGATTCATCTCATTTTTGCCGTTGATTAAGGTCAAGGGATTGACATATACAATGAAGAATGATCAGTTGAATATTTTTTGTCAAATATTTTATATTGTGTATATAGAAAATTATACTAAATATATTTGCAAAAGAATTATTTTATATATACATATTAAATTTTTAATACCCTTAGGGCAATTCCTAATTTTGCCACAACATTTATCGTCCCATTAAAATGGCAAAATAATATTGTTACCCAAATAAAAAAGATTGTATGAGTTAGAATCTACATTAACAGAAGGGCAAGAATTATTTATTAGGGTGAAAAAAAAAAAAAAAAAAAAAAGATGAAGACTATCTAGACACATTATTACTACTATATAGAAGCATGGGTTTATACCCATGCTTCGTCGTCCGTTAGCATTAAAAAAAAAAAAAAATGTGTGGTCCTCATATTAACACCAATCAATATTAAAAAAAAAAACACCAACCAATTTTAAAAAAATAGAAGCATGGGTTTATACCCATGCTTCGTCGTCCGTTAGCATTAAAAAAAAAAATGTGTGGTCCCCATATTAACACCAACCAATATTAAAAAAAAAAAACACCAACCAATATTTAAAAAAAAAAAAAAGAAGTAAAAAAAGTGGAACCCACCATCTCCAAACTCACGGAAAAAAAAAAGTGGACCCCATATTAACAAAATCAAGCAATATAAAAAAAAAGTGAATCCCATATTAAAAAAACAAACAATGTCAAAAAAAAAAAAGTGTAAACTTTGTATTCGTAGCAAACACTAATATAATAAAATTTTAAAATTACTACTATATAAAAGCATCGGTTTATACCCATGCTTCGTCATCGATTAGCATTAAAAAAAAAAAATGTGTGGTCCCCATATTAACACCAACCAATATTAAAAAAAAAAAAACACCAACCAATTTTAAAAAAAAAAAAAAACACCAACCAATTTTAAAAAAAAAAAAAAACACCAACCAATATTTAAAAAAAAAAAAAGGAGTAAAAAAAGTGGAACCCACCATCTCCAAACTCAAGGAAAAAAAAAGTGGACCCCATATTAACAAAATCAAGCAATATAAAAAAAAAAAGTGAATCCCATATTAAAAAAACAAACAATGTCAAAAAAAAAAAGTGTAAACTTTGTATTCGTAGCAAACACCAATATAATAAAATTTTAAATACGGAGCACAAATTACAATGTTATATTAATTGTGTTTTGAATATAGTATATATATATATTATATGCATAAAAATAGTGCAAACTAATAATATCCAAAAGGGTGGGCCCCATACTAAACAACACCAAGCAATATAAAAAAAAAAAAAAAAAAAAAAAGAAGAAGAAGAAACTATATAAAGCATGGGTTTAGACTCATGCTTCGTCGTCCGTTGTCGGGGGGGGGGGGGGGGGGTGAGCCCCATACTAAATAACACCGAGCAATATAAAAAAAAAAAAAAAAAAAAAATGAAACTCACAATCTCCGAACTCATGGAAAAAAAAAAGTGGACTCCATATTAACAAAATCAAGCAATATAAAAAAAAAAAAGTGAGCCACATATTAAAAAAAATATAATGTTAAAAAAAAAAAAGTGCAGACTTTGTATTCGTAGCAAACACTAATATAATAAAGTTTTAGATACGAAGCACAAGCTACAATGCTATATTAATTGTGTTTTGAACATAGTATATGTATATATATTATATGCATAAAAATAGTGCAAACTAATAATGTCAAAAAAAAAAAAGTGCACCCCATACTAAACAACATCAAGCAATATAAAAAAAAAAGAAAAAAGGAAAAAAAGTAGAACCCACCATCTCCAAACTCACGGTAAAAAAAAAGTGGACCCATATTAACAAAATCGAGCAATATAAAAAAAAAAAAAAAAGCGAACCCCATATTAAAAAAAAATAATGTCAAAAAAAAATAATTGCAGACTTTGTATTTGTAGTAAACACTAATATAATAAAGTTTTAGATACGGAGTACAAACTACAATGTTATATTAATCGTGTTTTGAACATAGTGTATATATATATATATATGCGCATAAAAATAGTGCGAATTAATAATGTCCAAAAAAAAAAGTGCACCCCATATTAAAAAATCAAACAATATTCATGTAATTTCCAAAGTATCTCATTATGTCAATAATGATGGATTCATTGCACGTGCGTATGAATCCATTAGTGGGAGCAAATGAAATTGATTTTTCTTCAAAAGGTTAAGTAGTCAAACCATGTTGTTTTTTTTTTTTTTTATATATTATATATTAGCCTTGAGATCTAATCTAGATATTAAACTCGTTGTATTTGCTATTCCGCCATGTCATTTATTTGTTATGTTTACTAAAATAAATATACTTAAAATATTTATATTTTAAAATAAGATAGAATTTAACTACTTTTTTATTTTTATTCTTACTCTAATAAATGTGAAAAGAGATTAATGTCGTAAAAAAAATATATCAAATAATGAATAAGGTAAATTAGTCAAATTATAATTCTAATCGACGTTTTCTTAAAAAACCATGCAAAAGACATGACAAGTAATGAGCTAAACCGAGAATATTTACCAAAAATTAAAAAATAGTATTTCTTCGTTTAAATAGAAAATAAATTTCTACTTTGTTTCGTTTTAAACATGTAAAATTAATTTAATAATTTGAATTAGAATTATCCAAATCAAAATTTGATAAAAAATAATAAGTATTTTACACCTTTAAATTAATCGAATTAAAATTGAAAGTATCAACTAATGCTTAAATATTCTTTATTGTTTTTATCTCAAAGAGAGGAAAATAGTTTCTTTTTAAAAGTTTTCTCTTTTAAAAAATATTAATAAATTTGTCGATTTTGTATTCGTAGCAAACATTAATATAATAAAGTTTTAGATACGAAAGACAAACTACAATGTTATATTAATCGTGTTTTGATTATATATATATATATATATATATATATATATATATATATATATATATAATCACTATCCAAACATAACTACATACACATGATCTTATTATAATCTAAAATTTCTGTAAAGACGGGCATAGGCCATCTAGTTATATAAGTAAGACTTCCATAAATGTACAGGATACTAAATATGAGGAGTCACGAATCTATTCTCTTCTTTCTGTGTAAAGAAATTAACCAATAAATATATGCATAATTGGAGAGTTACGGCATGTTATATTAGCTTAGCAGATTCAATATGTGAAAATGAATCTCATGCTATTTGGGAGCTCTGTGGAAATTATTAAATCCTTTTTTGGGTTTCTCATCGGGGTCTGACAAAGGCGGATCTAAATTTAAATTTAGTGACTTTTAAAATTCTTAGCACTAAACTCATTATAAAATTATGAGTTCAGATTTAATAAATATTAAATTTTAATAATTTTTACATATGTATATATCTATATGTTGTGTTGAAAATTATGAGCTAGGATGAATTTATAGCTAAAAAGCTTAACCTGGTTCTAATGTTTAATTCCTGCATTGAGCCCCGATTAATCCGAACAGGTGTCGCTCCATGGATTTGGTGAATTGTCCCTCCTTTTTCTGATTTTTATGATTTAAAATATCTCAACTTCAATTTCATCAATATTTAAAACGTTATACTATTATTTATTTCTGGTCTTTGTCATGCGCCTTTTTTAGTGGGGAAAAGGCCATGTGGGCCAGGAAGAGTCCTTTTGTTGTTTGTTTGTTTTTTTCCCTCAATTTTCTAACGGGGAAGAAAAAATTTGGCCTACTAATTTAAAATATTTTCTAGGAAAAGAAATTTCTACCATGAGCTAATTTGGGTGTCCTTTTTGTGCCTTGTGTTCATGTGTTGATAAAAGCAAATAAAGACATGAAAATGAATTTAATAAATATTTCCTACCAGTTGTTCTTCATTTTCTTGAAGTATTGTTGACTAAAACCTGGCAAAAACAATAAAAAATGTGCCTGCAAAAAGCTCACCAAATCTATTTGCAATCAATCCCATTATAAATAAATAAATAAATAAATAGAGGAATTCCAAAAGCTACTAGACTTGAGTTGGTGACATAAACAGTGGGAATTGATTTAGTTTTAAATGGGATTGGCTTTTTTGGTCTTTTTGCTTCTTCTTTTTTCTTTAAATAACACACGAGGAACCAATTATTTGTAATGAATATTTAATACACGCCCCTCTCTTCAATCCTAGTTAGGGGTGTACATGGACCGAGTTGGTTCGGATTTTTTAAACACCAAACCAAACCAATTGCGTCGGATTTTTAAATTTATACACCAAATCAAACCAATAAAATTCGGGTTTTTCAACTTCGGGTTTTCTCGGGTTATTCGGTCTCTCGGGTTTTTCGAGTTTTTTTTTCCGAAATAGTCTTGATGCAAAACATATATACTTTTACTTCAAATATTTCTTTAGTCCTAGTAAGATACAACTATAATTAAGGTGTTTCTTAAGAAAATAACACAAAATGTGAGAAGAGTGATGACATTGTATTAAAATATTCAACAAAAGATAATAAAATCGGTTAACATAAATATTGCTAATTAATAAGCCATAAAGAAAATGACCATAATCTAAAAATACTAAGTCATGCTAAAATAAGTACAGCTAATAAGTACAAATTACATAACAAAGAAAAAAAATTTAAGTTATGTATTTTCACTCTGTAAACCAGTTATGTAAAATTAAAGAATAGATATCCAACATTATTATCATTCCTAGTGGTAAATTGAATTTCTTTTGTTAGCATTAGTGTTGAGTTGGTTTTGGTTTGGACTTTATTTGAGTTATTAACATCCATAGGATATAAAACTTATTGACATTCAAAATTCTAAGTTCAAGCTTGAATAATATGATAATAAATAAATAAAAGTACGAAAAAATTTAAGAAATATTTAAATATTTATAAATTACATTACAATTAAATATTTTTATGTATAAAATAATTTTAAAATTGAATACATGTAATGTCGGGTTGGTTTGGTTCGGTTTGACTTTGTTTAGCTAAAACCAAACCAAACTAATTATGATCGGGTTTTTTTTTTCAACACCGAACTAAGTCAAACCAAACCACTAGTCGGGTTTTTTTCTCGGTTTGACTCGGTTTATCGATTTGGTGCGGTTTCTCGGTTTACTTTGTACACCCCTAATCCTAGTTGTTATTTTTTCCTAGGGGCTTTAAATGATTAATGGTAACTTATGTAATGAATATAAATTTTATGATTTACTTTCTTATTAAATTTCCTACCTTGTGAGAAGATACTGGGTATGTTGTTGTTATTGTACTTTCTTATTAAATTTCATTGTAGGTTTTCATCCTCCCTCATACAATAGAAAAATAACTACTATTAATAATACTTATTTATGTTCTATTTTATTAGACACCATCAAGCTTGGAGATATTAGACTGACTTGTCTTTTAAGTATCATTTATATACCTAATAACAAAATAAATCGTTAAATTAAGATTAGAAAAGTTAGTTTATAACGATAACTATACTTCAATCTAAATAAGTTGGATTGGCTTATATTACCTCACCTCTTCATACTCAAACCATCATCATACCAAATAAAATTAAGAGTGAAAAATAAACTAAATAATAATATTAATACATGTTACTTGCATCTTCTGGCGAATATTGTCATTTTAAATCTTACCTATATTGTATGACTGTATATCCATCTTAGCATCGACATCTTTAAAATATTCATGTGGATATGTTTAGACTTTAGTGGTACAATAGTTATTATCATATATAACATTGCCGGTCTTAAAATTGTGATGTAACCTTTTAGTTTAGTAGGCGTCATTCTATGATTCTATCACATAATACTCCGGTAGCACTTCTCCATTTCAATCATCCAATTTAGTTTTACGAGTAACATCTTCATCTATCGTTTCATTCTCTTCAAACAACAAGTTTATGCATCTAAATTATTTACATTTTGACACCACAATCTCGTCTAGTCTCACCTCAACTTCACTCTTTGCATGCCGACTAAACTTGCAGTACATGTATTCAGTTTTACTTTTACTTATCTTAAACTTTTTACCTCTAAAATGCTTTTCCGTAGTTCAAGTATATGGTTGACACCCTCGTTGGTTTCATCAATTAACACGATATCATCAACATATAATATATACCACGAGAGCTCGTTTTATTTTGTGTTGGTTAACTCATTCATTAGCACGGTAATTACTTCACTCTCACTAATTTACATTTAAAAGAATGAATAAAAAGGTTTATTTATTTAGTCTTGTTTTTTCAAACTTTGGCATCACTGAACTTAGTGCACAACTAGGGAATTTTCAAACATAACATTTATGCCAAGTCTACGTCAAATCGATTTTTGGCTCCTATAAATGGTGAAACACCTATCCCCTTGAATAACATAGCCCTTCTTTATATCTTTTGAGATGACTTCTCATTGTGGACAAAATCAAAAACTTTATCTTGTGGTATTTATCTAATTATTTATTATTTTTGTCTCAAATTATAGATCCCAAATTACCGCTCAGTAAAATTGCATTAGGCTCCAGTGGAATTCACAAATTTTGAAATGCATGAGTGGTAGTATATTTTTTACGTTTTCTTATTTTGCCGGTAACTCATTTAAATGCATAGTCAAAATAAACTGTCTTTTTATTTTATTTTAGTTTTGTTATAAAATAATAAAGCAAGCAAGAAGAGTATTGTAGAGAAAGAGAGAAGAGAGGGGAATTCTTATTTCTCTTGTTAGGTTCTATACAATGAAGAGAACATCTCTATTTATAGGAGAAAGTTAACTTGGTGCCAAAGTCACAAACCCTAAAGTTTCTCCTAAAGATAGACATCCATAATTAAATAATATTTATAACACTCCCCCTTGGATGTCTACTTGATAGATAATGTGCCTCGTTAAAACCTTACTAGAAAAAACCCAATGGGAAAAAAATTTAGTGAAGGAAAAAGAGTACACATTTCTAATAATACGCTATTTGGTTGCCTCATTAAAAAATTTACAAGGGAAAACCCAGTGGGACAAAAACCTTAAAAGGGAAAAAGAGTACAACGCGTATTAACTCCCCCTTATGAGAACTTCAATCCAAAAACTTGAATCTTCACATCTTCACTTGAAAGTTGCAGTTGGTATAGACTTGATGAATAAATCAGCCATATTATCACTCGAACAATTTGTTGCACCTTGATATCACCATTCTTTTGGAGCTCGTTTGCGAAGAACAACTTTGGTGAAATGAGCTTTGTCCTTTGTGAATCCACTCTTTAGTTGAACTATGTATGTTGCTGCATCTTCAGTCTTTGGATAGAGTTGCATCAGCATATAAAATTGTTGAAATCACTCCAAGTGCATTCCTGACTTGCTTTATAAACAGATATTATCTTTATATGCTTGGACTGTCATGTAGAACAACATCATATGACTATAATCCCTAATAGTCATAGCAAAATATATAAATGCATCAATTGCGTAAAGATATGGCACTTCAGGACCAAAAAATTCTGCAAGTTTCTCATTTCAACTTCTTTCAATAGATAATATACTGCTTTTGAGAACTTTTCAAGAGTTTCAATAATATTCAAATAATCAACTTGCACCAACAATATGACAGATTTTGAATTTCACAAAGACGTAAGGATAAATAGTCATTTGTGCCCTTAGTCAGTAAATATTCATTAAGGTGATAAAATCGCATTCACCTTGCTTAACTTAATTCATATAAGAATTATGAACAAATTTCTACAACTTGTATATGCTTCAGGCATTTAAAATTCTTCAGGAATTTTAATATAATTTTGTCAAGTAATTCATATAGGCTGTGTGTTACACCTCGGAAAAAAAAAAATTCCGTTGATGCACAGTGAATAGACTAACGAAGAGCACGAAGAGTATGGTATTTCAATAAGCAAGTAATGACATTTGATGACCTTAAGTAAGATTTCAAAGACATTCGAGATAGGGGAAGAAAGTTGCCAAGAGAAGGCAAGGCATACAATAGGTATCGGAAAGGATTTATAAGTAACAAGTTAATGATGACTTAATGATATTTTGGAGAAGAGTTATTGTCACACCCTGAACTTACCGGGGTGTGATGGGCACCCGACCCCATATTCGGAGCCGAGGGAACCCGCTGACTCTTATTACTCACATAATCTCTTTGGATGCTTAAATCAAATAAAGGTAAAATACATAGTAAAATTTTCAAAATTTCTTTTGACGTTTCCCAATTTAAACACGAACCGTAAGCGTAAAGACTCGTAGCCCAACATAATGCGTAATAAAAATATATTAGCTAATGGACCCACTCTCAAAACCGACACTCCGGACTCACGACTCGTCTCAAAGTCTCTAACTTTGAACAAACGAGTACAAAGACATATATCCGACTCATACAAAGACACTCCGTGCACAAACGAGCTCTACCAACTCCGCCGGGAATGTCTTCTCGCAATAGCTACTTACTTGTCCGAGTGTACCGCGCGCATGGAAACGGCCGCCCGGCGTGTGCGGGCGCGCACGAGCAATGTACTGAGTATGTAAGGCATGCATAATAATATACGAGAGATACATAACATAATTAATGACATAAAAGAAATATAGAACATATCATGATATAGAGAGCAACCCCGCACATACGAAAGGTCCTTCGTGCGAATACCATGCATGCTTACGTGCCCCGTGCCGCGGAACGTGCAGCCCCGATCCTCATATCATATTACCGCGAACGCGCAGCCCGATCCATATACATATATAATATAATATAATGTCGGCGGGAACGTGTACCGATCCATATACATATACATAAATGCCGAGAACGTTCGCCCGATCCATTTACCCACATATCCGCGTCCGGATGGTATCATATTATACCTAACCGATCGTGGCTATGCGTCTAGCGCCTCACCTTTCCCCATACTTCCCCATATACATATACATATATCATGTGCATATATCATGTAAGCATGCAAGGAGAGCCCAAAGAAAAGTCATGTATCCGCTGAGCGACGTGCGCCCAGAACCTCCGATTACTTTATGGAATAGTCATGGGCGCTTTGTCTCACCTTGAAGGAACAATTATAAGGCGAGACTATCAATCAAGGATAGCATCACTAGAAAACATAAAACAAAGAAGTCATAACATATCATTTCATATACTTTGAAACCTTTAAAATAGTCATTATCCAAAAATAGCTTAACATTTCATATCGTCGTATTCATGGTAAGAACATATCCTCGACATATTCGTCCTAGTCATTTTCTCATATCCGGCATCATCATTGTCATCATAGAATCAGGCCGTTATTTTGGTCATAAAAACTTTCAAAAATCGTAAAACTTGATTTTGGAGAAAAATGAATATTTTGGAAAACATTCATAAACTTTTAGAAAGGAAATCGTGCTTTGAAATCATAACTTCTAACTTTTGAAAATAAGGACGTTATGGAGCGTTTATAAAATCGCAACGTATGATTCATGCCATAGAAGGAAAAAGGACGAGCCTTAACATACCGCGCTCGCGCCTTACTAGCTACGCTTACTAGCCCGAACTCGCTTAATCTACATGCAAGAGAATTGACACAACCATTAGATTCATTGTCATTCACTTATCTTAACTTCTTAATAAATTCACTTATATTCTTCCGAAATTTCGGCAGCATCTCCCCTGTAAATACACCACCCCCGAGATCCTAACTTGGCCAATATTTACAACAACAACCCGAGAATGAAACTCGGCCACATTATTAACAACAATACTAACTATCATACTTACAACTTCAATAATCAATACAAAATATATTCTAACCTTAACAATTCTTTGTCACACAATTCAACTAAGATCTCGTTTATACTCAATTCAATCACATGTAATCAAGCCAATACCAATGATCTCACATTCAAATACTTGCTCAAAACCTTACAAGCAAAATTCAAGCATACTTCAAGCAATTCACATAACATTTCAAACGGTCCACCCAACACATACACTACCCGAATTTTTCCAAATTCAAAAAGAACAATTACAAATACACTTTTCTTTTCTTCCATACTCATGAAATATAACAACCACACATTAACAATATCATTCATGCAAATATATAAGAAATCATACTAACATCACCTTAACTTCTTCAATAATCCCCAAACAATTTCCACTTCAATTTAAACCATTAAATCTTCATTTAACATCATAGAATCCACAACACAACAACCAAAATACTAAATAAAATTAGCTCATCATACCCCACCAAAACAGCCCTCTATACGGCTACCACATCAACACCGACAAACGACCTATATCGCTATTTCTTCCGTTCTAATCCGTTAAATCTTTAAATAAACTTGTTAACAATGAAAAGGAGCCTTCATTACCTTAGGTAGGCAGCCACCACGTTATCACTCTCCTCCTTGGTTGATTTTTAGCTCAAATTAAAGATAACGTACGTACACACTTCTTCTCTTCAGCGGGCTTTGACTCCGGGGTTCTGATTTTTTGGTCAAAATTGGTTTTCTTCTCCGAGGCTTTTTATCTATCTCTCTCCAGAATTTTCTGGTTGTTTCAGATCTTAAAATGAGGAGGGAAGGCCTGAAATATCACTTATATAACATGGGTCACGGGCTCTAACCCGGTTGGGCCCGAGTTGGGCCTAGCCCATCGACCTTTCAGTCTTAAAACGTACATATCTCCGTACCGACGTCACCTGGGAACCCACGACCTATGGTTGGAAAGCTAATTCACTTATCTACAACTTATATTTCTTGGTATTTTTCCAAATTCCAAAACTTATTATACCGTTTTTGCCTCTCGAAGTCAGGTCACCCGAAAACGTTTTCTTAAAAATATTCGTTTCGGGAGGACTTCCACTTTGATTCGGCTCAAGGGTCCTTCTTTGAGTTGTGTTCAACTTTACATGTGTGCTTCATATAACTTGTCACATGTCCCAAAAAAAAAATCTCGATGTGTGGGCCCCACCTACCTCGCAATAATCCGACGTACGAAAATACGAGATACAACACTATCAACGCGAGTTTAAATTACGTAGCAACAACATGATTGTCAATTTTTCTCGTGAAGCACGTGTCACGCTATGCTCTAAAAATGCGGTACAAGCTTATAACGTCCCTTAGATTGTTAGACGAAGAGATAAACTAGTGTTGGGCGAGGTTCCATGATCGGGAGAGCAAACGAGACGACTTCGGAACAACTTCGAAGAAGTTCGTGGGTTTCACGGCCATTTCCACGGACCGTGTATTCCTTTACACGACCGTGGAATGGTCCGTGGAAGTCCCACAGAGCATGGGTGGCCGGGTCGGCGGTGAACCACGACCGAACCACGACCGTGAAGAGTCCGTGAAAGTCCCGACGGGCTGAATTATTCCAAGTCTATAAAGATGATCCCAACTTCATTATTTCATTCTAACACTTTCCCACTTCTCTCTAAAGTCTCTAGAACATTACATACATTTCATGAACAAGAATCTAAGGGAAATCAAAGGTTCTTATCATCAAACCAAGTGAATTAAAAAGTAAGAAACCCATTAAAGTTCATCAAGAACAAGGAATCCAAGCGAAGGAAAACTAGGATTTTGCTAAGGAGGTATTTGCCCCGGCCCA
>NC_081350.1:34984939-35011523 GCF_029784015.1 Lycium ferocissimum
TAACGTGTTATAAAGTAATAAAGCAAGCAAGAAGAGTATTGTAGAGAAAAGAGAGAGAAGAATTCTTATTTTATCTTGTTAGTTATCTGATACTGATGAAACATCTCTATTTATAGAAGAAGAGTTAACGCACGATCTAAAAATCCGTCAAACTATAAAGTTTCTCCTAAAGATAGACATCCATAATTAAATAATATTTATAACAATTTTATTTTATTGTGGGCCGGCCCAGATATATTTTTTCTGAAAGCACACTCATTAATAGTCAAATTAACTTTTGATTTTTGTTTTCCTCTCTTTCATAGTGGTAATATTTTTTTCAACTATTACTTTTAACATATTCTTCCACTAACTTTTACTAGTACTATATAATAAGACAAATTAAACCAATATATTGGATTTCATACTCAGTCAAATAGAGTAACATAAAATGGGAGGGAGTAAAATGAATATTTTGAAAATCGCATTAATGCTGGTGTACTACTCATTCTGCAGTAAAATTTTCTTTCAGTCACTATTGAGTTTGAATCGATATCTTACATAAGATGTTTTAAATCACCAAAAAGGAACTTTAGTAATATATACCATGTGATTGAAAGACAATATCATTAAAGGGTGCGATCTAATGTAGGACTATTCACAGAATGAGTATTACGGAGATACGAAAGCTAAGATAGATGTGCCGTCATATCAGATTAGATAAGATTAAAAATGACAATATTCGCCATATTGTGCAAGTAGCACACATTTGGGATAAAATACGAGAAGGTCGCTTGAAATGGTTTGGACATGTTTTATGTCTACCTATAGAAGCACCGGATCGTAGGTGTGAAACTACAGTAAGTGAAGATGTTAAAAGGGGACGGGTCAGGTAGATCTAAAATTACATGGAAGAAAGTGGTCTCAAAAGACATGCAAATGCTTGGTACTAATACACAATTAGCTAAAGATAGGACACAATTGAAAAAGATCCATATAGGTGATAACTACTAGTTGAGGATATGTTTTAGACTCGTATCAACTTTTATTTATTATTATTATTACTATTTGTTTTATTTTTAAATATTTTTTATTTTATTTTTAATTTTATTATAACGATGATATGATATGAACTTAAATGAAAAAATGGAAATTTATATAATCGATCCCAGATTATTTAAGACGGAGGGTGTACACGGTTGTTGTTGAGGTTTCGAATCATGAAATACAAACCAATTCTGTCAGGCTTGTGATTTCGCCAGTTGGATTTAAGTTGAGAATTATGATTACAAATTCTAATTATTAAAGAACTGTAATAATTTACCTATGAATGACATTTTACCTTGTGGGGTAAAAGTGAAATATAATAATGCCATAGGTGGTATACTATGTAAGATTCTAAAACATGTGTATGGTTAAGATTGAGATGACAACATTCTTTGTAGATGTCTCCCAAGAGGAAGAAAAAAGAAAAGGGGAAAAGGAAAGCTAAAGAATAAAGCCTAAGAAATTATTATGATAAATAAAAAAAATAAAAAAAAAGGTATGTGGATGTGTATAATTCTATTAACTTTTTAAAAGGTAGATAGGAAAAAAGGAACAAAGGGCCAATGAGTGAGGACAGCAATATAAAATGGGAAAGCCATCACCACATGATTTTAAGACAATAAAATCTTGATGAGCCCTTTTCAATATTTTTTTTTTTTTGCTTCCACCTGGATCTCACTTTCGTTTATTTTCATTTGGACGTTTGGTTTAATTCTACTATTATTATATAACCTAACGTGATGTATTGATTGTGTATTGTGTTTTAATAATGGAATACTGTGATGTGGAACGTTAGTAGCTCCTGTATAGCTATTTTTTATTTATTTATTTGTCTAATCAACGAACCCAAAATAAAATGCTCTCCAGCATTAGAACTAGGGGTAGGAGTGACAATCCCTCTTAATTTGAGCGGGTTATTATTTCATCGCATCTTGAATTCTTGATCCGCCTAACTTAGCCCATCTAAAAATTGGCTAATATGTAGTCCAATTGCCCGTGAATAAACTAAGTCAAAATATTTTTAGAAGGCATATTTTAAACAAATAAATATGAAAACGAAAAAACAAATTAAATTTAAAGAATTAGGCAGATTGAGTTATGATTTAAGCTCATCTTAGCCCAGCTCATTTCATTTTTTTTGCTCGGATTATCCTTCTTTTCGGGTGGTCTTTAATTTTTTCCCTTCAAATTGATGGTCTTTAATTTTTGCCCTTCGCCAAATACCCAAGGTTTTAGGTTCGAACCCCATCTCAGTAAAAAAAAAAAAAAAAAAAAAAAAAGGAATTTCGCAAGGCATAGGTTTGGATTTGCAAGACAGAATTTTGAACCTAAAACTGTACCTTAAGGGAGAATTTGAAACTCTGCCCGAAGAGGTAGAGTTTTGTCTCAGTATCATAAAAGTCATCAAATAATTTTTAGTATTCAAAATGTCACTCGACTTTACCTAAATATCACAGAAAGTATCTCATTTGTTTCCTCCTAGCAACTTATTATGACACTTAAGCAAAATTGAGATACTTTTCTATTACAAAATATAATTCATGAATTTCGTAATTCATGAGTAGAGTCATATTAAAAAAAAAAAAAAAAAAAAAAAGTAACCCGGTGACCATTGTGTTCGCGCTATGCGCGGGTCCTAGTGGCCATATAATTCGTAGTCCTGGGAAAAAAAGAGTAGAGTCGTATAGTAACTTTTTTTTTTTTGTTATAAAATATTATTTAATAATTTAAATACGATAAAATAAAAATTTACAAAATTGTATTAAAGATTTAAAACAATTTTAGCACTTTCATCCATGAATTATCCTCTTGACGGATCAGAAGTGTGGAGCCAAATGTGCTAGGTTGAATATCACCATTTAGAAAAATTAGATTGGTCAATAGTTTAGGAAGTGAAAACGCTATGTATGTAGATGTGATTGACCCGAGGCCTCTCATTTCAAGCCAATATAATTTAGTAAAATTAACTCTTATTAGTTCAAAGAAAGTAAGTAAACCCATTAATGATACAGTATATATTATCCATATAATTTATTCCAATATGCCAGAAAATGACATCACTTGTTTTGATCCACATACATAACATCACCTGAAAAACATTAGCAATTCACAGCATGATTTGCAATTTGCAGGTCATTGTCATGAAACAATGACAAATTATGAGAATATATGTATACCTTTATAAGAGGATTCCATTCAAAATAATAGAGAAGAAAAAATATGTGACATATGACCAAAAAAAGGTGACGTATAAAAATATACGAGTAGAATATAAGTTTTATAAGGATTCCATAATATGCAAATTCTTGTCTTCAAAATTTGAAGCAAATATTTGTAAAGTTTGTATTAGTCATCAAAATAGGTAAAATTTCACTATTGCTTCAAGTGAAACTCCGATCATTTAAATTATGTTGGGTATGTAAAATTTATTCATAAAATGGAGGTTTCAATCATGCTTCTGCCCAATAAAGAGAGAGAACTTTTAGAAATGCAAATGCATGATGAGATCATTGACAAAAATTCAAACAGGTTCACATGAAAAAGGGGAAGTTTTAGAGTTGTTAATGGTGGGGTTAAAATAGGTTGAATTAATAAATGCGTCGGTTAATGACAATGCTCAGAATTTACTTGGGCTAAAATGGGCGAACAAACTGGTCATAATCTAACCTTCTAGTTCTTACCAAGTTGTTGTTTTTTTTTTTTTTTTTTTTTTTTTTTTTATAATTAGTTTAAGTACCTAAAAATCTTTTTATTTTCTTTAATAAGGTTATATATAACATATCAAACAAAAATGATACTCATGTTTAAAACTATTTTGAGAAAATTTCTCATAAGTCAATTTGTCCTACATAAAAGCCCAACTTTTCTATGAACTGAATTGGAAGGATCAAAATGAACTATATTAATCAATTAAAGAATCAATGACCCGCCAAACTTGGGTAAGTTGAACAACCATATTTTCATAGCCTAAATTGCCGCACATAAGGGAACCTCTTCATCCAACCCAAAGTTATTTTGAGGTAATTCTTACAGGACCTTGTGAAATTTCAATTTCCAAGCAATAACTGCTATGTTATCACCTTTCCTCAAAGTTCCTGGAATCTAAGATTTGAGAAAATTCCCCTCATGTTTATACACAAACCTTCCTCTTAATTTCCAAAAAATTTATCCACTAAAGGCAGTTCAGTTATCAAGATAAATTTGAATGGTAATATTCCGAGCTTGAGTACAATTACATTCTGATTATAACGGCAAGAGGTCACAATTTAGACCACAGTGTATGAGTTCGAATATAGTGATCACCTAACACAATAGTGAGATGCAATTTTTTATGGATGGGGTTCATTTGATATCAATATTTTCGATGTGCGCGGATCATACATATGTATGAGAAAATTCATAATAAAAGCTTAATAAATGTATTTGATTTGATCTCATATATAATTTTTAAAGCTCAACAAATTCAGTGATAAAAAAAATTTAAAGATCGAACGCATCAAATTTAAATTTTGAATTCGCCTATCACGCCATTAACCATTCAAAGGAAGAGTTTTTCTCAATAATCAGCATGTCGACTATAAACCTTAATACTTTGACAAGTCTCATTAGAGGACGAGTTTAGTCCCAAAAATGTAAAAGTAGACCCTCATTATTTTATTTCATTCTTGTACACGGATAGAAGGGAAAGAACACAACGAAAATGGAATGAACACTTAATGTGTGAAAGACGACTACCTATATCAATCCATTATAAACTTTGAGAACACCTTATCATCAGATGCTGAATCAAGATTCAGTTTATGGGTTTTGAACTAGACACCAAATCCATTGTTGAGTTTGCAAATAAAGTTGGCTGAATTTACTGTTTACTTTTTCTAATTAGTATACGCAAATTTAGACACTGAATATACAACAATTATATACTATGCATAGATCATGCAGATATCATATATCCGTAAGCTATTTTTAGGTTTAGCGATTGCGTGGGCAGCTATTTAGGTTGATTCTTCATTAAATATTTAGACATTTTTAATGAATTTCCATATACAAATACGTGATCTAACCAAAAGTTAGTTCTGAATTTGTCTGAACACACGTTATTGTAGCTCCACTCCAAAACCTCATAAATTACTTATTTCTTAACTATAGGAAACCCTAACAGAGCATATAGGCATGGGCTAGTCTAGACTTTGGGCATGAAATTGTTGGGAATGGGACATTGGTGTACCATTTTTAGGTGCATAAATGGAATGAAAAAAGCAGGTGAAATTGGGTATTGATTGATGAATGAACCGTAAATTGAAAACGGGCCATCACTCCCATTCCATTGGTCTAACAAGAATAAATTTGGAGCTGAATTTGTCTGCTTCTTTGTTAGCAACCTGCTTCACTACACAAATAATTGGTCACTACTATTATTTACTTACTATGGGGTTCCTTTTTTTTTTTTTTTTTGGGTGGGGGGGGGGGGGGGTGGGCCAGAAAGGACGACCCAAAATTCAATAATACATTTGCCCCATACTTGTACTTGTTAATCAAATATTAAATCAAGTCTACATCAACTACCACTTTAATTCAAACAAATAGGGAAAACCAAGAATCATTTGTGGCTTGTATTTGTATGTATTCGTCATAAACATTTAAAAAAAAAAAAAATCTTAGTAATGACACTGAAACAGACTTTGTTTGGGCTAAGTAGTACTGACCCAACTGTTTGGGCTATTTGTGGTTGTTTCACGTGGGAATCAGGTCGGCCCATTAAGAAAAAATTAGCTAAAACTAGAAACGCCCACCGTGGGGCTCGAACCCACGACCACAAGGTTAAGAGCCTTGCGCTCTACCAACTGAGCTAGACGGGCTTCTTGTTTTAATAAATTTACTAATCGCAAAGACTGGAAATGTGTCGGGCAGAAAGCCCGCCAATCTCCTGCAACTCAAGCACATTGTTTGACATGACTCGAGAAGAAAATGATTCGTTAGTCCAGGCTGGAAATACATGTATAGATAGTGGCTTAATGTCAAGGCCGACGGAAGCTGGGGACTGAGCCTTGACAAGCAAATGGCTGCCTACCGGAGCTTTGACCAAGCACCATCGGTCAATTCTGCTTTGGGAAACTCCTGATTCTACCAATATTATAGGCATATGAGGTTCGAGTTGAGAACCAAAATTGTAAGAATTTATTATCAAATCACCTTAGATATCTAACCTTTGGAGCATAATTTGAATTTTTTGTTGTTATCTCTTCGTACTTTAATCATTACTTACTATATCTAAATTTCTAATAGTTAATGGCCAATAAACCAAGAAAATAAGAAAATTGGTGAAATTGAGCTTTGATTCTGGCTGATGTTTACAATTATTGGGCTCAAGTTTGGTCCAGTTTTGAGTTAGATGCTGTGTGTAGTCCAATTGCGAGCAAAGCCAGAAGGAGCACCCGTTCAAATGCACCAGTTCATTACATTTTGTGAAATGCTACTACCATATAACACCACCCAAGGAATTCGAGTATACACGACTTTTGATTAATCGGTATCCAAAAAACATAAGAAATTGCGGGAAAATGACAGGTTTTGAACTTTTGGCATCGTTAAACAAAACCGTTAAGAAATTACTTCTATCACCCATCGGGCATAAATATTAATTGTAATGTGCGCATAAGTTAATTTAACCTATGAGGCTAAAGTTGGGGACGTTTCAAGAAATTATTGACTTTGAAGATAGCGTAATTATGTTGCCTACTGGGCAGAAGTGACGTTTAAAGAAATTAGTGACTGAAGATAGTGTAATTATGTAGCCTACTGGGCAGAAGTTTAAGTTTGTATGAACTTGTGAACAATTGAACAACTCATACTCCTATAACTTTTGTCTATGAGGCGAAACTTATAGCTAATTGAGTAGGTTAACTGTATTCAAATGTCCCGGACTCTTGTCTCATAGCAAAATTAATTTATGCTCACAACTTATGCCCGATGAGCAACAAAGGTCATTTTTTTCCAGAGATTTTGTTAGGCAGGACAAAAATTCAAAATCACTCCTTATGAAAGTCATTCGTGCAAATCACCCCCAAAAAATAGACGTACTCCATTATTTGGCAAGGTTATAAAGTTGAGCGTTATTGATAAACTTTGTCAGTCAAAGACAAGCTGACCCGAGAATTAAAAGATACATGTTCTCAAATTATTTTGTAACTCTTGAAAATCTTGAAGTTAAAATGCTTGGATTAGAGTAAACATCCTGTGCAAATAATTTTTTCCAGGAAAGGTGTCACTTCATAGATTACTTTCGCTTGCTGTGAAGCTGAGGGCCAAGAAAGAGAACAACACCAATCAATCAAGTACCGGTCAATTTCAAATTAGTTAAAATCGATAATACAAATCCTTAGTATAAAAGGTTATCATGGTTATAATTATATTTACTTTGATCAACCTACTACAATCAGACATGAGACTCCCAACTACATTGCCACAATCCATATTGTTTGAAAGAGGTTAGCGTCCTTGCTTCTCTCATGATACACTCCTCTTCTCGCCATCATCAACCTACTACAATCATCCTCTTTTATCTGCCGACTTTGTTATTAAAACTCACATAGGCAAAGGTGGTACAAAAGCCTTGCAAAGTAATTAGAGTTTGACGTTGCATTTTATTATCAAACCGGCTGGATTCATAATTTACTTTTCCTAACTGATAAACGTAGATTATACACAAATATATACATATTATACATAAATTATACATATAGTACACATCTGCCGATTATTTTTAGTTGGGTGAGCTACGGTTTACAGTAATTCTTCATTCTTCCTCCCCTTCCTTTAAAATGACAGCACACTTCTTGATCAGTGAACATCATTCTGTCTAAGATATACTAGGATACCATGCAATTCTCCTCAACTTAAAGAACATGAACTGGAGTTATACCTTTTAGCAGAAAACAAATCCACTCTATATGCAATATGTTTGCCTAATCAACTTCTTAGATATCTAGGCAAATCAACCCTATCTGGTGATGCAACAGTATGCACTCAGGCTACAAGCTGAACTTCATTTCACAACTTAAAAGGATCCATGAACACTATCTGCAAACAAAACAAAGTTTGGTGTCCAAGTACTGCCCAAAGACAACAAAGAACCACCACTCTAGAGGTAGTTACTCATAAGCACCACGAAGAAAACTTCCTACCTACTGCTTTAACACATTTTGAACAGCAGATTTGGTCAACCTAAAACAAATGATGCTTCATAGAGTTTTACCAGACTATTCCAAAGGCCTCTGAAGATCTTGGACTTAGTCATCTTTGCAATCTTGTGCAAATATCCCTGAGCCTCCATTGGCATTTGAAGCTCCCTTTAACTGCGTAAACACAACATCATCAGCTAAAAAGGCGTACATCATTTTGGCAAAGAAGCACGGATTAAAAATAACATTAAGACCTACAGCCTCATCCACTTTAACCATATTGAAGAGCTTATTAGTTTCATTATTAACCACAAGTAATAACAGTTTATTTAGAAGCCTTATGGTGTTAATATAATGAAATTTTAACATCCATGAAGGCATTACTTTTTCCTTAAAACTACGGAATGAAGAGCAGTCACAGACACAGTAGCAATACCTGCTGGAGGACCTTCTTTTGATAGCGATAGCCCTGTGAGAGAAAAGCAGCATAGAGTAAGAATTTGTATGGTTATAAAAAGGATCTTATAACCCGAAATAAACACCCACAATACTGAAATAACCTTATCAGTTCCATATATGTAATCGCAGTAGGTGAAAACTGAAGCAAAATTGCTCTGGCTTTGGCCCCCAACATAGTGATGGTAGTCATGGTAATCCGGCCCACCATAAAAAGGTATATACTTTGTGAGAGTCCATGGAAGGTCATATCTGTAAGAATGACAAAAATAAATCAGTTAAAAATGCCCCAATCATCGTACTAACTCTATGCATATAAATTCGCAATATTGCCAGCAAAAGATGCAATGTACAGCTAAAGTGAGCAATTAAAGGTACTAGGTAGAGATTGTTGAAATCTTTTAAGACCAGAAATCCTTCTCAGCTCCGTATAGCAGTGATTAGCATCAAACAAATGTGAGCAGCAGATCTAAGCTTCTTTTTCAACAATGCCCATTTGTTTATCGAGCAGTTGCTCCAATGGGGCTCTCTCAAGCTAAATTTAGATTTAGATGTGGAATCCTTAGTTCTATGCGATCACTCATGTGTAAGCTTAAAAACACCAATTTCCCAAACATAGCAGTCAAAAAAATAATCTTTTGAACATATAAAAACCGTAACGTGTAAAGAAATGATAACAGATAACATGGTTGACAATAATTCACCTGTTACTCTATTGGCTCTCTGTACATGGATGATTAAACACAGGTATGATGCTAAACTATGTCATGTTCCAAATTTTGAGTTCTGAGATGCTCAAAATTGATTAATTCACAACAGACATTCGCACAGGGAGCTTCTCAGCCTGTACTATTACTGTCAATAGTCTCCAATATTTTGAAAAGGCAAATAATGCATCACTTCAGCTTCTTCTTTTTTTACTCTTGAAATGCTGCAACTACATAGAACTTGTTGAAATCGAGATCAACACTCTTGACTGAATCTTATTCTTTAGATATACCAATAAGAACCACATAAGGTTTGTAGTTGTCCAATTGGCATAGATACAAAAATTAAATGAGAATCAATTTTATGTAAAAGCCTCGAAATAAAAATCTTGGTCTCTGAGTATTGCCTTACAATATCAGCGAATGCAATGAATAACAAACAAAGATATTGTCACAGAGATACAGACATAAAGAGTCATCCTGCTAGTAGTTACTACATACATAGCAGACACTTACAAATTATTGGCATGTAAAGTGGTACCAAGCACCATCCCTCCAAATAGAAAGATTTGCTTAACATTGACAACTTTTGTCAATCTTCCTTGCTTTAAGTCCAGTCTGGCTCATAACCTTATTTTTTTTTTTTTTTTAAAAAGGTCCAGTCTTAGATCATATCCAATGATAACCAGTTGGACAAGGTTTTCCTTGTAATATTCAGGGGGAAAGAAATCAGTAGTCTTTCTGTCTTAATTAAGCATTTGCTTTTACAGATTCAGTTATCAACTTCTTCAGTTTCAATACCAAGATATTAATACTTGTCCTAAGTTCTAAGCAAAATGAACTGTTGACTCCAACTATAGTTCCACTTCAGTGGTGAGGACACACTACTTAATCATGATCGCAAGAGCAAAGATGTCAAAAAAATGGGAAAAAAGAAGTTGAGAAGTGAAAGCAAGACATGTGTCTCGAAATGCTAGTATTGAGGAAGTCCTGCTATTTAATCGACCACATTATATTGCGAGGACAAAGGATGGGATGTCGAAAATCCGACGTAACTAGCATTTATTACATCCCGAAACAAAAGACTGCTCACAAGATAAAATTATCTAGTCCGTCAATCCACACATATAGCATGACCCCCTAAGAATATAGTCACAGCTACTACCAAGGACTATGGGATCCTACAGTAAGTCAGCTCTTATTTACTTTTTCTATTATGATGACAGTGGTGTCCAGTCTAGCTTGCGCCCATCCTCCACTATTCCACTGGGTATTGCTACCTCCCACTAGCAGAGGTACCGAGTAACCCCGCTCACCAAGGCTTAGGAACACGAGGAGAAATCACCTAGTGCTTTTTGCCTATGTTAGGATTTGAACCTGAGACCTCATAATTAACTTGTCTTAATTTCATCATATAATATAAAACATATCACAAAAAGTATAGAAGTGACTGGGGTCTTGATTATCTGAGGGATTGCATTTTATTTTACATGCAAGAACCTGTTAACAGTAAAACCAGATACTATAAGCACCATTTTACATATCCAAGATGCAGTTCACATTTTAGCTTTTTGCAACAAACCTTACCAACCCCATCTACCAAAAGCAATAGGAAATATCACAGAGGTCAAGGAGAAAAAGAAAAACGGAAAGGACCCATGTGGAAATTGAGAAAGAAAAAGAACAGAAGAAGACAACTTTAATCCTTCTATGGCAAAAAGCAACTATTTCACTTAAAAAAAGAACTCATGCAATTCCATTCACTGCACATAGATTTATCAGAGATCAAAAAAGCAAACAGTGAAGTAAAAAGGAATAAAGTGATAGTTGTTACTGTTAATTCATGATTTGGTCAAATTATCATAGAGGATAATCACACACTTATTAATCACCAAAAAAGCAACTTTTTATTACTACTACTACAATAGTGTCAAAAAAAAAAAAATATCAAAAGCAAAATAGCACGCGTGCATACCCACTGTGAGTCTCAATAGCCTCAATCTGTCTCAAGGCAATCCACAACCAGAATGTAATCATATGACCTGGCGCAATAGCGGGCCCCATAAATGAGGGGATCCCGAGGATCAAAATCTCTAACCAGTGTGCATATGGAGCAGCATAGCCTATTGGAGCTGTGTATTCATGGTGAACCTTGTGAATCTTTTCATAACCCCATTTACAATGCAAGAACCTATGGATCCAATAGTTAAAATAATCCTCCACTATAAAGTATGTTCCCAACTGCAACAAAATTTCCCATAACGATGGCAAGGGCAAGCTTGTTCTAATCCCAATCATCTATACATTGCAAAAAAAAATCACAAATTAGCTCATAATAAGTATCTCAATTACACATCCTTGATCTACATTTAACACAAAATTACGACTTTCATACTGTAAACTCAATCAAACAAACAACAGATCGATCCAAACTAGTTGAATTTGAATCTTCAGTGTCCATTCAGCTCTATTTGGACCTATTTCATTCGTATAGTCAATACTCACTCTGTCCCTATTTACATGGCACTTTCCGCTTCCCAAGATTCAAACTAAGTGAACTTTGACCAATATAAATGCATTTTTTCATCACATTGACGTTTGAAAAATTGCAAATTATAGTATTTTTCGTATCCTTTGTGAATATCTAAATTTTAATTTTAAAAGTTTGAGTCGATCTAATCCAATTTAGCTTCAAAGATTAGTCAAATTAACTCTCAAAAAACGAAAAATGCCACATTAATTAAGACAGAGAAAACAATAGTAGAGGTTCTCTAAACACTAGAGATTCACTTTGTTTCTCTACTTGCAACACAATCAAACACATTGCAACAATTTACAACTAATTTTATGAGCATGATAAACAAGACTAAAATAGGTATCTTAGAAATCATGGATCCAAAGATTAACCCAAAAAAATACCCTTTTCAGATTCCACAAAACCCCATCAAACACATTGCAAAAAAGACACCTTTTTCTAGCATAACTGTCAATACAGTAAAAAAAAGTAAATTAAGTACCTTAACTGAAGGGTAAGAAACAAGTTGAAGGGGTCCAACAACAAGGATGAACATACGCATAACAGACTTATAACAACGAAATACATCAGTGAGTGAAAGATTGACTTTTGGTTGAATTTTATAAGACTGAACTGTTTTTCTGAAGAAAATTTCAAGGAAAAGATAATAAAGTGGGACACAAGAGAAGATTAGGAAAAGAAAAAGGATGTTATGGCAATAAAGATAGTAATCAGATTTGTTAACAGAGTAATTAAACCATATAGTTTCTGCAGTATTAAGAGATCTTCCAATGGCAATTTCAGCCTCTTGGATTGATTTAAAAGGCAACATTGAAAATGGTATGTAGTTAATTGGGTTGAGAATTGAATGGTTTTTGAATCTTGAAAATTGATGGAAGATTTGAGGGGTTTTGGAAGTGAACAAGTGGAGAAGCTAGATATAAGACAAGTATTCCATGAATTTTTATGAGGTTTTTGTTCGGTTCTGGTTAAAGTTGGTATCTTTTATATTTTTGATGAGCTTATGGGAATCACATCTGGCGGGGCAAATAGGACAAATTGAAAAAAGAAGAGGTTGCACTATTTTAGTAGGCGTTTGGCCATAGAAACCAAAAAAAAAAAAAACTTTTTTCAGAATTTTTGAAGTTAGAGTTGGAGTTGGAGTTGTGTTTGGCCATAATTTTTTAAAATAATAGTTAGTTGTTGAAATGTACCATTTCTAAAAAACATGAAATATGATTTATATCCCTAAATTTCTAAAAGGAAAAAGGGTCAAAGATGCCTCTCTCCTTTGGGAAAAGAGCTAAAAATATTCTCCATTACAAATTTGGGTCAAAAATATCTCCCTTCATTAAAGTTTTCAAATATACCCTTGTCTTAACGGAAATCCCCAACATAACCCGATTTCATTTTTAAACCAGCTCCATCTAAACCCGACTCAACTACATAAAAAATCCATAGGCGACCAACTTATTCTCGAGTCCTACATCTGGAGCCACCAGGCACAGGAAAGGGTAATCCGTGTAATTTTTTTATTTAGTTGAGTCGGGTTTAAAAGGAGCGGGTTTAAAAATGAAATCGGATTATGTTGGAAATTTCCGTTAAGACAAGGGTATATTTGAAAACTTTAATGACAAAAGGGGTATTTTTGACCCAAATTTGTAATTAAGGATATTTTTTAACCCTTTTCCCAAAGTAGAGGGGTATTTTTGACCCTTTTCCCTTTCTAAAAACTAGCAAAACCACCCAAATCAATTAATAAACATTACCAGTGCGAGAAATACAACAATTATACTCGAGACCAGCTTATGGAGTGTTCAAAACTGATAAGTTCTTTCCAGCAAAAGGCTGCAACTGAGAGGCTAGCTGGTGTACACAGAAAATATAGCATCTCTCAATATGGCTTTATTGCAAAATTCTCACATGTTTCTTTTCTTTTAAAAGCTTTTTAGCACATGATGTTGAATGTTGTTGGAGTGGGGAGCAACTGAGCAACATAAATTGCCTCTGACCAGTGAAAAAAGTTGTATGAACTTTTAGGGTAAAAAGTGAGCAACATAAAGACGTTTAGGGTAAAAATTGAAAACAAAAAAACAAAAGTAATGGTCCAAAATAGAAAATGAAAAAAAAGTGAAAAATTGGGTTTTGGAATTTTTATGGCCAAATACCATAAAGTGAAAAAAGCTAAAAAAAATTCCAGGAAAAGGTGAATAATTCTCATGGCCAAACGAGTCCTTAGTTTCAGTGAAATGAAAAACAAAAACAAAAATTCGGTAAACCTCAAATATATGGGTAATTTTTTTTTTTTTTTGAAGATAGTGCAGGAATGGCTGAATTGGCTCACCGAAAGATGTTTTACGTGGGAGACTTGAGATCGTCGATCGATTTTGTTCAGTCTAAATTCGTCGCACGAGACTTTGTCTGGTGCGGTTTCCATCTCTTGTGTGGTTTTAGATTTGCGAGAAGGAAACCTAGCCTAATTATGACTAAGGAAAGGAGCTATATTCATAGGAGTGTTTCCTGGTTCACCACTCATTCTCGAGCTCGAGAAAGCACCTCGTGGCTATTACACTAGGAGCGGGGTTTAATCAAAGCGCACCCAAAGAATAGCTATTGTGGGTTCCCTATTTATCAAAAGAAAAAAAATTGAAGAACTATAAATGTTTCAACCTTATCTAACGAGTCATTAGATTTAATCTTTTTTCTATAATCAAGATATTTCTGTCTTCAGCGATACACGATTGGAAACTCGGTGAATAATGATTTCGTTTCTTTAACAATAAAAAGAGATTCTTAGATTATTATAGAGTGGGCATACATATAGGATATTTCAATATTACCATTTGAACTTTCGTCTAGTTTAAAAGAAATTATGAAAATAAATTCGCCACCTTTTATCTTGTTTTAAAAAGTTTATAAAAATGAAAGCGTCATAATATGAACTTTTTGTCTCGTTTAACAAAGGAAAAATGCACAAAAACACCCTTAAACTTGTATCGGATTATCAGTAACACATTTATACTTTGTGGGGGTCTTATTACCCCCCCCCCTCCCCCAACTATTTTAAACATGAATATATACACCCATAAGTGATGACATGGCATAGCAAGTGTGCTTACTCGCTTGTAAGCATGTGTGAGGCAAAAAAATAAGTCAAAGTTGACTATTTTGCACGAGTGTCCTTTCTCCATTGAATCTTATTAATTAGATATAATTAATAAATTATAATCACTCTCTCTCTCTCTCTCTCTCTCTCTCTCTCTCTCTCTCTTTCTCTCTCTCTCTCTTTCTAACCTTTCTCCTTTCTTCACCTTTCAAACTCGATCATGGAAATCACATAATTGTCGACCCATCCCCTGGCTCTTCTTATTTCCCCATTTCTCACCCACAATATTCTTTTCTCATTTTCAACTCTTCCAAAATCTCCCTTTGAAGACACCTAGCATACATAAGAAAAGAAAAGGGGAACACTCTCAATTTCTTCTTCATCTCGCCGGAAATATGTTCTGACCGTTGCTTAATCATTTCTTGGTACATAATATATTAATAATTTAATGTAAAGTACAGTTAAAATGGATAGCTTGCTTTTAGATCTCATTTATCACCATATTAATTTAATTTGTCTCACCCAATTATCACTAAAATCAAATTATTGACACATGAAAGGGAAAAACTCAAACCAATAGCAAGTGTGTTTTTGCAAATTTATAAGTATCACTTATCAATTAAAATAATTGACATTCCAATTTTACATTTTAACTTTTAAGAATGTGTCATCTCCCTCTAACCATGCTGGCTGAGGAAGACAATATGACGGAAGGCTCGCTATTAGTTGGATATTTAAGAGATCAGTTTGGGATTATTCTCTCTTTTCATGACGCGTGTATACACTACACAATAAAGGTTTGGATGTGACATTTTAAGGGTGTATATATTCCGGTTTAAAATAGGTCAGGGGCTAATGGGACCCTCGCAAAATATAAGTGTGTTACTGATAATCCGACACAAGTTTGGGGGTGTTTTTAAGCATTTTCCCATTAAAAAAATAATTATAAATCGCCAGAAATATGTCATTAGATTTTCACGATTTTGACAAATCATCATAAATTTTATAAGTTAACTTACACCTTTTAACCGGTTAGAACTGGACCGGACCGGTAACCGGTTAACAAACCAGCCGGTTTCCGATTAAAAAATCGGAACCGGCCACCGATTTCGGTTTACCGGTTAAAAACCCAAAACCGGACCGGTCCGGTTCAAACATGTCCAAAGCCTCTTTTTTTTTTTTTTGTATAGTATATATATATTATAGTATTTATTAGTATATTGTAGGTATATTTACATATATAAGTTTATAAGTAAAGTTTATATATTTATCGACTAACAAATGCAACAAAGAAGTCAATACAAAGATATACATATATATATATATATATATATATATATATATATATATATATATATATATATATATATATATTATAGTATTTATTAGTATATTGTAGGTATATTTACATATATAAGTTTATAAGTAAAGTTTATATATTTTCGACTAACGAAAGCAACGTAAAGAAGTCGGCAATACAACATATACGTGTATATATATATATATATTAATATATATATTTAGTCATATGCTTAAGTTATACTACATATACCTAAAATATACTAAGAATATACTTATATATATCAATATACTTAGGTTATATAGCTTATATATATATGTGTGTTTAAGTATACTATATATACTTATACTATATATACTTATAACTTATATATTATAACTTAAGTTATTTATAGCTTAATTTTTTTCTAAGTTTATAAATTCGTATATAAGTATATATATATATTAAGTTATATGCTTAAGTTATAATACATATACCTAAAATATACTAAGAATATACTTATATATATCAATATACTTAGGTTATATAACTTATATATATACATACATATATATATATATATATATATATATATAAGTTATATGACTTATAACTTATATATATATATATGTTTAAGTTATATGTGTAACACCTCGTGCATTCGGGCTAAGATTTGACTCATAAGACAGGGGTATAATGAACCCAATTTGAATAGTGTATAAATGGAGTTTGAAACCCAATCAAGACATGAGAAGAGTCCTGAGCAAAGGAAAGTCGAAAATTCCTACTACGGAGCGTGTTTTTTTTAAGCCGAGTTTGCACCACATCTCAATTAAAATGAGTATACGGAAAAATTTGTAAGGAATTTGGGAAAATTTCCTTCTTGAAAGTTGTAGATCTTTGAAATACCTTTCCAACGGTATATTATGGAGGTCAAACAGACATCTGTACAAAAAGTTATGCCCGTTTTACTAAAACAGTGTTCTGTCGATATACGGTGGAATATACGGGCCGTGAAAATTATACGGGCCGTATATTTAGACCGTAAAATTGGTCCAGAAAGCCCAAATCACTGTAATTGATTTACGGTGAGACATACGGTCCGTAAAACTTTTACGGGACGTAAAATAGGGCGTAAAATGGGTCCGACAGTAATTATAAAACTTCGTGATTCTCTAAATCCATAAATTATGATTCTCTACTAAAACTAGGGTTTCTATACCATGCTCATGATAACCCTAGGCCTATGTCCATGATTATATTATGTATGAATTGCTATTATTCTATCATTGTGTTCTTAATAACTCCATATGATTATTGAGAATCGATCATAATCCATAAAAACCCATATCTTGTATTCGTGGGTTCTGCATGCATGTTTTAGCTAAAATGATTATTTCATGAATATCCTACATGTCTACAAGTTTTCATGCAACTATATTACATAATTACTTTCATGCTATGTTACAAGATACATAAATGCTAAATACAAGTTATTTCATGAAACCACGTTTACAAGTTATTTCATGATATCTATGTACAAGCAAGTTATATTCATGAAAACCATAGGCGAAGAAGTGCCACTTATTTTACATGTTCATGTTTTTGGGAGTTGCATTAATTACCGAGAAGGCTTCAAACAACCTGAAACTACGTAGCCACCGTAGGATGAGGATTGTTCCACCCATGCTTAGGACAATCTCTCATAATGACTGGATCCTTTCATAATATTATTAAATCTCATGTCCCCTGGCAAGGTATGAGTGTTCCTATGGTAGACGCAAGTACCGGACCATATTGTCGGTTATATTTTTCGCTTCCGCCACTCACGATACTTTACACATGTTATATATGTATATGTACTCATGTTCATGATCATGTTTTATTTCGGTCTTCGTTATGTTATTTTCATGTCCCATGTTATTTCATTCAAGCTTGTTTTTACATACCAAGACATTCAATGTCTTGACGTCCCTTTTTATCGCCCGGGGGCTTGCATTTCACGATGCAGGTACGGATTTACAGGACGACGTCTCTGCTCATTAGGATCTGCACGTACCAGCTTATTGGTGAGCTCCATCTCATTCGAGGTTTAGGCATTGTCTTTCTTTAGAGATAATACTCAAAATACCCCCCAACGTTTGACCAAAATCCCAACTACACACCTAACATTTGCGGGGGTCCTATTACCCCCCTGAACAAATTTTTTCAATATCAAAATACCCTTTTTCCGACGATGTGGCGATCCGCCAACCCCCAAATATTAAATGGCGGTTGTCCACACGCGCTGGCCCACGTGCCACGTTTTTAATTTTGCCCCATTTTTTATTAATTTCCCCCCTTCCTCCAACCATCTACTCTTAAAAAAAAAAAAAAAAAACTCTCAATTTTCCATACTCCATTTTTATTAAGGATCTGAAAACCCATACCCAATTCTCCTTCATCTTCATCAACATTATCATCATCATCATCATCATCTTCATTAGAGTTGAAAAAAAAATCACACCAATTTGCTCAAATCTAATCCAAACAAACCCAAATGTGAAAGGAAGCTTCCTAACACCAAATAGAACAAAGTTCATCCATTAATTTGATTAAACAATCAAGAATTTAGAGAAACCCATTTGGTGTTCTTCATAGCTTTCTCCAAATTCTTAACAATGGAGTTTAATTTTCTCCCCAAATCAACTCAAAGAATTAGTGCTTAAACAACTCCAACCAAGCAACAAGTAGCAACTCCAAACAAGCAACTTCCAATCGATTTTCTTTAACAAGATTAGATTTTTCATCCTTATTTTTTTCCGTTTTTTCCTTTTTCTTTCTTGATTTTTCATTTTTTTTCTTGATTTTCGTTTATGGTGGAAAGTTATTCTTTAACAAGTTGTTCGGAATCATATGTGGATTTTCTTCAATTGAGATTTTCGTTTATAATGGATATTATTTTGACAACAAAAAATGGGGATGGATATTAAATAGGGTGAAGATGAAGATGAAGTAGCCTAAAAATGGAGGAGTTCAAATTTTATCTACTTGGCATCATATGTGGCGACTTAGTTGGCGTCCAAAACGGGTCGGATGCATTTTTAAAGGCCGTCACGCGCCCTTTGGGCGGTGTATTCACGCTCTCTGCCACATCGCAAAAAAGGGCCATTTTGCTACGAAAAAATTTGCCCGGGGGTAATAGGACTCCCGCAGGTTAGGTGTGTAGTTGGGATTTTGGTCAAACGTTGGGGGGTATTTTGAGTATTATCTCTCTTTCTTTATTTAGTTTTGCATCTAAAGGTATGCTGGGGGCCTTGTTCCAGCAAGTACGTTATGTGTTTCAGACTCATGTTAGAGGTTTCATAGACAAGACAAGTGTCATGATAGACTTCAGAGTTAGTTAGCCAGTTTGGCTCATTTATGATATTGTTCGCATTCATGATTTAACCAAGTACTTGTGTTTAATATTATGACTTAATATGTTTTACAAAAGCTCATCATGCACTTCACTTTATAATTCCGCTCATGTATGCCTCATGATGATTCAGCAAGCCATGTGGGTCGCTCGGTCACATGCAGTCAGGCACCGAGTGCTGTGTTACGCCCAGGCCATGGTTCGGGGCGTGACAATATGTTATACTATATATACTTATATATTATAACTTAGGTTATTTATAGCTTAATTTTTTTCTAAGTTTATAAATTCGTATTTTATAAATTAAGTATATTTATATTATAAGTATATTCTTAGTATATTTTAGTTATTTTTCAAGTATATAACTTTCTAGTTTTTAATTTAAGTAGATGTTTATTATAAGTATATTCTTAGTATATTTTAGGTATATTCCTAACTTAATATAAGTAAAAATATGAACACAAGTAAATAGAAGAAAGCTCAATGAGCCATATATTTTATTCATTCTTGGATAACATTTATTTGCAAGTTGTAGTTTTTTTAACTTGCAAATAATACATGAGTTGCAAAGAAATAGTAGAATAATAAAATCACCAATTCTCAATTATTTGGTTAATTTCCCCATATCATATTCGGCCATAGGAAATATCTTCAAAGCCTTCCATTTGGTCCGCTCCACTTGCTATCAAATCTTCAATCTCTTCCTCTTCGCCTTCCTCACTTCTAAGTTTTGGTTGCGTCGCTCCGATCTAATCCAATCGCGAATGCACACTAGTACTTGCAAGCTAAGGCCGGATAATGAGTGTCTATGGTCTCCAATTTGTTGTCTTCCTTGGCTAAATGAGATCTCTGAAGCCACGGTTGATACTTGAACCGTAAGGATATCTCGAGCCATTCTTGAGAGTATCGGATGACTTGCCTTGTGCTTCTTCCACCATGCTAAGACGTCCAATTCATCTAGTTCCTTGATATCCACATTTGGCTGCATCAAATAAAAGTTATATTCATCAAAGTTTGCATTACAAGAAGGAGTTGGATGTGAATGTAAAACTTTTAAATGCGACAAACCCGACAAGCCCTTTTTGCTACTTTGAGAAGTAGTAGGGCGTGGAGCAACGGGTGTAGCATGTTCTTCCAAATTAGAATAATGAGTAAAAACTTTTCTAAACTCGGCATCAATAGCGAGTTCGGCTTCAGCTAAAGATGGTTGAACTCCCTCTTCAATTTCTAAAAATGTATAAATTTGACCAACCAATGCTGTAGTATAAGACACTTTTAAACAAGGATTTAAAAGAGAACCCAATATAAATAAAGTTGGGATGGAAAAAAAATACTTCTTAAATTTTGTTGTCATATAAAAAATAGCCACTTGATAACCGGGTTTATATTTATACTCTTGTAAAACTCTAGTTATTTCCGCTAAGTAGGATAAAATTCCGGTTACCTAGGATAAAATTGTTTAGAAAAAGCAAGAGTTGCATTATAAAAATTTTCTAAGAGTTCAACACATTCCTTAACATCTTCCTAATGCGTAAAATTTAACCAATCATCATTATTAATATTATATTTATTGTGAACTTGTTGTATGGGAATCCTATACTCATATGCTTGTTGTAGCATAATGTAAGTGTAGTTCTACCTAATCTCAATTTCTACTTGAATTTTTCTAGGTCTAAGGTTATTTTCCACACAACAATTCTTAAAATCTCTAAGTCTTCCCCTATTAGCATTACAAAAAAGAAACGCAACCGCATCTCTAACTTTTTTAATAGAATCGTCAAAACACATAAGACCATCTTTAACAATTAAGTTTAAAATGTGACAACTACATCTCATATGAAAAATATTTTTTTTAGCGGAGGGTTTAATTCTTTTTTTAAAAGACCAATCGCCTTTGTATTATTAGAAGCATTATCTAAAGCAATACAAAGTGTTTTTCTATAAATGTTAAAAAATCTCATAATAGTAGACATTGAATCCGCTAAAAAAATTTCATCGTGACGACCTTTCCCTTCATCATATAAAAAAGCTATAATTCTTTTTTGCATAACCCAATTATCATCAACCCAATGACATGTAATAGCAAAAAAATCTAACTTGTTAAGACTAAGACCCAAATCAGCGATAAGAGAAACATTACAATTTAAAGAATTAAATACGTGGCGCAAATAAAATCTATATTTTTTATACAAATCTATAACATCCGCTCTACAAGTACTTCTAGAAATACCCTCAAATAACGGATTATAACAACGTTGAATGTAAGTAACAAACCCCAAACCCGAAGGAAAGGAAAATGGTAAACAATCATAAGCTACCATTTTAGCTATTTCTACACGCTCTTTTTTCTTCTCATACTTAAAACTTTTACCAGTTTGTGGGTCTATCGTCATTTGAATACCCCCGACATTTGAACCTGTTTGCTCTCCCAAACATCCATATGTTTCTTTCTCATATGACCATTTAGTGTACCCGTTCCACCATCCTTACTAGTTCTTTGCCTAAATACTTGTCCACATATGGTACATTTAAGCGCTTGACTTTCCTCATCCTTAGTCATAAATTTTCAAATTTTAGGGGTTGGCTTACGAGTTCTAGGCGGTTTGTCTTGTGTATGTGATTGTGCAGGACATGTATCTCGTATGGGATTTTCGGGGGCTTGTGTTTCATCATCATCATCAATTTCATTAAAAGTGCCGGTATAATGTCGTTGCATTACCTCATGACCTAAAAGTGGATTATTTCCACCAACATCAATACCTAAATTAGGTGTTTCTTCCACAAATGTTTCCTCATTAAGCCCACCCCTAACAATACCACTACTACCGGTACCATGTCTAAATTTCTTCGCCATTATTAAATAGAATTAATTGAATTCACACTCAAATAAATCACAAAAAAATAAATTGCAACAAATTAAATTGCGTAAATCTATTATCTATTAAATTGCGAAAAATAAAGATAGAGTTGGAACGAAGGTACCAAAACCAACTTGCCTAACAAAAGAAATAATTTCCAACAAAGTGAATCTATTCGGCTAGAATTGATTTAGAATCCAAATACATACTTCGGATTGTTGCAAAATCACTTATTTTAGCATGACTTACCAATAATATTATAATTAGCAAAATTAATAATTGAAACTATAATAAGACTTTATAATATTTATTTGAGAGAAACATTTAAAGTATATAATTGTTCTTACTAGACTAAAGAAATATAATTGACATATTGAGATTTGAGAGAAAGAGAAGAGTGAATTGGTGTGGATTAAAATGGGAATGGAGAGGGTGTTTATATAGGGGTGGGGGATGGGTTAAAGTGTTAAAAAAAAAAAATCACAAAAAATAAATTGTTTGGGGGTTAAATTGGGGGGGGGGGGGGGGGGGGGGCAAAATATGGATTGTTGCAAAATCACCAACTCCACCAATAGTTTGGCACAACCATTATTTGCAAAATGAATAATTGAAACTATAATAAGACTTTATAATATTTATTTGAGAGAAATTTAAAGTGGCTAATTTAAAAAAAATAAAATTAATTTGAGAGGGTTTTCTGGATTAAAATGGTCCGATTCACGAGGTTTATATAGGTTTTGGGTTAAAGTGTTAAAAAAAAAAAAAATGAAATCTTAGCCGGCCAATAGTTAATAAACGGTTAACGGTTCAAATTACTTGGGCTACAATTAAAAAAAATAAAATTAATTCCGGTCCCGATTACCGCAGTTTGAACCAATAACCGAATTTTAATGTGGTTGACGGGTTTAGGTTAACTTGCAATAAATCCTGATGATTGTCAAAAATTTGATCCTCGTTAAGTTGGTATCTTGTATTCTTGATGAGTTTATGGAATCACATCTGGCTGGGCAAATAGGACAAATTGAAATAAGGGAGGGGTTGCACTAAATTGTAGATTTGTCATTAGTCATTTTCGGTGAACCCCAAAAAAAGAATGAAGAAAAGTTTGAGTGAACCTCAAATATGGAAAGTAACAAATTGAAGATAAATATTGATCAAGATGGTTCGACCTTATTATCCAACGAGTACCTAGCACTTTCTCAGTCCCAAAATAAATGTCATTTCAAAAAGGAAAAAAAATTCAAACTAACTGTGTATTAGCTTTTGCATCGTAATTAGGATGTGGATGGTCAGCATCTACTGTGCTTTGTACTTAACCCTTTTTGGTTGAATCGAACACTGTTTAACCCCCCCCACCCCCCGGGAAAAAAAAAATCAAGACAAAAAGTGGTATTTTTTCAATTATATGTTTATATTGAAAAATCATTTCTTCTTAATTCATCCAATAAACAGGGGTAAGTTAAGACTATACGTTGTATTTATTGATTCTTAGTTAACTAAGATAAGCTAAATTTAGCGACACTTATTTTGAGACGGAGGGAATAATTAATTTTTCTTGTAATCAATATATTTCAAGGCCCAACAACATATGATTGGAAACTCGATGAAAATGACTCTGCTAATTCAATGTTTGACAAAATGTAAAAGTATTAATACGAAGTTTGCGCAAATAGGATATTTCAAAGTCGCTGTCTAAATTTTGATTTCATTTTAAGAGGTTATACAAAAATAAATTCTCGATAAAAAATGGACATAAATTGGCAACTAGTCTTCACGATTCTGGCTAATTTGACGCCAAATTTGATATCCATCCTTCTAATATTAATTTCAATAATTTTCATTTATTAAATTCAACTCAAGCCTAAAAAATCAATAGATTCATTTTGTCTTGTTATGTAACCAAGGCCAACAAAATTCACTAATAATCTTCTTCAAGTCTCTTCTACCGGGCAAATCCAAAATAACTATAAATAAGCCGTACAAAGGTACTTGAAGTTTCGAGATCTCAAGTTGATCAATAAAATGACATGAAACCTTGATACGATTTGTACTATATGGTAGTTAAAACAAAACTAATCTACTAAAACTTCCATCACATAATATTAATCACAATAGTTCATTGGTGTGAAGCAATCCATCAATTAAGATAATGGCTCATCCTGTAAAGTAACTTTTACATAATTTTTTAAGGTAAAAGGGTTAAATATGCTGCATTACTTTAGTTTATTGGATAACCGCATCTCCGTTAGTCACAAGAGTCAAATATCTCATTACTAGTTGGGGCCGAATATACCCTTTATCGTTAGCAAAGTTTGAAATCTACCTCATTTCTACAACGTCTTTCGATTTAATGTCAATATGGAATTAGTGGCTTTCATACGTGACATTTAATTTATACATGTGGTGCCAATTTTTTTAAAAACAATCTAGAAAATTGATTTTTTTAAACAAATCTGAAAAAATGGCTTTGATTAAAAATGCGAAACGTTTTGTTTAAAAAAACTCCTTTTTTAAAAATATATTCTCGAAAATTGATATTTTAATTAAAAAATCTAGAAAATGATTTTTTCTTAAAATTAATTTTTTGATTAAAAAATTAATCGCATTTTAAAAAAATAGGATTTTTTCTTAAAAAAAAACACTTTTTACGCTTTTCCATTTTAAAACAATCATGTTCTAGATTTTTTAACTAAAATATCCAATTTTAGATAATATAATTTTAAAAACTAATTTTATTAAAACAAAAAAGTTTGATTTTTAATAAAAGCCATTTTTTCAGCATTATTTTTTTTAAAAAAAATATTTTTTAGAATGTATTTAAAAAAATTGCCACAGTAAACCGTAGAATAAATTAATGCCATGAGATCAATATCACCCAATTCCAATGACTAGATCTCTGCTTATTTGAGAATATGAAAAATTGATGATTTAAAACTTTTGCTAATGATAGTGTATATTTGGCCTAACTTTTAACGGTGGGAGATATTTGATATCACTAACGGAATTGGCAAAATTAGCCACTATCAATTTGTTGGAAAAAGATATTTGACCTTTTCTCCTATTTTTAATCATCTTATTCTTTCTCAACAAGCAAAATAGACGTTTCGAACCATTATAAAAGAAAGAATACGATGTTGTGATTCTTTTTTATGGAAAGAAATACGCCATCTAACAATCTAAATGATATTTATCTAATTATCAATAGCTTTGGTTACTTTATGTCATCGAACCATCGGGAATGCTCATTTATGCGATTATCAATGTTTAATTTCATTTATGTAATCTTCGTTATCAAAATGACTTATCAATGCTATTTTTCATTAACGTTAGCTTTATAATGTATATGACACGCGGATCTCTAATTGTGGGTCTACGTTATTTAATTAAAACCAAATCTTTAATTTTAAATCCCAAATTAATAAAAAATCAACTTATACACCTACTCACTCCACAACCATAATCTAGAAATGGCGTGTCATTGCTATCCATTTGTAAAATCGGTTAATAAAATGGTTAATGAGTCATTTTAGAATAAAAGGAAGAGATAAATAGAAACAAACCATTGATGAACAATATAAATGAATTCACGATATTTTAATGCTTAATGAATGACAATGAAATAACCATTGACGATCGATAATGAATGCAGCCCATTTTGATAGGCCGAATGATATATTAGGCTCTTTCCGCTCTTTTTATATGTGCAACAATTAACTATAATTTTGAGATAATCATATTTGTGAAGACATCCGTCAAATTGTTGCCTATGTCAGTGTTGCCTAACTAAAGAGCAAAACCACAGAATGACAAACTTACTTGTCGTTAGGCTTTGAATATTTTTTTTACCTTTTACGGTGTTGAATTAAAAATCATATTAGATAATAAATTTTTTTTAAAAAAATTGAAAATTCAACTTCAAAATTTTTTTGGAATTTGAAAAAACCGAAGTTTTTTGCTCCAAATGCTCACAAATTTATGGAATTATATTGTACTCGATTTTTTTTTAAATACCATTTTTTACTTTAAAAACAAAAAATACTTTTTTCAAATTTTAAAACT
>NC_081350.1:35011623-35046152 GCF_029784015.1 Lycium ferocissimum
GTTATTTATTATATGTTAATTTTGAAAAATAAATATTCTGAAAGTGTAAAAATAACTACTAATTAAATAATCCTAAAAATTTATGGAGTAACTTATATGAGTTAATTGCCAAGCTTTGAAGGTGGTCAACTTTTATACCTCTAAAAAGCTAAATTATCCCTTCAATAAATAAACCTATCTTAAAAATTATATTGATATTTAAAAAAAAAAATTAAAATCTATCATCATTTTGCTGGAATGTGATTTAAGGATCTATGTTCGAACCTATATTTTTTAAGATGTGAATAACCCATCATCTATATCTACTCTATAATAACAACAAATTTTTTTAACATAAACTGTTGACAGACTTTTTTACTATTCGTAAGTGCATTTGTGTTTGATAAAATCATGATTATAATTCATAAATTATTTTTGGTAGAACTAAAATTTAGGATTTTGAATCTGAAGGGAGGGATTGCTGAGCCTAACTTCAACCCAAATGTCTGAAATAGGACTACTGTGGGGTTGAACATATTTATTTCTTATCTATATATTAGCATTAGTGAAAATCATAACTCAAAATTACATGTTTAAAATAAAGAGAAGGAAAATCTAACTATCTATTACACATAATTCAGCTACTAAGCAATATAATAATATTATTTTGTCATTTATATGAATAATTCGTTGTATCTATTTTAACGTTCATTGCTATTTTACATAATTTTCTTTTTATATAGAATTTTTAATTTATTGACACCTGCAACACACTTACGCTAAAACTAGTTATATAATATTCTTGGGACAATATCTTTTTGCTTATTTCTAGAAACCTTGATCACAACAGATCTCCGAAGAATTTGGCTATAGTTATTATAACTTATAAAGTCGACCCTAGGACTTAATTATACTTTGAAGACTTGAAGTATAAGTCTGGTACAATTGAAACGATGAATCAGCAATTGAGCTCAGGTGGGATGGGAAAGAAAAAGTACACTAATACATGAATAAACTCTACAATGTAACCCTTTTACTATTTGACAATTTCAAGTCGCGCGATTTGACATTGGTAGTAACTCACTACTCATTCAAAACGGCAAAGAAGAAAATCTGCTGAGCTACTACTCCCTTTGTTCATTTTTACTTATACCGCTATGAACTTTGCACATCCCTTAAAAAATAATAAATGAAGTAGTACATAATTTACCATGATAATCATATTAATTGGTATATAGTTTTAATGGACTTGAAAAATGATTTAGAATGAGAAAATGTATTTTTAGAATACATTGGACAACTAAAAGTGAGCGGAGGGAACATCTTTTAACACGTTTCCCGAGGCACACTAATAACAATCGGCCAAAGGGCAAATGTCCTGATATGTGCACTCTGTTAACACATTTGTGCATATTTGTAATTAAATCAATAAAAATTCCATAACAAAATCATACCATCCACGAGATGCATATTTGTGGTAATTAACAAATACAAGCGCATTCTTTTCCTTTGACTAGAACGAACACACTCTCTACATATGTTTATTAGATGGATATTGTCCATGCTAGCACAGGCCCAACAAATTAAGACTTCTATACCAACCAACTCTTTTATCCTGAAAGTAATCTTCCCTCATGTTCTTGAATCAATTTTCAACAGCAGATTCCAATTGCATTTTTATATGTAGTAAGAGTTTCACACTTCGGTTTTGCGATTGGCTTTTGAAACAGTTTAAGGTAAATTGTAATCGTGTAATGTAAAAAGTTATACACCGATATTAATACATGATTTTGTCATAGGTAGAACTAGGGCTGCTTATCGACCAATAAGAAATCGAATAGATTAATCGGTATCGCTAACGATTCAATTATTGATTTAGCCAATAAACTTATTTCAAAGTGAGACAACCATCAGTCATAGTGTTTTTTTCTCTTTAAAATTTTTACGGGATTTTTTCTTAATGTTTACTAAACGCATTGAACAAGAAAAAAGGGTATGAGAAGATGAATTGAGAAGGGGAAAGGGTTTTCACAAAAACAATCAAAGACTCTTTTTAATTTATCGGTTAAATTTAACAAATAAAACCAAACTGGGCATAATAAAACCATCAAGGAAACTCAAAGAACCGTTAATCGAACTGGGCATAATTTAATTAGGCATATTACTTGCATGCAGCTTTGGAGTAAGCAAAAGAAATAAAAAGAAAAGAATGTTATATAACTGACTTAACTAGAGCATAAATGTGGGATTTTCATTGACTTTTTAAAAATAAAAATAAAATACTTAGGGGTAGGAGAAAGGGAAATGGGGAAGAGAATTACAACATGGGAATTTGAAAACCATCACCAACAAGATGAAAGTTCAGGTAACCAACCAACTAAGCTACTAGATCCTATGGGATTTTCATTGACTAAATGAAAGCACCAGTAAACTACTTTTTGTCGTATAATTTGTGCTATAATCTATGACATAAATACACGCCTGCAGGCTACAGGCGGTAAATAAACGGCCTGAGTTTTTTCCCAGTTGGTTTTTGCTTTTTGCTTTTAGCCATAACTTGTTGCGACTCCAAAAACCTCCCTCACCGGACAACCCTTATTGCATAAGATGCCAAAAATCTTTTGAGTCTCTGAATGCTTTGGAAACTCATAACAACGATCATGCTTGCCAAATCGATTGCCACAGAAATCACTAGTATTGGCTACCTCTTGGGTCCTGCGGCAAGCATGATCGTGTTATGAGTTTCCAAAGCATTCAGAGACTCAAAAGATTTCTGGCATCTTATGCAATAAGGGTTTGGATAGTGTGATTAAAATGGATGATACGTGCCCCAATTTATAGGAGAAGAATAAGGGGTATTGTTTGGATAGAAGGATGGGGAGGGTACGGTGTAGTGCCCATATTTAGTGTTTTTCATTTTTCTGACAAATTTCATTTCATTTGTAGCTTTTAATCTTCACCATAACGTTATCCAACATCAATGTACGAGTTCAGTCATAGCAAGTTATAAATAAGAGTTTGGATTCCATACAGATGTGACATTTTAATATCTCGATTAGGAAACATTTTCTGCTTAGGGTGTGTTCGGTACGAAGGAAAATGTTATCTATGGAAAATATTTTTAGGAAAATAAGTGGTTTTCTTATTTACTTTTTTTGTGTTTGGTACGTAAGCAAAAAATATTATCTTAAAAGTAAATGTATATAATCTAGACAATTATTATGGGAGGTGAGCTGGGGACACAATCAATATGCCACTTGTTAGACTAATATTTTAAGGCAAACTTATTTTCCTGGAAAATGTACTCCAAATTTTGACCACCGAACATGCGAAAACTGAAAAACATACACCCTTAATTTAGCTGCTCCTCGGCAAAAACTTATGGCGACGTCCAGAAAATGTTGTCTGCTTTATTAATGATTATTTAGTAAAATAAAAAATTAAACGCAAAAATTGGATTAAACTGATAAAACAAACAAACGAAGTTGGCAAAATATTATACTATTATCATATCAAATTAACTCGGTATGATTTGGTACTTTATAATTCAAATTCGGTAAATACAGTTCGATAGGTTGGTAACTATAGTTTTTTTGGACTTTAGTTTACATATGTAATAGAAAATTATTACTTTTAACTTCCAAGAAACGTATCAATTATACCATATTAAAACCTTGGACATACAGAATTAATATTCAAAGCAAAAGCAATTTCCTTCATTAATTAATTATCACAGAAAGGACATCTCAATCAAGACAAGAAATTATTATAAAGTTTATATTATCTAATAAGTAAGAATCAAAATGTGTACAACTCTTAAAAAAAAAATCAGATGACACTAAATGAGATTTGATTGTTCTAGTATTATTCTATTATTTTTATTCATACACATTTATTAGTTCTAATCATATATGTAATTATGCTATAACTCTTTTAATATTCTCTAATCAATTAACTTAATGATTTAGACCTTTTATTAGCTATATTTAGATTCAAAATGATTATTATTTGTACAAATATATATTCATTGTTTGTAATTAAATATTTCGCTATGCTATTCATATGAGGAAATAAGATCTCTTGGTCTCTTACAATTTGAATAGAAGAAAATGTCTTTTTCAGATACTTGCGTGTATATCTACTATATTAGAAGAGTGGGTTGGATCATCGTCCCCACTCTTCTAGAATAGTAAAAAAAAAAATTTAAAAAGGTGGGGCCCACTCTTCTATAATAGTAGAAATATATAAAATAATAATAATAAGGTGGGGTTCACGTGAAGAATTAGGAGACAATTGCCCAAAAAAAAGGGTGGGGTCCACGTGAAGAAGTAGGACACAATTGCAACAAAAAAAAGGACATTTAAATAATGATAATAAGTTCAGAAAATGGTAAAGGTACGTTTAGAGAAAATTTAAAGAAGAGAAATTCAGGAAAAAAGAAATAACGATTTAAATAGGTCTATAATAGTAAAAAAAAAAAATTTAAAAAAAGTGGGGCCCACTCTTCTATAATATAATAGTATAGAAGAGTGGGTTGGATCGTTGTCCACCCACTCTTCTAGAATAGTAAATAAATAAAACAATTAAGGTGGGGTCCACGTGAAGAAGTAGGAGACAATTGCAACAAACAAAAAAAAAGAACATTTAAATAATGATAATAAGTTCAGTAAATGGTAAAAGTAGGCATAGAGAAAATTTAAAGAAGAGAAATTCAGGAAAAAAGAAATAAATATTTAAATTGATCTATAATAGTAAATTAAAGAAAAATTAAGGTGGGGCCCACTCTTCTATAATAGTAGAAATAAAAAAAATTAAGATGGGTCCACGTGAAGAAGTAGGAGATAATTGCAACAAAAAAAGGACATTTAAATAATGACAATAAGTTCAGAAAATGGTAAAGGTACGCTTAGAGAAAATTTAAAGAAGAGAAATTCAGGAAAAAAGAAGTAACGATTTAAATTGAACACAAAAACTGCTAAAGAATTCATAAAACCCAAAAGATTTAAAACTTATACCTTTAGGTATAAGTTTAGACACATGCGTCTCACACAAATAATGAGGAATAACATCAAGAAGACGAAATATAAACGGTCAAGAAACGTATACACATATTTTCTTAAAATGATGAAGTTGGTCTATACTTAAAAATTTAAGACTACAACAGGATCTTTACACATGAAAGCGCTTTTCGGTGTTGTTGAGTAGAAAGAGATGATGGCATGAAACTCGGTAGGAGAAGGTGTATTTCAAATCTTTCAATTGGAGACCAAACCGGGAAAGTCATATATGGGAGAAGCGGATTCAGTAAAATAATTTATTGATATTTTCAATTAATTGAATTATAATACTTTCTATAATAAAAATTTCATAATTATATTACTAAAAGGTACTCTCTCGATCCTAATTTATGTGACATAATTTGACTAGGCATGAAGTTTAAAAAAGAAAAGAAAGATCTTTGAAACTTGTGATCTAGAATAAGTCATAGATATTTGTGTGGATTTAAATCATTTCATTAAAAGTAAAATGGGAAGTTTCAAGTTAAATAATTTCTAAACATAAAAATATATCATTCTTTTTTAAACAGATTAAAAAAACAGTGTGATACTATTTTTTTTGTTGGCACGGGCTTTCATCATCTAGTAAGCTAAAGATATTTGGATGCTCCAGCCGTTGTCTTATGGTTTTGAGTTGTATATTTTATGACATTCAACAAAAGAAGAGTCAAGAAAAAAATAAAAACAGATGATCCAATTGGTCTAATTAATTTCTTTTGCAACAATTCCATAGAGTATACAATCTCACAACTCGCTAGTTGGTTTAACAATATTCTAATTAACGCTAGCGGTTAATGAAATGGAAAAAATAGTACATGTATGAATCTTTTGGTTGTCTGATTATCTAATTTTAATAATTTAATTAGTTACCATAAATATTGTATGGAACAAGTACTTTTAGTTCGCCAATTGACTTAATAATTTATGTGAGATGTTTTATTTATTTATAAGCAATTAAACATCACTTCCCGACTTCCTTTCGATTAGATTATCGACATACAAGTTTCTTTATTAAACTAATACCTGGTCCAACACTAAAAAATATAATATATCTTCACTAATGTAAAATTGGATTAACCTTTGCCTAACGCATGTAAACTATGTTATGTATTTTTCAAAAAAAAAAAAAAAAAAAAAACACTCGGCTGACGATTTTTAATGTGGGACGACGTTAGCCCATCCATACGTTATGTAATACATGTGCTATGGGTATTTTGCCTCATATTTTTTTTTTTTTTTTTTTTTTTACACATTACTTTGGCTCTTTGGCAAAGAAAAACACATAATTTTGGTTCCAAACTCACATGTACGAGTATGTGTTAAGAGACAGAGTTCAATTCGATTAAGTCGAACAATCTTGGGGAAAATTTGAGTATATTTAGGTGTAAAAAATTCACTAATTTTCTTTAAAAAAAACTAGTAGCTAGGTATGAACCCATACGATTATGAATTCAAACACTAAGGGGTCGTTTCGTTGGGAACAGGTTATCACATGATTAATTATCCCGAGATTGTTATCCGACCCTCCCACAGAGATAAAAAGAACACTACAATCCCGGGATAACTAATTAATTCCGGGATTAGTTATACTACGATTTTATTTCAACCAAACATGAGATAAAGTCATCTCAAATTTAACATCTAGATTAATTATTTCTTTATCCCTCGTACCAAACGAGCCCTAATAACCTTAAAAAGTAAACCCATAATAAATCGTGACTTCACCCCGTTAAGAGATGCAACGTCAATTTTTAAATCTTAGGATCCATCCTATGCAATTATCTTTTCTTGCATGTAAAAAAGATTCACTAGTGAAAAAAAGCTAAGACATGTTGGTGGAAATGACTTGAAAAAGACTATAATATTAGGATTGAACACTCGTTATCCTGCACCCAAGACACAACCCAAGATTGTGACAAGTTATCAGACTTAATACTTGAAGATGACGGGCTAGATAATGAGTTTCCTCTGATTTTTCATTGATGGTTCTTCATTGCTTTCACTAGTAATGTAGCTATCTGGTCCAACATGAAAAATGAAGAGCATCTGAGACAGAATGCCAAAGCAAATTGATATTGAGCTTGTTTATAGTATCATACAGAAGCTGCAAATATAATATCTTATATTGTGATCATATCGACTTCAAAATTTGTAGCATCGCAATTTTGATATTAGCGGGAGAAATGAATTTTTAGTCCTTTACAAACTCTTTTTAGTTTTATGATCTTTTTACAAGAGATTTTCATTTTTTTCAAGCAATTTGAAAAAAACACATAAGAGATTTGAAAAAGACATTTTCTTCTATTCAAATTGTAAGAGGCCAAGAGATCTTATTTCCTCGTTTAAATTTTAATGATTTATGTGGGAATTTGTCCCTCGCTAGAATGGAGGAACAAAACGTGCTTTATGCACAAACTACATTTGTGGCAATATATATAGGAAATATGTTTGTAGCCTTAATAAGGACATAATCGGTGATGTTTAGGACTAAGTAATACTTTATGTATATACGTAATGTACCTAATTAATCAATGATGTTTAGGTCTAATACCTGAGTTCATAACTGAAAGTTCATTTTCCCAATTTTTACATAAATGGCCAATCAAAGGCCAAGAAACAGAGATGCCGCTGGCCAAACAAAGGTCAAGAAACAGAAATGCCTTGGAACCATCTTTTTTTTTAATTACCCAAGCTTAGTTATGATACTTGAAATTGAAGGATGAGAAGAAACTGATGCATAATTGGTCTCTATTTATAGTAATATTTCAATGCATTAGTTAGATTGAAGGGAAATTTGAGGTCATGTGAGGGGACAGAGACACGGTGCATTTATGAAGTATTTGGTTGGCAAGTGAAAAGGGTGATGAAGAGTCTTGTGTTTCCAATTGAGCTGACCAAAAAAAAAATTACATAGTCGTCTATTTATCAAAGTTGGATATAAAATTTGAAATTATGAGCTCTCAAATTTATTAAAATATATACATACTTAAAGAATTTCTAAACAAATATACAATGCTTGCTTGAATCAAAAAATATTACTAAATTTTGCTCAACACATACTCCCATGTATACTTGCTAGCTCCATCCCCGTCTACTAATCGTTATGGGTACACAATGTATAGGGAGGCCTAGAATTTTATGGGAAAATTACGCTCTATATCTACTGGGAAAAATATTTATCTAGTCTGGCCCAGTTTTTTCTTAATTACGGTTTAGCCAAATTTTTCCTTAAACATCTCTTATAAACTATTATACACTTTTATACACGGTGGACACATTGTTTATCGTAAGTGTATAATGTTATACTCGCTCCTTCCCAATTTATGTGATATAGTTTGACTAGACACGGAATTTAAGAAAGAAAGGAAGATTTTTGAAACTTGTTGTTAAACAATTCATAGATATTTGTGTGGCTATAAATCATCTCATTAAGGGTAAAAGGGAAAATTTTAAGTTAATTATTTCTAAGTGTAGAATTTATCATTCTTTTTGGGACAGACTAAAAAGGAAAGTGTATCACATAAATTGGGGCAGGAGAATATAATATTTGTACAACGTTGTATACTATGGTTAAGTGGTAAGCTGAATCTGGGCGGTCAAAATGATTTGAGTTAATAAATTGGTGGGTTGTTGACCCGTCCAAAAGTTATTCGACTTGAAATGGATTGGGCTAAAATGGGTTAAAAATCAGGTCATAACTAAACCCGCTCAATTCTTATTACTTTTTTATTTCTTTATTTGTTCATATATAATTCTTTAGTACCTAATAAAATTATATTTGGCTTAATGCATATGCCACCCCTAAACTTGCCCTGTTTTTTCATTTTGGCACCTCAACTAAGTGTTGTTCTTATTGAACCCCTGAACTCGTCCTTAAGTGTGTCTATCAAACCCCCTAAATCTGATTTTTATTAGAAGCTGAAATTAAACTTGGGAAATGAAGGTGGAGTAATATTTTAGACATGTGGTAAGCTATTCTTTAGGTCATCGATGTGTCGGTTTCTGCTGATTCTGCTCTTCCACTGCCAGCTTAATCAAGTGCTACTCTTTTTTTCCCTCTCAACTACTGCTAATCTTAGCTAAAAGATGGCATAATTAAATTAGAATATATATTAGCATGTTGCTACATTGAGGAATATTATGTAAGTCGGATGGTGTTTGATTGACACACTTGAGGACGAGTTTAAGGGTTCAATAGGAACAACACTTAGTCGAGGTGCCGCAATGAAAAAAAAGGGAAAGTTTAGGTGGCTGCATATGCATTATGTAAATTATTTTTCTCTCTATAGCTATATATAACATATCAAATAAAAAAATTAAAAATATTCTAATAAAATATCTCATGAGTCATTTTGGGCTACATATTAGCCCAAATATTTTATGGGCTGAGCTAATAAATGAGCAGATTTATGACTAATCTAAAGTTGAACAGGTCATATTTTTATGAATTAATTTTGTGACACCTACTCAAGCCTCTGTATCGCCATATTGTTATCTTAGATCAGTGTAAAGACAATGGAATTTCCCAATCTCTATCCTGTCTACTTTATTTTATTTATTATTTTGAATTTTGAATTTTCTCTGTCTCCGTAGAAATGAAGATTGATCCACTTAGTAAAGCCCAATACGAAATTGTGGCCACTGAACGAACTTTTTAGTTTGCTCAATATAATCGTGGGCTTGTGGCCCAAATTTTCATTTTCCAGTCTCTTAGTGGGCTTCCTCCTTTAATACAGTATTGTCTTTTCTAGTTCGATCTTGCTTTTGAAAGAGGGGAAGTGCACAAGTAGTCTATTTTAAAGGCACTGTTTAAGATATCATTCAATATTTAAAATTATTTTAAATTTGGTCAGTCTGTAATAAGTAACTATGCAAATATTATTCTAATAATTAACCCAAAAGTATATATATAAAATCTACTAATTGCCGAAACACCTTTTCAGATTTGCGAAAAAGCGATTTTAAAACTCATAATTGTTTTTTCATAATTCTGATTCATCCAGTTAACCCTTTTCCAATCTGAACAACTCCCGAAAACTTACTAAGACCACTCAGAATTTCATTCAACTCCGACAAAGCATTGAACATTTCCTTCAATTATGATTTCAAACTGGTAGGAAACATCAAACCTTCACGAATTGAACATTTTTTTAACTCATCGGAACTAAGGCTTCTTGCATGATTTAAAGCAAAGGTCAGATTGTTAATTGCAAATAAAACTTCAGATCCCAAGGTATGAAGTTACATATGAACCTCAAACCTTGAGGTCTAAAGTTTACACTACTACAACTGAACTTCAAACCGTTTATCTATACCAAAGGAAAATAAAATCAAACAATGTACAAGAAGACAAAAAAAGAGAGTGGAAAATAGCATTAAGAGATTCAGTAAAAGGAAGGTCCATTAGTCTATATTGCAAATCATTAAGAAGAATTACATCATCATCACTTATGAAATAGGAAATCACTTTTTTGGATGACTCTTTCATTTATTCAAAATTATGACCCTAAGGTGGGCTCTACAAAATGATTAGATATCTCAATAATATCACACTGCAGATTTTTCACCTTTTCTATCTTTGGAGGAAAAAAGTGGGAATTGCAGATTTTGCACAATTTCTGAAAGAGATAAAGATGAAATCATCAAACATATGCCTTTTTTCTCAAAGTCTACCCTCTTGCCCCTTAGCCTTTTACACTTTTATGCAAATGTAACTTTTCTTGTATCATTGAATATAATCAATCCAATTACTTCAATCAATTTGAAAGGTCACTCCTACATTTAGGTGCTCTTCTAGTCAAGTCTCTATCACCCCATTCTTTCAAACTTTGAAAAATAAATCTCTTTTAGAATATCGAAAATACTTATTCACACCTTTTAATCATAAGATCACAAATTAATGTTAGATCAATAGTTTTCACTGTATGATAGTTAAATTATTCTAATTCATATACAAGACGTCTTACATTAATTATCGGTTTTATGCAAAATATCGGATGCGAGTAATTATTTTTTCCAAGATACATTTCCCCTTCATAGAGAAAAAGGTAGTGGTCTCGTGACTATAATCGGTCCAATGTCCAAATGAAAACCGTAATGTTAGGTTGCACAACTATAAAACGTGATTTCACCGGAAGAAAGAAAATCTCTATAAGCATTTTGCATAGAAATATCTTTTCTTTCAAATGTTTTTGATTGACTCCAATATATCCTACGTACCCAATTCTAATATTGTACTAATAACGATATAAAAATCAAAATTGTTGATCAATGGAGGAACAATATCGCCATTTTTGTTCAATAAGATATCAAAGTGGATGATTGACTCATTCCATACTAGAAATAATAGTAGGAAATCCTTTGATAACCCGGATTAAATTACCTTAACATATGAAAATGCATATGTTTTTTTTTTTTTTTTTTTGGTTATTTGTCCAACCATCAAGAAACCAACTAAATATTTTAAATTTTTGCAAGCAAAGAGAGAATTACCAGTAAAAAGTTGAACAGATTGTAATTCATGGTCCAACGACTAGCATGGTGTAAGTCATGTCAAAAATTAAAGTGCATGCATGCTCTTCAACCCTGGATTGTATATGATTAAACAGTCACTTAATTAGTGCTTCTCTTTAATTATTTAGGATTCATTCATGCTTGTGATTAGTGGAAACATAGATATATATGCTCTTCCTAACTATATATGATATGACTGACTAACTAATACACAGATAAGAAAAGTTAAAGAAAGTGGAATATTTACAATTATTTATTTTTAACTTATTCCATCTATACAAAATATCAGATGCCATAAGCTTAACATAATCAGTCTAAAACCCGGATAAATAAGAAGAATTGCGCTATAATTAACTTGTGTTAAATACTCGAATGAACGCATCGGGCCATAAAATGAGCCCAAAAGAACTGAAGGAATATAATGAATTCATATATAGTCATCCTGACTATATGGAATGGAGTTGTAAATTTTGTTAGTAAAAATAGAACAATATTGATCAAGAACTAGTAAAATAAGAAAACAGCTTATTGAATCAACGTTGCGTCATGGCAAATCACTGCCTTGAAAGCGATTTCGGTGTGGACAGAAAGAAAAGAAGAACTTTGACGAAGAAGAAGACATTAATTTCAATGTGTGGAGAAGAGACCTCCGAAGAGTTCAAGATCTGAAATGTTTCTTAATCGCCAAGCTACTCCCTTTTGCTAGCTCTTTATTAGTCCAAGTAGGGGTGTACTGTAAAATGTAAATGAAAACGCCTTGTTAAAGATAAATCGATCGAACGAGAGAAAAAAACCCGACTAGTGGTTTGGTTTGACTTGGTTTGGTGTTGAAAAAAAACCGATCATAATTGGTTTGGTTTGGTTTTAACTAAAAAAAGTCAAAGAACCAAACCAACCCCGATATTAGATGTATTCAATTTTTAAAATATTTTATACATAAAAATATTTATTTGTAATGGAATTTATAAATATTTCTTTTATTTTTTTGAGTTTTTTTTATCTATTATCATATTATTCAAGCTTGAACTTAGAATTTTGAATGTCAATAAGTTTTATATCCTATGGATATTTGTAACTCAAATAAAGTTCAAACCAAAACCAGCTCAACACTAACGCTAACAAAAGAAGTTCAATTTACCACTAGGACTGACAATAATGTTGGATATCTATTCTTTAGTTTTACATAATTAGTTTAGAGAGTGAAAATACATAACTTAAGTTTTATTTCTTTGTCATGTAATTAATACTTATTAGCCGTGCTTATTTTAGCATGACTTAGTATTTTTAGATTATGGTCATTTTCTTTATGGCTTGTTAATTTGCAATATTTATTTTAACGATTTTATTAGTTTTTGTTGAATATTTTAATACAATGTCATCACTCTTCTCACATTTTGTGTTATTTTCTTAAGAAACACCTTAATTATATAGTTGTATCTTACTAGGACAAAAATATTTGAAGTAAAAGTTATATGTATTGTATCAAGACTATTTCGGAAAAAAAAAAACCAAAAAACCCGAGAAAACCGAATAACCCGAGAAAACCCGAGGTTGAAAAACCCGAATTTTATTGGTTTGGTTTGGTGTATAAATTTAAAAATCCGACGCGATTGGTTTGGTTTGGTATTTAAAAAATCCGAACCAACCCGGTCCATGTACACCCCTAAGTCCAAGAATACACAATTTACTATATATAAAGTGGAAGAAAGCTTTTTCCACCACCAATGTGGGTGAAAGTTTATTTCGCATAAGATAAGAATGAATAATGGAAAAGGGAACCACAAAAATAAAGAAAGAAAATATAAGAAAAAAAATTAATTCTTTGCATTACTACTAGATTTATTTCCAACAATTTTTGCCTGGTCTCAAACTCGAATAAATAAGAAGAATTACGATAGACTAAAGGCCAGCATAAAAATGATCTAACTTATGATAATTGATAAGTACTCGAATGAACGCATCGGGACACAAAATGAGCCTGAATGGGAACAAAGAATTCATATTATTGATCATAACCAAATTTAGAACCGAGTTGTAGTTTTTGCTTGTTTTTTTATATATATTTTTATTTTTTGGGGTTTCAGTCAGATCATATGATTCATGATTTTATACACAGCATGCAATTGCCAATTGGAATGTGTTTTCACTTTGCACTAAAGTGTGGGACTCTTCTCTTATCTTTTTCATCTCCACCACATTCAAAATCTCATTATTATGTTTCACAGTGCAGTCAATCAAAGCTAGCTCCTTAGGTTTATCTTTTAAACCTTTCTTTTCTTATCCCCTTCTTCTTCTTTTTATTTTCCACCCGCTATTCGGTATCCGCATTGAAGTCTTGATTAATTCGAATTCGCTCAAGTAAGGCCATTCAGGAGGAAAGCGTTTGGATTTTTTTTCATACCTAAAGCTCGATTCTGGAGCCTCTGATTAAAGATGAAGGGATCGTATCCCTCCCACTGCAACGTAACCCTTATTCGTTTTTCTTATCCCCTTCAAGTTCTCGCAGATATATTCTTTATTTTTTTTTATTATAAAGTATGAATGGTAGGAAAATCAACTGCATTTGATGAAAGATCTTTGCTTACATTTTTTTAAACAATAAAGATAGATATTGTACTAAATCTCCTATGTAGCTACAAGATTGTGGTTATCATAGACCTAGCATATTAAATCTTAGATTTTCAAACTAGCCCAATTTGGAAATGTTACTGTATCCTTATCATAGATGGGGACAGTTAATTGAGTATGACTATAGTGGGGCAAAGGTATATGAGTACGTAGAAATTACTAGGGAAAGCCTATTCAAATGAAAAATCAATTTATGCAATTACTTAGATATAGGATTTATACATCTTAATTTCTTGACGAATGCATACCATTTAACTATTATCAATTAATAAATGTGTGTATGAAAGACAATATATATTGAATTGGGGTAAATACCAATTGCAAGTAAACTTTTACCAATTATCTTGAAGGGGAATCTTGGAGCAATTGTGAAGTTGTCTTTGTGTGACTTATATATATAGGTCATGGGTTTGAGCCACGCAATCAACCATCAATACTTGTGTCAAGAGTAGATTGCCTACATTACACTCTCTTAAAGGTGTGCCCTTCTCCGCGTAAATGCGAAATGCTTTGGGTACGGAACTTTTTTTTTGAGAAAGAACGTGGACAAATTGTATATATGTATATCATTTTATTAATTAGTATGAGTTGGACTCATGACCTTTTAACGAACATCTCAACTACATATAGATCAAGGATCATCGAAACAAGAGACACGATATTCATTGATTGAGAATATAGTCCAAGCATCGATTTCAAAATTTATGTTTTTAATTTAATTATTTGCTCTGTATAGACTTGGTGCAACACCAAGCATAAGTAATGGGGAGTACTTATTAGATTAATTGGCTCTTGAAAACCAGCTCATTTTAATGAAGCAATAGAACGTTTGGTATGCCATCATTCTGAAAGGCCTTTTATTACTCCTTCCGTCCTATAATGTTTTTTTTCTCGGATGTCACTTTTTAAAAGTCAAATCAAATTTTAATTTAATCGATATTTAAGAATCGATTTTACAATTTTTTGTTGTGAAATGTAGAGACTAGTATTAGATCGCATGACTAGTATATACTGTCAAATAGAGTTCAAACAAGTGATCAACTAAATTAAATTTTCATGTTGGAGCAATAACTAGCATGACAGTTGTTGCTATTTTATTTCCTTTCTCCAGGCCCTTTTCAGAAAACACTTACTAAATTACGTACTTATGAAATCTTAAATGCTACTTCTAAATAGGTTAAACGGAAACGGGATTCGAATCTGTAGTCTTCAGCTCCGAGTCGACCAATATATTTATCTACTCCAATTCTTTCCCTCTCTCTTTCGAACTTCGAAAATCAAGATTCCACATATATGTTAAGCCTTGGAGTGTTATAGTGAAAACGCTCGTAGTCCTTGACCCTTAAAGTAGCAGTCCTTTTAGTGATAAAGAAATTTCATTAGTGAGATATCCTTAGTCAAACCTGAGCTTTACAGTTGCCTATATTTACCAAATCAAATCAAATCAAATCATATGAATAGGAAAAACCATTTATAAGACCAAGCCATAAATTGCGGGTTTAAGAGAACTCTATTATCACCTTTAGTTATAATAATATTATTATACGGTACGATAATTAATTAACCAACGTGTGAACCGCATTTTATTACGTACTTGTTATTATTTTTATTAAAATGGCATCTTTTCAAAATGCGAAGAAGTCACTATTAGAACAACACAAATTACCAACAGATAAATTCTGTAACTAAATAGCAATATCTACTTGCAATTCTATTTAGTGACATCAAAAAATTATGTTACTGCGAGCTATTTAATGATATATTAGCTACAAAATTCATAACTAGTTTTTTTTTTTCTTTCTTGTAATGAGTATATATTCCGAAAAAGAACATAATTTCTGGCATTCTATTTGCAATAATGAATATCAGTGGATTTAGGACTCTCGTACTCCTTTTGTATTACTGTTAAAGAGCATAGTGGCCCATGCTAAATAGAATTCCATCTTGCTACGCATTTTTTATTTTTTATTATTTTTCTCAGCTATTTTGCGAAACCAAATTCATAAGTTCTGTAAACTAAACTTGATTCCGTTGTTAGCAATGTCTAAAGACTAAATTTAGTCAATGTTTTCATGTTTTAACTTTCGTTAACCAAGAAACAAGCACATTGTTTTTCTAATGATAGAGGTATCAAGCTGCTAAGTCACACTATGAAAGTGTGGGAGAGGGTGGTGAAGATGAGGGTGAGGAGAGGTGTGTCTATTTCAGAGAACCAGTTCGGATTTATGTCGGGACGCTCGACTACAGAAGCCATCCATATTGTGATGAGATTGGTGGAGCAGTATAGGGAGCGGAAGAGGGACTTGCATATGGTATTCATCGACCTAGAAAAGGCTTATGATAAAGTGCCAAGAGAGGTTCTATGGAGATGCTTGGAGGCTAAAGGTGTACCTGTGGTGTACATTAGAGCGATAAAGGACATGTATGATGGAGCTAAGACTAGGGTAAGGACAGTAGGAGGAGACTCGGAGCACTTCACGTTGTTCGATGGGGTTGCGTCGGGGATCGCTCTTGGTTTTTATTTGCCTTGGTGATGGATGGATTGACGCGACAAATACAAGGTGAGGTGCCTTGGTGTATGTTGTTCGCGGATGACATAGTCTTGATTGACGAGACTCGCAGCGGAGTTAACGCTAAGCTGGAGGGTTGGAGACAAACGTTGGAGTCTAAAGGATTTAAGTTGAGTAAGACCAAGACGGAGTACTTGGAGTGCAGGTTCAGTGGCATACCACATGAGGCTGACGAGGAAGTGAGGCTTGGTACCTAGGCCATCCAAAAGAAAGGAAGTTCCAAGTATCTTGGGTCTATTTTACAGGGAGATGGGGATATCGACGATGATGTTCCACATCGTATTGGTGCAGGGTGGATGAAATGAATGCTCGCTTCCGGAGTCTTTTGTATGACAAGAAAGTGCCACCAAAACTTAAAGGTAAGTTCTACAGAGTGGTGATTAGACCGGCTTTGTTGTACAGGGCGGAGTGTTAGTCAGTCAAGAACTCTCACGTTCAGAAGATGAAAGTCGCGGATATGCGAATCTTTGCGGTGGATGTGTGGGCACTCTAGGAGGGATAGGATTAGGAATGAAGATATCCGGGACAAGTTGGGAGTGGCATCGGCGGAGGACAAGATACGGGAAGCGAGGCTGAGATGGTTTGGGCATGTGAAGAGGAGAGACACAGATACCCCAGTGCGGAGGTGCGAGAGGTTGGCTATAGACGGTTTCAGGAGAGGTAGAGATAGGCCAAAGAAGTATTGGGGAGAGGTGATTAGACAGGACATGGCGCAATTTCAGCTTACCGAGGACATTATCTTAGATAGGAGGTTGTGGAGGACCCAGATTATGATAGAAGGCTAGGAGGTAGTCTCGGCTTTTCTCTCGCGATAGTTGTAGTTTTGCCCGTTCGTGTATTGTCATTTGATCTCTGCATATATTTGTTGGGTCTTGCACTTCGATTATCTTATTTATCTATGGTAGCTACTGCTCCTTTCTTTCCAGACTACTTTATCATGACTTTCTCGACGGTTTCAGGAGAGGTAGAGATAGGCCAAAGAAGTATTGGGGAGAGGTGATTAGACAGGACATGGCGCAGTTTCAGCTTACCGAGGACATAATCTTAGATAGGAGGTTGTGGAGGACCCAGATTATGATAGAAGGCTAGGAGGTAGTCTCGCTTTTTCTCTCACCCCAGTAGTTGTAGTTTTGCCCATTCGTGTATTGTCATTTGATCTCTGCTTATATTTGTTGGGTCTTGCACTTCGATTATCTTATTTATCTATGTTTTCATCCTTTCTTTCAGGGCTGCTTATCATGACTTTCTCGCTTTAATCCTTGTTTTCATTTGTTTTGATATCTTGGCCCTATCTCTTGTCTTGTTCTCTCTTGCCAGGGTCTTTCGGAGGCTTGACCTCCCTACATTTTAAGGTGGAGGTAAGGTGCACGTATCTTTCTTTCTCACTGCTCAATACCCACATTGTGGGATTCTACTAGGTATGTTGTTGTTGTAACCTCATTCACTTGCAATACCAACACATATTTGCAGCCTGGTGCACAAAGCATCCCTATTAGTAGGATTTGGAGAAAAACCACTCCTCAAATGATGTGTTGTATTCAGTCTAATCTAATGTACATATTTGCATTTTTCAATAATTGCTTTTGGAGGACGGTCTGTTTACTATGTTAGCGATGTGATAGCAAGTAGACAATTCGTTTTTACCCATTAATCTTTGAATTTCGTTTCTTTCACTAATCTTAAGATCATGTTGCATAATTCTTAGTAGACGCAGAGGTAGAGGGGCTTCAATGAAATTCTTTACCATATAAATAAGTCAAAAATATTTTTTTCTTTTTGTACAGTATATAAATTGTTGAATCTCATCGGCACAAGATTTTTTTTTTTTTGAATCCCGTTGTTTTAATTCCAACTCTTTCACTAATTCCAGTGAGACTTGATCATATTTTTCTTGATTATTCATAATTAAAGTTTATTGGTCCAATTAATTTAAAGTCGCATTGTATAAGACCATTAAAAAAAGAAAGTGCTAACAGAGAATTTCTTTATTGTTAGGGCGTGAATACGGGATTTTTTTTTTTTTTTTTTTGTGAATTATATGTAGTGAGTTCTGTATATTTGCTATGTCGTTAGCATTACTTTTGTATTTTATTTCTTAAATCTATTTTGAGAGGATTCGAGGGTCTTTCGGAAATAACCTATCTATGTAACTCCACAAGATAAAGGTAAGGTCTGCGTATATTCTATCCTTCAAACCTCACTTGTGAAATTATACTGGACATATTGTTGTTGTTACTGTTATTGTTGTACGTTCTTCCGTATCGATTAAAGGTGCGTTTGATATGCAGGAAAATGTTTTTCCAAAGAAAAGATTTCTACAAAATGGTTTTTTCGAAACTAATTAATTGTTCGTACTTATTTTTCTGTATTCCGCAAGTAAGCACAAAATTATATAGTTTTTACTATAATCTAGACAAAATATTATGGGGGTGCATGTGAAAGTTGGGGTAAAGATGGGATGATGTGGGGAGTGGAAGGTGGAGCCATGGAGGTGGGGGTTGGAGTCCTGATTCTAAAAAATTGCGGAGGTTGAAAGTTGTAATTTGCGGAAATTTTAGTCTTTTCAAGTAATTAGTGGAGGCTAAAACCCTCACGAATTGTAACTTCAACCTCCGCAAATTACCCTTTTTTTTGTCGCGTTTATTGTTTCTAAGAAAAATATTTTTAAAATATTTTGATCAATCAAACATGAAAAAATTAATTTAGAAAATATTTTCTTCCTTCAAAACACACCCTAAGACTTTTATTTGTGTTATACCTAAAGATCTCAAACCGGCATCTTTGATTTGATTTGATTTAGTGAACCAAATACAAACATTGTACTTATTGATTTACTTCAATTGCTTTTTTATTCGAGTTCTTTTGTCTGTAACTCAAGTATAGGAGTCAATGAGGAAGATGCCTTGGTTGTCACGAAATTTTTATATTAAACATTTGGCATTATCGAGAGAAAAAATAAAAAAAACAACTGGCAATATCACGTGCGTGGGCCAACAGCCCAAATAAGAAGCCCAGCATTGCACGGCTTCTAAGGGTCCGTTCATGAGAATTGTGAGTAATTTGAAAAAAGTATTTTTTGTTTTTAAAGTAAAAAATGGTATTTAAAAAAAATCGAGTATTGGCCATAATTCCATAAATTTGTGACCGATTTGGAGCAAAAAACTTCGGTGTTTTTCAAATTCCAAAAAATTTTGAAGTTGAATTTCAATTTTTTTTAAAAAAAATTTATTATCTAATATGATTTTCGGAATTCAACACCGTAAAAGGTAAAAAAAAATATTCAAAGCCTAACGACAAGTAAGTTTGTCATTCTGTGGCTTTGCTCTTTAGTTAGCAACACTGACATAGGCAACAATTTGACGGATGTCTTCACAAATATGATTATCTCAAAATTATAGTTAATTGTTGCACATATAAAAAGAACGGAAAAGGCTCTAATATGTCATCGACCTATCGAAAATGGCTCATTCATGTCAATCGTCAATAGTTTGACTCATTTATGCCATTAAACTATCGTAAATGACTCATTTATGACACTCATCAATAGTTTGGCTCATTTATACTATCGCCTGTTACCAAAATGACTCATTCACGCCATTTTTCATTAACACCGATTTTACAATACCAGATATGACACGTGGCCTGCAACTAGATTATGGTTGTGGGTGAGTAGGGTGTATGGGTCAGATTTTTTTATTAATTTGGGATTTAAAATTCGGCTGGTTTAATTAAATAACGTAGACCCATAATTAGAGATCACGTGTCATATCTGGTATTATAAAACTGGCGTTAATGAAAAATAGCATTGATAAGTCATTTTGATAACGAGAGATGACATAAATGAGTCAAACTATTGATGAGTCGCATAAATGAACCATTTCTGATAGTTCGATGACATAAATGAGCCAAACTATTGATGAGTGGCATAAATGAGTCATTTTCGATAGTTCGATGGCATATTTGAGCCTTTTCCATAAAAAGAATCACAACATACGTATTCTTTCTTTTATAATGGTTCGAAACGTCTATTTTGCTTGTTGAGAAAGAATAAGATGATTAAAAATGGGAAAAGGTCAAATATACCCCTCTACTTTAGTCTATTGGCTAATTTTGCCCTCCATTAGTCAAAGTAGTCAAATATACCCCACCCGTTAAAAGTTCGGGCCAAATATACCCCTATCATTAGCAAAGTTTCAAAAATACCCCTCATTTCTAACATATTCTCAAATAAGCAAGTCTAGTCATTGGAATTGGGTGATATTGATGCCACATGGCATTTAACTTATTCTATGTGGTGCCTACGTGGCAATTTTTTTAAATACATTCTAAAAATATTTTTTTAAAAAAAATAAATCTGAAAAAATGGCTTTTATTAAAAATCTGAAACTTTTTTGTTTTAATAAAATTAGTTTTTTAAAATTATATTATCTAAAATTGGATATTTTAGTTAAAAAAATCTAGAACATGATTGTTTTAAAATCTGGAAAACTGTAAAGTGTTTTTTTTTAAGAAAAAAAGTCCTAATTTTTTTAAAATCTGGATTAATTTTTAACAATCTGAAAAATTAATTTTAAGAAAAAATCATTTTCTAGATTTTTTAATTAAAATATCCAATTTTCGAGAATATATTTTAAAAAAAAGGAGTTTTTTTAAAACAAAAACGTTTCAGATTTTTAATCAAAGCCATTTTTTTCAGATTTGTTTTAAAAAAATCAATTTTCTAGATTGTTTTTAAAAAAAATTCCACTTAGGCACCACATAGAATAAGTTAAATGTCATGTGAAAGCTAAAAATCTGCCACTCGATTCCAATGATTAGACACAGCATGTGGGAGTATGTTAGAAATGAGGTATCTTTGAAACTTTCTTTAACGATAAGGGTATATTTTGGTCCCAACTGTAATGGGAGAATATATTTGGACCCCGATACTTGTAACTGCGGAGAAAGCTTATCGATAAAGCTAAAGTAGAAGGGTATATTTAACCCTTTACCTAAAAAAATTATGTAAAAAGTTACTTTACAGGATGAGCCATTATCTTAATTGATGGATTGCTTCACACCAATGAACTATTGTGATTAATATTATGTGATGGAAGTTTTAGTAGATTAGTTTTGTTTTAACTACCATATAGTACAAATCGTATCAAGGTTTCATGTCATTTATTGATCAACTTGAGATCTCGAAACTTCAAGTACCTTTGTACGGCTTATTTATAGTTATTTTGGATTTGCCCGGTAGAAGAGACTTGAAGAAGATTATTAGTGAATTTTGTTGGCCTTGGTTACATAACAAGACAAAATGAATCTATTGATTTTTTAGGCTTGAGTTGAATTTAATAAATGAAAATTATTGAAATTAATATTAGAAGGATGGATATCAAATTTGGCGTCAAATTAGCCAGAATCGTGAAGACTAGTTGCCAATTTATGTCCATTTTTTATCGAGAATTTATTTTTGTATAACCTCTTAAAATGAAATCAAAATTTAGACAGCGACTTTGAAATATCCTATTTGCGCAAACTTCGTATTAATACTTTTACATTTTTGTCAAACATTGAATTAGCAGAGTCATTTTTCATCGAGTTTCCAATCATATGTTGTTGGGCCTTGAAATATATTGATTACAAGAAAAATTAATTATTCCTCCTATCTCAAAAATAAGTGTGTTAAATTTAGCTTATCTTAGTTAACTAAGAATCAATAAATACAACGTATAGTCTTAACTTACCCCTGTTTATTGGATGAATTAAGAAGAAATGATTTTTCAATATAAACATATAATTGAAAAAATACCACTTTTTGTCTTGATTTTTTTTTTCCCGGGGGGGGGGGGTTAAACAGTGTTCGATTCAACCAAAAAAGGGTTAAGTACAAAGCACAGTAGATGCTGACCATCCACATCCTAATTACGATGCAAAAGCTAATACACAGTTAGTTTGAATTTTTTTCCTTTTTGAAATGACATTTATTTTGGGACTGAGAAAGTGCTAGGTACTCGTTGGATAATAAGGTCGAACCATCTTGATCAATACTTATCTTCAATTTGTTACTTTCCATATTTGAGGTTCACTCAAACTTTTCTTCATTCTTTTTGGGGTTCGAAAATGACTAATGACAAATCTACAATTTAGTGCAACCCTCCCTTATTTCAATTTGTCCTATTTGCCCAGCCAGATGTGATTCCATAAACTCATCAAGAATACAAGATACCAACTTAACGAGGATCAAATTTTTGACAATCATCAGGATTTATTGCAAGTTAACCTAAACCACCGTCAACCGATTCAAACCGTTAACGGTTAATAAACACGGACAGTAAAGCAGAATGGTTGAACGGTTAACCGTTTAATAACTATCGGATCCAGTTTTTTTTTTTTTGGAACAGGCAAGTTAAGTTAGAAATCGGACGATTAAAAACCATTAATTAATTTTATTTTTTTTAATTGGTTTCTTTTAATTTGAACCGTTAGCCAACGGTTCATTTGCATAAAATAGTTGCCGCCAAGCGGTTCTAGCCATATTTTGCCCCCCCAACCCCCAAACTTTTTTTTTTAACACTTTTCTATCGTCCACCCCTATATAAACCCCTCTCCATTCCCATTTTAATCGCGCCAATTAATTTTCTTTCTCTCAAATCTCAATATGTCAATTATAATTCGCAACAATTAGCCACTTTAAATTTCTCTCAAATAAATATTATAAAGTCTTATTATAGTTTCATTATTAATTTTGCAATTATAATATTATTGGTGGAGTTGGTGATTTTTGCAACAATCAAGTAGCTTTGGTGGATTTGCAATTCTAGTAGCCTTCACTTTGTTGGAAATTAGGTCCGGCAATTTGATACCCGCTCCAACTCTATCTTTATTTTTCTCCAATTTAATTTCTTAATTTAATTTGTTGCAATTTTTTTTTTGTGATTTATTTGAGTGTGAATTCAATTAATTCTATTTAATAATAAGAAATTTAGACATGGTACCAGGTTGAAGGGGTGTACTAGGGTTGGTCGGGATTTTTTTAAACACCAAAACCAAACCAATTGCATCGGTTTTTAAATTTATCTCACAAACCAAACCAATAAAAATTAGGGTTTTTCAATAGGTTTTCTCGGGTTTTGAGTTTTTCAATTTTTCGGGTTTTTTTTTTCGAATAGTCTTGATACAAAACATATAACTTTTACTTTAAATATTTCTTTAGTCTAGTAAGATACAATTATATAATTAAGATGTTTCTTAAGAAAATAACACAAAATGTAAAAGAGTGGATGACATTGTATTAAAATATTTAACAAAAGCTAATATAATCGGTTAAAATAAATATTGCTAATTAACAAGCCATAAAAGAAAATGACCATAATCTAAAAATACTAAGTCATGCTAAAATAAGTATTAATTATGTGAAGAAAAAAAACTTAATTATGTATTTTTTACTCTCTAAATCAATTATGCAAAACTAAAGAATAGATATCCAACATTATTGTCATTTCTTGGTAAATTGAATTTCTTTTGTAGGATTAGTGTTGAGTTGGTTTGGTTTGGACTTTATTTGAGTTACTAACATCCATAGGATATAAAACTTATTGACATTCAAAATTCTATTTGAATAATATGATAATAGATAAAAAAAATTACGAAAAATTTAAGAAATATTTATAAATTACTTTACAAATAAATATTTTTATGTATAAAATATTTTAAAAATTGAATACATGTAATGTCGGGTTGGTTCCGTTTGACTTTTTTTAGTTAAAACCAAACCAAACCAATTATGGTTTTTTTTTCCAACACCAAACCAAGTCAAACCAAACCACTAGTCGGGTTTTTTCTCGGTTTGACTCGGTTTATCGGGTTGGTGCGGTTTGTCGGCTTACTTTGTACACCCCTAGTACCAGTAGTAGTGGTATTGTTAGGGGTGGGCTTAATGGAAACGTTTGTGGAAGAAACACCTAATTTAGGTATTGATGTTGGTGGAAATAATCCACTTTTTGGGTCATGAGGTAATGCAACGACATTATACCGGCACTTTTAATGAAATTGATGATGATGATGAAACACAAGCCCCCGAAAATCCCATACGAGATACATGTCCTGCACAATCACATACACAAGACAAACCGCCTAGAACTCGTAAGCCAACCCCTAAAATTTGAAAATTTATGACTAAGGATGAGGAAAGTCAAGCAGTTAAATGTACCATATGTGGACAAGTATTTAGGCAAAGAACTAGTAAGGATGGTGGAACGGGTACACTAAATGGTCATATGAGAAAGAAACATATGGATGTTTGGGAGAGCAAAACGAGTTCAAATGTCGGGGGTATTCAAATGACGATAGACCTTGGTAAAAGTTTTAAGTATGAGAAGAAAAAAAGAGCGTGTAGAAATAGCTAAAATGGTAGCTTATGATTGTTTACCATTTTCCTTTCCTTCGGGTTTGGGGTTTGTTACTTACATTCAACGTTGTTATAATCCGTTATTTGAGGGTATTTCTAGAAGTACTTGTAGAGCGGATGTTATAGATTTGTATAAAAAATATAGATTTTATTTGCGTCACGTATTTAATTCTTTAAATTGTAATGTTTCTCTTATCGGCTGATTTGGGTCTTAGTCTTAACAAGTTAGATTTTTTTGCTATTACATGTCATTGGGTTGATGATAATTGGGTTATGCAAAAAAAAATTATAGCTTTTTATATGATGAAGGGAAAGGTCGTCACGATGAAATTTTTTTAGCGGATTCAATGTCTACTATTATGAGATTTTTTTAACATTTATAGAAAAACACTTTGTATTGCTTTAGATAATGCTTCTAATAATACAAAGGCGATTGGTCTTTTAAAAAAAGAATTAAACCCTCCGCTAAAAAATATTTTTCATATGAGATGTAGTTGTCACATTTTAAACTTAATTGTTAAAGATGGTCTTGTGTGTTTGACGATTCTATTCAAAAAGTTAGAGATGCGGTTGCGTTTCTTTTTTGTAATGCTAATAGGGGAAGACTTAGAGATTTTAAGAATTGTTGTGTGGAAAATAACCTTAGACCTAGAAAAATTCAAGTAGAAATTGAGATTAGGTAGAACTACACTTACATTATGCTACAACAAGCATATGAGTATAGGATTCCCATACAACAAGTTCACAATAAATATAATATTAATAATGATGATTGGTTAAATTTTACGCATTAGGAAGATGTTAAGGAATGTGTTGAACTCTTAGAAAATTTTTATAATGCAACTCTTGCTTTTTCTAAACAATTTTATCCTAGGTAACCGGAATTTTATCCTACTTAGCGGAAATAACTAGAGTTTTACAAGAGTATAAATATAAACCCGGTTATCAAGTGGCTATTTTTTATATGACAACAAAATTTAAGAAGTATTTTTTCCATCCCAACTTTATTTATATTGGGTTCTCTTTTAAATCCTTGTTTAAAAGTGTCTTATACTACGACATTGGTTGGTCAAATTTATACATTTTTAGAAATTGAAGAGAGTTCAACCATCTTTAGTTGAAGCTCTAACTCGCTATTGATGCCGAGTTTAGAAAAGTTTTTACTCATTATTCTAATTTGGAAGAACATGCTACATCCGTTGCTCCACGCCCTACTACTTCTCAAAGTAGCAAAAAGGGCTTATCGGGTTTTGTCGCATTTAAAAGTTTTACATTCACATCCAACTCCTTCTTGTAATGCAAACTTTGATGAATATAACTTTTATTTGATGCAGCCAAATGTGGATATCAAGGAACTAGATGAATTGGACGTCTTAGTATGGTGGAAGAAGTACAAGGCAAGTCATCCGATACTCTCAAGAATGGCTCGAGATATCCTTACGGTTCAAGTATCAACCGTGGCTTCAGAGATCTCATTTAGCCAAGGAAGACAACAAATTGGAGACCATAGACACTCATTATCCGGCCTTAGCTTGCAAGTACTAGTGTGCATTCGCGATTGGATTAGATCGGAGCGACGCAACCAAAACTTAGAAGCGGAGGAAGGCGAAGAGGAAGAGATTGAAGATTTGATAGCAAGTGGAGCGGACCAAATGGAAGGCTTTGAAGATATTTCCTATGGCCGAATATGATATGGGGAAATTAACCAAATAATTGAGAATTGGTGATTTTATTATTCTACTATTTCTTTGCAACTATGTATTATTTGCAAGTTAAAAAAAACTTAACTTGCAAATAAATGTTATCCAAGAATGAATAAAATATATGGCTCATTGAGCTTTCTTCTATTTACTTGTGTTCATATTTTTACTTATATTAAGTTAGGAATATACCTAAAATATACTAAGAATATACTTATAATAAACATCTACTTAAATTAAAAACTAGAAAGTTATATACTTGAAAAATAACTAAAATATACTAAGAATATACTTATAATATAAATATACTTAATTTATAAAAATACGAATTTATAAACTTAGAAAAAATTAAGCTATAAATAACCTAAGTTATAATATATAAGTATATATAGTATAATTGTCACGCCCCGAACCATGGCCCGGGCGTAACAAAGACTTCCGCGGTCTCGATTCGCATGCGACCGAGCGACCCATTGGCTTTGTCAATCATCATGTGAGGCATACATGAGCGGAATTATAAAGTGAAGTGCATGATGAGCTTTTGTAAAACATATTAAGTCATAATATTAAACACAAGTACTTGGTTAAATCATGAATGCGAACAATATCATAAATGAGTCAAACCCGCTAACTAACTAAAAGTCTATCATGACACTTGTCTGGTTTATGAAACCTCTAACATGAGTACCGAAACACATAACGCACTTGCTGGAACAAGGAGCTGCAAAGATACCTTTAGATGCAAAACTAAATTAAAGAGAGATAATACTCAAAATACCAACGTTTGACCAAAAATCCCAACTACACACCTAACCTTTGCGTTTTAGTCCTATTACCCCCCGGGCAAATTTTTTTCGAGCAAAATGGCCCTTTTTTGCTGATGTGGCAGAGCGTGAATACACCGCCGATGCGCGCGTGACGGCCTTTAAAAATCCGCATCCGACCCGTTTTGGACGCCAACTAAGCGCCACATACGATGCCAAGTAGATAAAATTTGAACTCCCTCCATTTTTAGGCTACTTCATCTTCATCTTCACCCTATTTAATATCCATCCCCATTTTTTATTGTCAAAATAATATCCATTATAAACGAAAATCTCAATTGAAGAAAAATCCACATATGATTCCGAACAACTTTAAAGAACAACTTTCCACCATAAACGAAAATCAAGAAAAAAATGAAAAATCAAGAAAGAAAAAGGAAATGTCGAGAAAAAAAATAAGGATGAAAAATCTAATCTTGTTAAAGAAAATGCAGATTGAAGTTGCTTGTTTGGAGTTGCTACTTGCTGTTTGGTTCGAGTTGTTAAGCACTAATTCTTTGAGTTGATTTGGGGAGAAAATTAAACTCCATTGTTAAGAAGTTGGAGAAAGCTATGAAGAACACCAAATGGGTTTCTCTAAATTCTTGACTGTTTAATCAAATTAATGGATGAACTTTGTTCTATTTAAGTAGGAAGCTTTTTCACATTTGGGTTTGTTTGGATTAGGATTTTGAGCAAATTGGTGTGATTTTTTTTTTTCAACCCTAATGAAGATGATGATGATGATGATGATAATGTTGATGAAGATGAAGGAGAATTGGGTATGGAGTTTTCAGATCCTTAATAAAAATGGAGTATGGAAAATTGAGAGTTTTTTTTTTTTGAAGAAGAGTAGATGGATGGAGGCTGGGAAATTAATAAAACGGGCAAAATTAAACACGTGGCACGTGGGCCGGCGCGTGTGGACAATACGCCATTTAATATTGGGGGTTGATGGGATCACACGTCGGCAAAAAGCGGGTATTTTGATATTGAAAAAATTTGTCTGTGTAATAGGACCCACGGCAACGTTAGGTCGTAGTTGGGATTTTGGTCAACGCTGTGGTATTTTGAGTATTATCTCTAAAGAAGACAATACCTTAAACCTCGGAACAGAATGGAGCTCACCAATAAGCTGTACGCAGGCATCTACCTGCTGCAGACGTCGTCTGTAAATCCGTGCACGCATCGCGGAAAATGCAACCGCAATAAAGGAATGATAAGCACATCAATGTACTGTATGTAAAGTAACCGAATGAAATAAACACGGGGATACGAAAAAATATATATGATGAGATCGTAGCCGAAATACGATCATCAATACGAGTACATATACATAAATAAATACGTGTAAAGCATCGTGAATAAAGCGTAGCAATAGAATATAACCGACAATATGGTCCGTACTTGCGTCCTACCGTAACACTCATACCTTACCCGGGGACATGAGATTTAATAATATTACGAAAGCGAGATCCAGTCATTATGAGAGATTGTCCTAAGCATGGGTGGGTAATCCTCATCTCACGCAAGTGGCTACGTAGTTTCAGTCATTTGAAGCCTTCTCGTAATTAACGCAACTCCCAAAAACATGAACATGTAAAATAAGTGGCATGCGCCCATGGTTTTCATTAATATAACTTGTTGTACATAGATATCATGAAATAACTTGTAAACGTGGTTTCATAAATAACTTGTATTTAACATTTATGTATCTTGTAACATAGCGAAAGTAATTATGTAATATAGTTGCATGAAAACTTGTAGACATGTAGGATATTCATGAAATAATCATTTTAGCTAAAACATGCATACGCAAGAACCCACTAATACAAGATATGGGTTTTTATGGATTACGGATCATTCTCAACAATCATATGGAGTTATTAAGAACACAATGATAGAATAATAGCAATTCATACATAATATAATCATGGACATAGGCCTAAACATCATGAGCATGGTATAGAAACCTAGACTTGGTAATCATAATTTATGGATTTAGAGAATCACGAAGTTTTATAATTAATGGACCCATTTTACGCCCTATTTTACGTCCTTGTAGAAGTTTTAGGGACCGTATGTCTCCCCGTAAATCAATTACAGTGATTTGGTTTGGCCCAAATTTTTAGGGTCTAAATATACGCCGTATAATTTTCACGGCCGTATATTCCACCGTATATCGCGAACAACGTTTTAGTAAAACGGGCATAACTTTTTGTACATATGTCCGTTTGACCTCCATAATATACCGTTGGAAAGGTATTCCAAAGATCTACAACTTTCAAGAAGGAAATTTTCCCAAATTCCTTACAAATTTTTGTATACTCATTTTAATTGAGACGTGGGGCAAACTCGGAAAAACACGCTCCGTAGGATTTCGACTTTCCTTTGCTCAAGGACTTTCTCATGTCTTGATTGGTTTCAAACTCCATTTATACACTATTCAAATTGGGTTCATTATACCTATTTATGAGTCAAATCTTAGCCGAATGACGAGGTGTTACACTATAACCCAACATATATATATATATATAAGTTATGTATATAACTTATTTTATATATATATATATATATATATATGTATGTATATATATAAGTTATATAACCTAAGTATATTGATATATATAAGTATATTCTTAGTATATTTTAGGTATATGTATTATAACTTAAGCATATAACTTAATATATATATATCTTATATAAATTTATAAACTTAGAAAAAAATTAACTATAAATAACTTAAGTTATAATATATAAGTTATAAGTATATATAGTATAAGTATATATAGTATACTTAAACACACATATATATATAAGCTATATAACCTAAGTATATTGATATATATAAGTATATTCTTAGTATATTTTAGGTATAGTAGTATAACTAAGCATATAACTTAATATATATATATATATATATATATATATATACACGTATATGTTGTATTGCCGACTTCCTTTAGTTCGTTAGTCAAAAATATAAACTTTACTTATAAACTTATATATGTAAATATACCTACAATATACTAATAAATATTTAAAATAATATATATATATATATATATATATATATATATATACACGTATATCGTATTCCGATTTCCTACGTTAGTAAATATATAAACTTTACTTATAAACTTATATATTAAATATACCTACAATATACTAATAAATACTATAATATATATATACTATAAAAAAAAAAAAAAAGAGGGCTTTGGACATGTTTGAACCGGACCGGTCCGGCTTTGGGTTTTAACCTAGAAACCGAAATCTGGGCCGGTTCCGTTTTTTTAATCGAAACCGGCGTTTTTTAAACCCGGGTTACCGGTCCGGTCCGCCTAACCGTTAAAAGGTGTAAGTTAACTTATAAAATTTATGATGATTTGTCAAAATCGTGAAAATCTAATGACATATTTCCGGGGATTTATAATTATTTTTTTAATGGGAAAATGCTTAAAAACACCCCCAAAACTGTGTTCGATTATCGAAACACTTATATTTTTGCGAGGGTCCCATTGCCCGACCTATTTTAAACCGGAATATATACACCCTTAAAATGTCACATCCAAACCTTTATTGGTAGGTATACACGCGCATGAAAAGAGAGAATAATCCAAACCGATCTCTTAAATATCCAACTAATAGCGAGCCTTCCGTCATATTGTCTTCCCCCGCAAGGTTAGATGAGATGACACATTCTTAAAAGTTAAAATGTAAAATTGAATGTCAATTATTTTAATTGATAAGTGATACTTATAAATTTGCAAAAACACACTTGCTATTGGTTTGAGTTTTTCCCTTTCTGTAATAATTTGTTTTTAAAGGAAAAGGGGAGACAAATTAAATTAATATGGTGATAAATAAATTAAAAGCAAGCTATCCTTTTTAAACCCGTCCCCATTAAATTATTAATATATTATGTACCAAGAAATGATTAAACAACGGTCGGAACATATTTCCCGGAGAGAAGAAGAAAATTTAGAGTTTTTCCCCCTTTTTTTTCTTAGTAGCTGGGGTCTTCAAAGGGAGATTTTGGAAGAAATTGAAAATGAGAAAAGAATATTTGGGGGGAGAAATGGGGAAAAAGAAAAGGGCCCGGGGGAGGGGGGCCGACAATTAGTGATTTTAGGAGTTTGAAAGGTGAAGAAAGGAGAAAGGTTAGAAAGAGAGAGAGAGAGAAAAGAGAGAGAGAGAGAGAGAGAGAGAGAGAGAGAGAGAGTGATTATAATTTATTAATTTATTAATTAATAAGATTCAAGGAGAAAGGACACTGTTTCAAAATAGTCCTTGACTTTTTTTTCCTCACACGCTTACAAACGAGTTAAACCCCGTTTCGTTTTAAAACAAAATGGGGGATATATTCATTTTAAAAAAAATTAGGGGGGGGGGGGGTAATAAAAACCCCAAAAAATAAATTTTTCCCATAATCCGATACAAATTTAAAAGGGGGTTTTTGTGCATTTTTTCCTTTGTTAAACGAGACAAAAAATTCAAAATTATGACGCTTTCATTTTTTTAAATTTTTTAAAACAAGAAAAAAGGGTGCGAATTTATTTTCATAATTTTTTTTAAACTAGACGAAAGTTCAAATGGTAATATTAAATATCCTATATGTATCCCCACTCTATAATAATCTAAGAATCTCTTTTTATTGTTAAGAAGCGAAATCATTATTCACGAGTTTCCAATCGTGTATCGCAAACGAAATATCTTGATTATAGAAAAAAGATTAAATCTAATGACTCGTTAGTAAGGTTGAAACATTTATAGTTCTTCAATTTTTTTCTTTTGATAAAAAAAGAACCCCACAATAGCTATTCTTTGGGTGCGCTTTGATTAAACCCCGCCCCCCAGGTAATAGCCACGGGTGCTTTCTCGAGCTCGAGAATGAGTGGTGAACCAGGAAACACCCTATGAATATAGCTCCTTTCCTTAGTCATAATTAGGCTAGGTTTCCTTCTGCAAATCTAAAACCACACAAGAGATGGAAACGCACCCGACAAAGTCTCGTGCGACGAATTTAGCGAACAAAATCGATCGACGATCTCAAGTCTCCCACGTAAAACATCTTTCGTGAGCCAATTCGCATTCCGCACTATCTTCAAAAAAAAAAAAATTACCCATATATTTGAGGTTTACCGAATTTTTGTTTTTGTTTTTCATTTCCCGAAACTAAGGACTCGTTTGGCCGAGAATTATTCACCTTTTCTGGAATTTTTTTTAGCTTTTTTCACTTTATGGTATTTGGCATAAAAATTCCAAAACCCAATTTTTCACTTTTTTTTCATTTTCATTTTGGACCATTACTTTTGTTTTTTTGTTTTCAATTTTTACCCTAAACGTCTTTATGTTGCTCACTTTTTACCCTAAAAGTTCATACAACTTTTTTTGCGGGATGTTTTCATTCCCCCACCAACAACATTCAACATCATGTGCAAAAAAGTTTTTTAAAAAAGAAAAAAATGGAAATTTTGCAATAAAGCCATATTAGAGTTTATATTTTCGGTACACCCCCTCCTTAAAACCTTTTTTGGGAAAGAACAGGGGAAACACCCATGGGTCTCGAGTATAATTGTTGTATTTCTCCCCGGTAATGTTTATTAATTGTTTGGGGTGGTTTTTGCTTTTTTTGAAAAAAAGGGTCAAAATACCCTCTACTTTAAAGGGGTTAAAAAATACCCCAATTCAAATTTTGGGGTAAAAAAATTTTTATTAAAGTTTTCAAAAAACCCCTTCCCAAGGGGAAATTTCCAAATACCGATTTCAAAACCCGCTCCCCCCGACTCAACTAAAAAAAAAAATTACACGGAACTTTCCTTCGGTGGCCCCGGAGAGACCGAGAATAATTTGGTCGCCATTTTTTTAAAGGGGGTTTTTGTTTTTAAAAAAATCGGTTATGGATTTCCGTTAAAAAAGGGTTTTTAAAAATTTGAAGGAATATTTTTGACCCAAATTTTAATTTAATATTTTTATTTTTCCCCAAAGAAAGGGGTCTTTGACCCTTTTTTCCTTTTAAAAATTTAGGGAATAAATCATATTTCATGTTTTTTAGAAATGGTACATTTCAACAACTAAATATTATTTTAAAAAATTTAAAAACAACTCCAATCCCAAATCTAACTTCAAAAAAAATTCTAAAAAAATTTTTTTTTTTTTTTTTCTACCCAAACCCCACTAAAATAGTCAACCCTTTTTTTTTCAATTTGTCCCATTTGCCCGCCCGATGTGATTCCCATAACTCATCAAAATATAAAAGATACCCAACTTTTTCCAGAACCGAACAAAAAACCCCATAAAAATTCATGGAATACTTGTCTTATATCTAGCTTCTCCACTTGTTCACTTCCAAAACCCCCCAAATCTTCCATTTTTAAGTTAAAAAAACCCTTCAATTCTCAACCCAATTAACTACATACCATTTTCAATGTTGCCTTTTTAAAACAATCCAAGAGGCTGAAATTGCCTTTTGGGAAAATCTCTTAATACTGCAGAAACATAGGGTTTTAAATTTCTCTGTTAACAAATCGTTATATCTTTTTTCCTAACATCCTTTTTCTTTTTCCCAATCTTCTCTTGTGTCCCCCTTTATTATCTTTTCCTTTAAATTTTCTTCAGAAAACAGTTCAGTCTTATAAAATTCAACCAAAAGTCAATCTTTCACTCACTGATGTATTTCGTTGTTATAAGTCTGTTATGCGTATGTTCATCCTTGTTGTTGGACCCTTCAACTTGTTTCTTACCCTTCAGTTAAGGTACTTAATTTTTTTTTTTTTTAGATTGACAGTTATGCTGAAAAAAAGGGGTCTTTTTTGTGTGTTTGATGGGGTTTTTTGGAATCTGAAAAGGGTATTTTTTTTGGGGTTTAAACTTTTGGGTCCATG
>NC_081350.1:35046252-35094867 GCF_029784015.1 Lycium ferocissimum
CATTTTACAGAATATTCATATTAGTTATTCTTTAGTCAAAATTTTTAATATTTTTTGTAAATAAAACGCCTTAACACCCCTTATATTTAAAATTTGTTCGGGAAACCACATTTGTGGATTAAGGAGCCACACCTTCCCTTGGGAATAATTTAACACTTACCTAGAATCTCACTTTTTTTGAGACCATATTGCTGCAATTAATAATTTATAGGTATCCTAGCATGCCTTAAATGCTGGGGACATGTACAAATTATTTTTTTAGGGTTCCAAAAGTTGTTTTTGGCCCTTTGGGAAAAATAGGTGCAAAATAGTCTATGTATTTGTTCCTCTAATCCTGGAAGCCGGCGAGGACCGGGTGGGCCCGGTCTCATGACCGTTTGTCGTGCACCACGTCCGATTAACCCCTTCTAATTTGACCGGGGACCCCTTTTTTCCCGGGCATCCGCCTCATTATTTGACCCCGGGACGTGTTCCAACGTCCATTTTTAAACCCGGGCAAGGGGACAATCCGAATTTTTCCCGATATCTCCGGATTCATCCTTGATTTCGAAGGTTTCTTTCGTTTGGTTGACCACTAGGAGAGAATCACTTTGGGGCCTCTATGTTTTGGTCCCAAGCTTTTGCCCAAACCCCAATCATAGCCCAATTCGCCAGTAAACCCCGTGATCAAAAATTGTCTTATTACGCATTGAGGAGGTTTGAAAAGATCCCAAAAGGGCCCCTTTTTTTACATTAGACACACCATGGGTTAAAGAGCCCGGGGTTTTCCGACTAGCCCCCGGGTGAAAATTTCTTTATGCCGGGGCCAGGAAAAGGGGCCGAAAACCGGATTTGGGATTTGACCCGGGTTGGGGTTTTGTATTCAATTCTCCCACTAATCCCCAAAACCCCCCTTTTGCTATCGGCCGAGGTTTGGTTATGATGACATTCCTGGGGGTACGAATTCACGATAGGGGAACCCGAAGTATTTTAATTTTCGATACTCAATAAACCCAAAGCGAGTTTTTGCAAATGGGGGTCCCTTTCGGCCCCGGGGTTTTACTTACATATTGGTTGCTCCTTTCTCCTCTCAAACCGGCCGCTCACCGTTTTCTGAAACCCAAGTATGATACAACCTCGTTCGTTTTGGCAGGAGTGAGGGGGTTTGATAAGTTTTTTTGGAGTTTTGCAAGGACATCGACCGGGGCCCAGCAAAGGGGGGCTTTTTCTTTAGTAACGGAAAATCGAGACTTTGCCCCGGGGATCTGAGATGAATGGGCTTGGCGCCTATCCGTCCCGTCAATCTTGTACCCCTTTAATGTCGTCGACCGCCATGGATATCTTCAATTGCTCTTATACTATCCGGGTTGATTTCGATCCCCCGATTTGATACCACGAATCCGAGAAACTTGCCCGATCCGACTCCGAAGGCAGACATTGCCGTTCACTTTTATGTCGTACTTTCTTACTACGCTCAAAGCCCGCAAAATTCGCGGTCCTCTCGTCGTTAGGACTTAACGACCATGTCATCTATATAAACTTCCATTGATTTCCCTATTTGGTGTTCAAACACGCGGTTGACTAAACGATGATAGGTGGCACCGACATTTTTTAAGCCGAAAGGCATTACATTATAATAATATGTGCCAGACCTAGTTATGAAAGAGGTTTTTTCTCGATCCTTCGGGTCCATTTGTATTTGGTTGTACCCGGAGTATGCATCGAGGAAACTCAGTGTGTCGTGACCCACAGTAGCGTCGATCGTGCGATCGATGCTGGGTAAAGGAAATGAATCCTTCGGCGGTGCCTTGTTTAAATCTTTATAATCTACGCACATTCTAAACTTATTCCCGCTTTAGGCACTACTACAACGTTAGCTAACCAATCTGGGTATTTTACCTCTCGAATGGACCTTATATTAAGGAGTTTGGTTATCTCGTCCTTGACGAATGCATGTTTTACCTCAGGCTATGGCCTCTGCTTTTGTTTGACAAGAGGAAAACTTGGATCTAGGCTCAACTTGTGTGTCGTCACATCCGGTGGAATACCTATCATGTCTAAATGGGACCAAGCAAAGCAATCCGAGTTATTTTTTAAGAAACTCAATAAATTTTTTCCTGAGCTCGGGGGTTAACCTCGTGCCCAGGTATACCTTCTTCTCTGGTAGATGAACAAACAGTATGACTTGCTCGAGTTCTTCGACTATGGACTTAGTGGCATCCGAATCATCGGGCACCACGAAGGTCCTCGGAACTCCGAATTCTAACTCTTCGTCTGGTGTGTTCCTGCTCCGATCTTCCGAAGACATCGGGATCGGAATCTGTGATTGCTATTTGGTATTTTCGTCTCCGTTCCGATCTGGCGTTTTCGATGTCTTGACAGATTCTTCGACCGCGAACATTTCCTTTGCGGCCTGTTGTTCGTCATGAATGGTTTTGATCCCCTCTTGGGTCAGGAATTTCAACGTCTGATGCATAGTTGAGGGTACGCGTCTTTCTGTGCCAGGGATCCACGGTCTTCCCAATAATGCGTTGTATCCCATGTCTCCCTCTATCACATAAAATTTGGTCTGCTGCGTAGTTCCGACCGTGTTGATTGGCAAGGTGATCTCACCCTTTGTTGTTTCGTAGGCCATGTTGAATCAATTGAGGACTCGTATTGCCGACACGATCTAATCTAGTAGTCCCAGCTGCTCGATGACTCTCTATCAGATGATGTTAGCTGAGCTACCTGGATCAATTAGCACACATTTAATTCTAAATTTTAACTATATAGAAGCATGGGTTTAGACCTATGCTTCGTCGTCCGTCTCCAATTTAAAAAAAAAGTGTGGGTCCCATACTAAACACCAACCAATATTTTAAAAAAAAAATTGAAACCCACCATCTCCAAACTTACGGAAAAAAAAGTGGACCCCATATTAACAAAATCAAGCAATATCAAAAAAAAAAAAAGTGAATCCCATATTAAAAAAACAAACAATGTCAAAAAAAAAGTGCATCCCATATTAAAAAATCAAATAATATTCATGTAATTTCCAAAGTATCTCATTAAATCAATAACGATGGATTCATTGCCACATGCCTATCAAACCATTAGTGGGAGCAAATGAAATTATTATACAGCAAAAAAACATGGACCCCATGTTATTGCTTTTCTTCAAAAGTTTAATTAGTCAAACCATACAATTTTCTTTCTTTTTTTTATGTTAGCCTGAGATGTAATCTAGGTATTGAACTGTTGTATTTGCTATTCCACCATGTTATTTATTTGTTATGTTTACTAAAATAAAAATACTTAAAATACTTATATTTTAAAATAAAATAGAATTTAATTACTTTTTCATTTTTTTTCTTACTCTAATAAATGTGAAAAGAGATTAATGCCATAAAAGAAAAATAATATTAAATGGAGATCAAATAATTAATAAGGTAAATTAGTGAAATTCTAATTCTAATTGACGTTTCCTTAAAAATCGTGCAAAAAAGACAACATGATAAGTAAAATGAGTTAAACCAAAATATTTACCAAAAATTAAAAAATAGTAGTTCTTCATTTAAATAGAAAATCAAATTTCTACTTTGTTTCATTTTAAACATGTAAAATTAATATAATAATTTGAATTAGAATTATCCAAATCAAAATTTGATAAAAAATAATAGGTATTGTTTAGGCCCAATCTACATACATTAATAATAGAATATTTTACAACTTTAAATTAATCGAATTAAAATTCAAAGTATCCGACTTAAACATTGCTATTGTTTTATCTCAAAGAGGAAAATAGTTTCCTTTAAACAAGTCTCTCTTTTAAAAAGTATTAATAAATTTTTGCCAACTTTGTATTCGTAGCAAACACTAATATAATAAAGTTTTGGATACGGTTTATATTAATCGTGCAAACTATATATATATATATATATATATATATATATATATATATATATATATATATATATATATATATATATATATATATATATTACTTTACTTTACTACTATATAGAAGAGCCGGTTTATAAGCAAGATCGCCGTCCGTTCTTTGGTCCCACTTTTTTATTTAAGGGCAAAAAAATGACATTTTATACTTTATATTACCGACTCTTCCAAAAAGTAGATAGAAATACTTTATTATATTTCTATTTTTCTACTACATAGAAGCATCGGTTTACCCATGCTTCGTAGTCAGTCGCTCTTTAAAAAAAAAATATGGACCCCATACTAAAAACGCCAAGCAATTTAAAAAATAAAAAAGGAAAAAAAGTAGATCCCACCCTCTCCAAGCTCATGAAAAAAAAAAAAAAGTGGACCCCACCCTCCTCCAAACTCATGAAAAAAAGTGGATCCCATATTTAAAAAAAAAAAGCAATGTTAAAAAAAAAAAAAAAAAAAACGTACCCCATATATTAAAAAAATCAAACAATATTCGTAATTTAAAAATATCCTCATCAAGTCAATAATAGTGGATTCGTTACCACACGCGTATCAACCTATTAGTGGAAGAATGAAATTATTGAAGAAAAAAAAACTTGGACCCCATATTATGTGCTTTTTTCTTCAAAAGGTTAAGTAGGCAAATACATATAATTTCCTTTCTTTTCTTATATTATCCCGAGATCTAATCTAAATATTTAATTCGTATTTGCTATTCCGCCATGTCATTTATTTGTTATGTTTACTAAAATAAATATACTTAAAATATTTATATTTTAAAATAAGATAGAATTTAATTACTTTTTCATTTTTATTCTTACTCTAATAAATATGAAAAGAGATTAATATCAAATGGAGATCAAATAATGAATAAGGTAAATTAGTGAAATTATAATTCTAATTGACGTTTCCTTAAAAAATCGTGCAAAAGACAACATAACAAGTAAAATGAGCTAAACCGAGAATATTTACCAAAAATTAAAAAATAGTATTTCTTCGTTTAAATAGAAAATCAATTTTTACTTTGTTTCATTTTAAACATGTAAAATTAATTTAATAATTTGAATTAGAATTATCCAAATCAAAATTTGATAAAATATAATAAGTATTTTACACCTTTAAATTAATCGAATTAAAATTAAAAGAATCAACTGATGCTTAAATATTGCTATTGTTTTATCTCAAAGAGAGGAAAATAGTTTTCTTTTAAACAAGTCTTCTCTTTTAAAAAGTATTAATAAATTTTTGCCGACTTTGTATTCGTAGCAAACACGAATATAATAAAGTTTTAGATACGGAGCACAAACTACAATGTTATATTAATCGTGTTTTGAATATAGTATATATATATATATATATATATATATATATATATATATATATATATATATATTATCACTATAATCCAAAGTGTTGGGCACTACTACATACACATAGATTCACTATAATGCCCTCCATGTCCTCGTCATTGGGCCCGTGTGGTCAGATTTTCTCTTGTTACGGGCATAGGCCATCTAGTTTATTAACAAGCACGGTATTTGTTGGCCCACGTTCTTGAAGTGAGTTTTTGCTCGTCGTTACGAAGGTCCGGACGGCCCAATCTTCGGTTGATGGCCGGTGGTAAATAAGGCTTTTGTCATGCGTTCCATTTGAAATCGGGCCACGTAAAAATTATACTCGGATAACCTTAGAAGTTTCTATTTCCCGAGGTCTCGTCATTTCATCTCGGCCGCTTGACGTTGAACAAGTCCGATTTTCGGATTCGTCGTTCGACCTTGATAGCCCCCGGTCGATGGACCTTGACAAAAGCATCTTATCATCTTTGACCGAGCATGGCAAATGAGTCGATCGAATGCTCGGGCAAGTTGTGATACCAAATTATCGCCCACCGCTTGACGGTCCAATCATCGGTTTTCCCGTTGCTTCCATTAAGGGCCAGACCGACTCTCTTTCGTTGAACAAGTCCGCGAGATCATTGCCCTCGAAAAACAATAACGAGTCGACGAATGTCGTAGATACAAATACATGTTCATTTGGGTCTGTTGTCCCATTATACTTCGGGATATCGGGCATGCGAAATCTCTTTGGGATTTTCATCGACGCCGCACTCGGCGAAAATGGCATTTGAACAAATTTTTTCGAATCGAGTCCCTTCAACACCGGCGGGGCCCCCGAAATCTGATCGACCCTCGAGTTATAGTTCTCCACCTTCTTATCATTCGCCTCTATCTTTTTTTTCACCGGATTCGACTCGTTTCGTCCATTCTTCGAGCATCCTTACCAGCTCGACGCTATGCCCGAGATGGTTCTCATTATTCTAAGTAACGTTTCTTTCTTCCATTTCCTCGGTATGTTCCGATGGAGCAACATCGGGTGCTTGATTTCGATTTTGCAATTGCGCTATGATCTCTTGCTGGGCCTGTAACTGAGCCATAGCCATGTCTAACTGGTTTTGGAGCTGTTGCAACATGGCTCCGTTATTCTCGCCGGCCGGTACGTTGCCCACCGATGATCCGGCTTGAACAGGATTAACGGGGGGCGCGTTGTTATTTGGTATGCCCCCATCGTTATGCTCGTGATGGCTTGGTTCCACTTGGAAGTTGACGGAATGGGAATCCGACATTTCTGGTATACCTGAAATCAAACCTTAAAGAACAAGTGTAAAATATCGAGCGTAACCAGAATGTTGTATTGAACCGCCACTACTATCTCTAGCCCCACGGTAGGCGCCAAACTGTTTAACCTTAAAATGGAGAACGATTAAATTTATGCGTGATGCCAAAGACATGTGGCTAAATTCAATTCGAGATTAAATTGCGAGATAAGCCAATAAGTAAATAAAGAAGCAGATCTGACCAAATATTAATTATGTCTGGCCTCGGGTATAGAAAACGAGGTCGATACCCTCTGTTGAGTACCTACACGATGAATAATAAAGATGAACTTAGGAACAAATTCTAAATGGTTTCAAATGATTCTATATTAATCGCTTTTTTATATGAACTCTTTCTCTCTTTCCCCGTCAACGGACTAACCCCCCTAATAAAAAAATGGATGGGAGCCTCATCTTTATTATAGTAGAGGAGTTCCAAAATACTTTTAAAGAAAACTAAAAAGTACAATTCTAAATAAAGGAAAGAAATATGTTAAAATGTTGTAAAACTTGCTATTCTTGAAGCCGAGATTTACGTACGATTTTAAAGGCGAAATATCCGAAGTGGGTAGGTACCGAGGGCGGATATTTTGGAACGTCTTCTTTATGGCAATTAAGTCGCCTTCCTTTAATGCTGTATGATGTTATTGGTATGGAAACATCAAAGAAACTTTGGGACCAAAGATGGAATATGTGGAAGTTGGCGAAAGAAATTGAGGGAAGCTCGTGGAAGCCTCGTCCATCGACGAGGCATCATATCGTGCCCGAGTATAACCATGACAACGGAAAACCGAGCATGTCAAGATCCTCGCATCTTTACCAAGTTGTACACGTGGTCGTTTATTTGATGTTGGTTGTTATGGATGAAATTCATGGAGACTTTGTACGTACTAATAAAAAAATAGGTTCACGTAAATTGAAACAAGTTGGTATGAGGGAGTATTATATTTGGTATAATCTACATATCCACAGTATATATGGCATGCTAATGGAATATTTACTTTTATATAAAGCTATCACAATCTAATATATATATACTGAAAATGTATTAAAGGTATATTTTTTGAGAAAACAAGATTATCTAGCTTTAAAATATAATTTTAAAGAAAACTAAAGTACTCTGTAAAAAGAGACTCCTAATTTTTTGAGATACAATGTTTTTAAGATATTTATTATAAGTAATAAATATGGTACTTCCTGAAATATGTTAAAATGTTGTAAAACTTGCTATTCTTGAAGAATGTTGTCGTAAAAATTTTGCCATTTACGTACATGATTTTTCTAAAACGATGTGTTGTGACCAAGTATTTTTTTTTTTTTTAATTCGAAGTGTTTTGTATTTTGAAAATAAACATTTGGCATTTTTGAAATGTACTTACTTTCGGTACTTGTTTCGAGTGTGACTCGACCTTTGTATTTTACATCACCCCGCCACCGCGGGGACGGGGTTGGTGATGCGGTAAGGAGACCTATGTGTGTATCCACCTTGTCCGCCATATGTGTGTGTTTGTGTGTGTGTGTTCCCAGTAATAATCCCACTCTGAGTGCATATTATATGTTTTAGGCCAGCGCCATTTGTCCTCCTTATCAGTTTGTCCGTGTTGGTGTGATTCGGGTTGTCCGGGTTTACGGGCCGGGCCTTTGGGTCGACCAGAGGCTTAATAATTAAACTATCCGAACTACATGTCATCTTTTGGTTAATGATTTATCACAATACTTTCTTCCTCTCCTTTTGGGTGGGTGGTGGGACATGGCTGAAATTTGCAGGATTTCCCGTTAAGATAAATAATGAATACTTTTATTTGTTTTAACTTTTTCAAGGAGAGGGCGGACATTGATAAGAAAAAAGTAACATTATAAAAATGAAGCAATTATTAACGACAAGAGACTAAAAACACATATATATGAACACCAAATGAAACGAAATATATTACTTAGTACTTTAGGAGTAATTAATTCTTAAAAAAAAAAGGCTTTTATATCCATTATTAATATTAATTAGATATGATACAATATTCTAGCAAATGCACCTGATGGTATAAAACATATCTATAAGTTTTAAAGTGATTATAACTAATCTTTATGATAAACATTACTTACTAATTTGATAAACAAAGCACGATAACTAACCTGCTAGTACAAGACTACATGTTAAACCACGCCAATAGTACAAAAGGATCTTTCTGTTGGATATATTAGTAGTAATTACTTAGTAAGTAATCTAATGTTGTTTCATGGAAGATAATGAAGACAACAACAGGACGGTGCTAAACATAAAGTCGTCATTAAAACCGACTTCCAGTACATGAGACCAACTAATCCAACTTTGAACCAATTAAATAAGCAGTTGGTATGCCAATGTTTGTCTCATTAGATAATAAAATATGCTTTGTTTGAAAAAAATTGTGCTTTCTTTTTGTAGAAAAACATCAGTGGGATTACTCGCAAGACTTTATTATTATTGGATATGTGATGATAGTGGAGGAGCCGTGAATTTTATAACATTGAGATTCAAAAAAAATAAAAAATGCTAGTGCCTCGAAATTGAATCTACAACCTAAACAACTTCTAATCATATTTATTAGGAATGATGTACGTATAATAATTCAAAATAACTTATCGATAAAGAGAATTCAATTAAACTCCTTTAAATCATGTACCATATAATGACTCAAGCTCAAACATGCAAAATTCTTCAAAGGAGAAGTGACTATCAAGACTGAAATCCAACATGAAGAATCGGATAGTAAGTTATTGATTAGGCCTATAAAATTGGAGCCAAATCTGATAGGGTGAACGAAAGAATTCAAACTATGAAATAACAACAATTACTTCAGCAATGAAATTAGTCCTAGCAATTGACTGCGATACAGAAGAAAATATTACTACATTTTAGTTTCATATTCATAAGAGTTTATTAATTCTTTCTTATTTAAGAAATCCGAATTGGTCGGAGACAACAACACAGCAAGATGAATTAAAGTAGTTTTTTTTTTTTTTTTTTCCCATCCGGTATCTGATACTTGCATTGGAGCCCGATTAATCCGGATTCTCGCTGCGTAGGGCTCATTCGGCGAAAGCGCTCTCTACCAAGAATTTTTTCATACCCAAGACTCGAACCAGATACCTCTGGTTTAGGAAGGAGCGGCCCCATCTGCTGCACCACATTCCTTGATAATGAATTAAAGTAGTTGCGTAAGTTTCGAGAGTCTAAATCTCTTTGGTGTTGGAAAAAGGATAAGTTAGTTAAAAGGCGGGGCGTTGTGTGTTAATCTTTTCTCATCTCATTTTGGTGATTTCATGGTCAACTCCTTTAAATTTGAGAAAATAACTTAGATAAACAGCTATAGTTTCTAGGCGACTAACTAATCGTAGCTACTGTTTTTTTAATTACAATTTGTAGCTATATTTTACTTGTTTTGCGTGTATTCGGGTGTATTCAAATATACAGTTCCACTGTATTCAACTTTTGAGCGAGCTAAATAGGCTTAAAACGTGGATTTGAATCTGTTTTAAAAAAGGCAAAAATATACCTACATTGCAAAAATATAGTCAGCCGAATACATATGTATATAGATCAGTCAAACAACACATAGAGTCAAATGCATCTACATTGTCAAAATACAGTACCAAATACATATGTATATAGATCAATCAAACAACACATAAAGTCAAATACATCTACATTGCCAAAATATAGTTAGTCAAATACATATGTTTGTAGATCAGTCAAACAACACATATAGTCAAATATTGTTCGTAGAAAGGAAAGATGGTTGGCATCTTTCCCGACAGGTACGAGAACAGCCTTCGGGATTTACTAGACATCCAGTTAAGGCTACCCACTTCGGTGGATCTTACCCAATTTTGTCTCGTAACTATGTTAAAAAGAAAAGAAAAAAAAACATACAGGCAAATATGTCTAGTTTGCCCAAAAATGCAGTCACCCAAATACATTTACTTTATAGCTATGAACTGTAAATACAAACACCTTATCGCTACTGTTTGTTATAAAATTAAAGTGTAATTATATTATACTTAAATACCTTTTGTGTTTAGTTACATCATTTAAAAATTCCAAAATAGAAACCAAGGCCCAAAAGGAACAGGGTACCCTTAAGCCTATGATAAGATAAAGCCCAAATAATGGCCCAAATCATAGCTACAGCTCTTGTCTTCAGCCCAAAAGAATCGAATTCATGGCAATATTAGTAGGTTAGGGCAATTCGCAGAATTGGCCTTCTTTTGGGGTGGTTTTTAAATTTTGGCCTCATATTTGTAGTCTTTAAATTTTGTCCTTTATATTTGTGGTATTTAAGTTTCTTGATATATTGGAAATGTGAGTTCGAACTCCCGCTCGAAGCATAAAATAAAAAAATAATTTGACAAGGCAAGGGGCTGGGGGGGGGCGCGATCCAAAGATACACCCTCTTAACGAAAAACTAAAGTTATGTCGGAGGGAGCATAATCGTTCCTCAAGGCATAGTTTAGTTATGCCTTATGGGGCTAACTTTTCCTTAAGGAACTATGCGCATGGGTAAATTTTTAATTAAGGCATAACTAAAAGATGCCCATAAGGCAACTTTTCCTTAAGACATGACTTTCGCTTATAAGGCAAACTTTTCCTTTAAGACATAGACTTTTTCTTATAAGGCAACTTTTTAGTTATACCTTAATAAAAAAATTCCGCTTATTGCACAGATATGTCTTATAGAGTTCTTTTATAACTAAAAGTATGCCCCATAAGGCGTAACTTTTCCTTAAGGCATAACTTTTAGTTTGCCTTGAAAAGTGAAAAAAATAAAATATATGCCTCAAAGCAAAGCTGCCCTCCGGCATAAATTTTAGTTTTTCGCTTAAGAAGCAAGCTCTATCAGATGATCCGACATACCTCTACTAACTTGATTTTTTTTTTTTTAATGCGGTGGGGTTAGTAACCTAACCCGGTGCTCCGTGAAGAATACAAACTTAAAGACTAGCTAACATGGAATACGAGAGGCGAAAATTTAAAAGCGCCACCGCTAAAGAAGGGCAATCCGCGCAAAAGGTTTTGGGTAATCTAAGCGTTAGTCAGTTTCTAAAAACTATTTAAAATTTGGCCAATTTTGATAAAATCCAAACCTCTCACTTCTTTTTCTCCTTCTTCAGATCGAGGTTATGATTTCAAACTCGAAGTTCTGAAGTTTAAATATAGGACAGCTAAACTTTTAGAAAATTTGTTAACTTCGATTGCTTTCTAAATAGCGATCCTAAAAACGACTATTTGTACACCTCGTCAATCTTCTTTTTGGTCATTAAATTCGTGTGGTATCTTTTATTTGACGTGCAATTGATCCTTTTTACTTATTTTTCCCTGATGTTTCTTCGAATGTATATCATTCGTTTAAGTGAAGTAATAAGTGATTTTAGCGTTGTTTCTCAGCCACATGTCTGTCAAAAAATCACTTCTAATAGGTAGGACGTCAAATAACATAATGTGGCCTGTGGAGCTTTAACTTAGCATATCATTCACGAAAACTTCTTCAGAGAAGAAAATTAGGAGGTTCACTAAATATATTGTGATCAATATTTTCTATTTGACAAAATAAATAATAAACCTGTGCTGGTTAGGGGTGGGCACAGTTTGGGCCAACTCGAAATCCAAACCGAAATCTGAACTTTTTAAATATTTGGTTTGGATATTTGGATTATTGATTGGACTTCGGATTTTATTTTTAAAATTTATGGATTTCGGATTGGATATGGATTTAGTATTATGGATTTTTGGATATCCGAAAATCCGAAATTTTTATACCTTTTATCTAGACTTACCTATATCATATGTGCCCGAAAAGACTAATAATTACAGTTTAAAGGTCCAATAGATTAATCGTAAGGCGCCCCTATCCATTAAAATATTAAATCAAATATACAATTCTCTACTAAATCAAATGTAATAGGGGTTTTTACTTCAAGTCTCAAAGTTCGTTGCTGTCACCCACGACAGTAGAGTTCTTTTTGTTATTTTTCCGAGATGACTACTTAGATTTTATTTTGTTCATTTTCACTTCTCCAGAATGCTTTTATTTGGTATGGATTTACTATATTGGACATGACTCACTAATTTATTTGGAAGGCTTTTTTTACCGAGCAATTAAGATTTAGATTTACCTGCGTGGAACTAATACATGAATTTCGTTCCTAATAAGTTTGCCTTAAGTCTCAAGAGTCAAACTGAATCCGGAATCACTCACTTTAAAAAAGAGTAAACTTGGGGAGGTTGAAAGTTGCGGTGGAGGTTTTAGCCTCTTGTAGCAACCAGAAGAAATTAAAACCTCCGCAAATCGCAACTTTCAACCTCTGCAAGTTACCCATTTTTTTGTAGTGAATATCCAAACCGAATAATCCGAAACCAAACTTAAAATATCCAATCCAAAACCAACTTATTTGGATTGGATTTGGATTGTAATTTCTTCAATCCAAAAATCGAATATCCAAACCGAAAATTTCATATCCAATCCGATGGCCCGAACGCCCACCCCTAGAACTGCTGGTAGCATTTAGCTGCAGTTATTATAAACTTAATACCTTCCATACAGAAATCTTGAGCCAACAATCTATCAAAGGTAGCAAAAAGCATTTGTCTTTCACGTACAAAAGAATAACGAATATGGAGTAAAGTTTGCATGGTTAGAAAATTTGCTAAAGATATAAATATTCACAGTGTATTGTGATACGAATGAGTAGACATCATTGAGAAATATTAAAACAAGACAAAAGATCATTTGACTTATCCAAAAAGTAGTATAATAATGTGATTAATGTCATCTATGACAACTCAAATTGGATAATATTGGACAATACTACGACGTACTGAAATATCAAATTTAAGGGATCATAGAGTTCGGAGATAAATACAACAATTACACAACACCAACAGATACAAATTGACACCTTTTATGTTTCACCTAATAGAGACTACACAACCACACTTCAACAATAATTAAATAAGAGACCATCACACCACACTAGTCGCTAGGGTTTGCCGAGGGGTATGGTGGGATGGATGTGACCTTTGCTTCCCTAATTGGAGGTCTCAAGTTCTAACTTGAGAATGCCGAACTCCTAATAGGGAGTGATTCTCACGTTAATAAGCCCTACATTGTAGATTTAAATCATTCGAGTTAGTAGATATCAAATACCAAATGATTGCAAACAATAAAAAAGTTTTAGCATCGAACAACTACCGATCGAGAGGTATGGTAGTGGATGTGACCCTTTCTCGGTTGACTATATGTCTCGAATTCTAGGTTGGGGAATAAAAAAAAGCCTGGTATAGGGAGCGCTGCTTCCTTTAATGAGCTCTACGCAATGCAAATTCGAATTATTCGAGCCATTTGTAAATAAATGGATCTTGGGCCTAACTCAACCCCAAAAGCTAAGGAGGAGTCATAAAATGACATATAAGAAATTAGCCCAATATGTAAATTAACCATCCCTTAAACCATCGATGTGGTACATTTTTAACACCATTAAATACAAAAGTCAATATGCAGTTAACAAAAAAAGTTCTAGCATTGAGCATGAAGACCGTGAAAGGTCGGGAATGACTAATTTAACTTTTAGCACTTAACAGGGTTATGTATTCCAAGAAAATATTCCAAAAGTAGATATTTAGAAAGTGTTTTGCTGTTAAAAGCAGGAACACGAGTTCATGGGCCAACTGAGTAGTAGCTAGCATGGGCCCAATGACAACAATTCAAACTAATGAAACTGACAGTCCATCAATTTCCACAACCCGCTAATTGTGGGCCTAAAAATTGGAATCTGGGGCTGTGGTCGACTGGTATTTCGCTATAACAATCTTACCGTCGAAATTATAAATTGAACCATTAAATTCTGATATAATTATATGATGCCTTGTAGTCTATTTGGTTAAACTTTAAAAATCTGCTTTTTTTTTTGTTTTTTGAAAAGTAATAATTTGTGTATGACTCATTCATTTGAAAACCTTTTTGATAATATTAAAGCAACAATTTGTTCTTTGGTCAAGGTTCCAAAAGTGCTTCTAAAGAAAATTACTTTTTTCAACTTCTTAAAAACAAGTGTATGCTATTATTTGAAAACACTTATTTTTTATCTGAAAAACCTGGTCAAATACCTCAACTTTTTAAAATATATATTTTTAATAAATTATATATATAAAAAAAAAAACTTTTAGCTTCCTAGAAATTTGACCAAACAAGCTATTATTTTTTCTTAAACATAGAGGCTGCAAGTAACTAATATTTAAATGAGCTAAATTTATATGCACGTGATATAATAAATATTTGCACTATCAAATTATTTATTAGATAATTATATATGAATCTTTTGTTAGTGTTAATTGGTAACTTAAAAAACATGGCAAGTTAGGCAAGTTCCAGGGTCACTGATATCTTTATATTGTCAGTTTTTTGAATTAAATAAAGATGGTGGCAAAAAGATATCGACCTTGTTTGGACATTATTGCACTTGAATGAATTAAAACGTGCAAAATTGATTGTCAAAAGGACAACCAAGAAAAATATCAGCCCTTGATATGATAAATGTTTACACTATCAAATTATTTATTAGATAATTATATATGAATCTTTTGTTAGTGTTAATTGGTAACTTAAAAAACATGGTAAGTTAGGTAAGTTACAGGGTCATTAATATCTTTATATTGTCAGTTTTTTGAATTAAATAAAGGTGGCGGCGAGAAGATATCGACCTTGTTTGGTCATTTTTGTACTTGAATGAATTAAAACCTGCAAAATTGATTGTCTAAAGGACAACCAAGAAAAATATTAGCCACCAATTTATGCCGACATGATCGTTCAATTAAAATACTTGAAAATCGCTTATACATGAGAAATGTTCAAAGAATGAACATTGTACTTCTTATGTTCTATTTTAAATGAAATTTTAATTAGCTCAAAACTTAGACGATTTTTAATTGACTAGGGTTTTGGAACATACCTTAGGTAATATTATGAATTACATTACTTATTATATATTTTCTAAATTAGCTAAATTTGTGTCCAAAATTTAAATAGCCAATTTCCTAGTTCATAATGAAAAAGGGATATTTTGACCTTCCTAGTATATACAACGAATCTCACAGTTTTTTTTTTTTTTTTTTTCTCATAGGGAGAGAGTGTACATGATGACAAGCAGATGATTAAAATATCTCATAAAAATTACACAACAAACATACTCGCTGAGATTAGTGACCTATGGACTTCAGATAGTCCTAACGGAAAAAAATTGCTACATGTTAAAATTGAAACAGATTGCAAATAAATTACTGTAACAAGTTTCACAATAGTAACAACCATATCCAATATTTTTATTGATTATTGTAGGTTGCTTGTGCTTAAGGCGGGAAGTTCAATACTGAAATGCATGGTAAATACACACAACATACATTTATTTGTTTGGTGTAAACACACTGTATGAATAAGTTTTTCCCCAAAATGCACCACAAGGGAAGGCAATAAAATCGCCGATTACTTAGCTAAGTATGAAGTAATTTTGGGAACTTAATGCTCTCACATGTACCCTCTGTTTAATCCGTATCCTCGTATAAACATGGTTGTCTAAGAACTATATATCTTAGACAAGTGACTAGTCAAACTATGTAATAAACTTTCATGATTAATAATATTAATATATTTTTTAATCGAAAAAACAAAAAGAAAGACATGAGCGCTAAGTGGTCATTTGATCACTGATAAATTATCGTGTAATTATAATACTGCATACTTTAGCAATCATTGGACCATATGTAGGCGTATTTTGACGAATTTTTTTTTTCTTCATATTCATTACAATAAACTAAAATTACGATGTATAATATGAAATTTTACAAATTTACTGTTACTTATAAAGTAAAAGATAATGAAAAGATGAAATTAAGGACCCGTTTGGCCATGAAAATTATTCACTTTTTTCCGGTATTTTTTTCCTCACTTTTTTCACTTTATGGTGTTTGGCCATAAAAATTTCAAATACAAAACAACCAAAACTTGTTTTTCACATTTTCCATTTTCTGTTTTGGACCTTTACGTTTGTTTTTCTATTTTCAATTTTTACCCCAAAATTTTTTATGTTGCTTAATTTTTACCCTAAAAGTACATAAAACTTTTTGCTTTGGTCAGAGGCAACTTATGTTGCTTACTTGCTTTCGACTTCAACAAACATTAAACATCATGTGCTAAAAAGCCTTTGAAGGAAAAGAAGCAGGTTGAAATTTTGCAACAAAGCCATATTTAGAGATGCTTTATTTTTTGTGTACACCGGTAAGCTCCCCAGTTGCCTTTTGATGGAAATAAACCATTAGTCTTGAACACTCCATAAGTTGATCTCGAGTATAATTGCTATATTTCCTGCAATGGTTATGTTTATTAATTGCTTTGAATGGATTTGCTTGTTTTTAGAAATTCGGGGATACAAATCATATTAAATGTTTTTTTAGAAAAAACATTTTAACAACTAAATATTATTTGGAAAAATTATGGCCAAACACAATTCTAACTCCAACTTCAAAAATTCCAAAAAAGTGATTTTTTTTTTATTTTTTTTTTGGGTTTCTACGGCCAAACGCCTACTAAGATTATTTTAAACTTTGTGTTTTATCCCTGTATGAGTTATCTTATGTTGAATTCAATATAAAATAATTTCATAAATTATGGTATAAAATTATAGTTGCATGGCATATATCGGAAAAAATACAACTTTTCTTTTTCTAGTACATTGGAAGATTAGGAAGGAAAAGAGAAGAAACAGCGAGGTTTGAACTTTTATTTACTCCCAGGTTGGTCATGAATAGTTTTCATTTTTTTTTTTTTCCCAAAAAATTGCTATGGACTTAGAATGGTTACAATTTTTTCGAATTCCGGATAAATAAATACTCCAAAAAGTTATTTTCATAATTTTTATTAGAAACCACTCACAAAGATTAAAAAACAACTTCAATTTATATTCATATTCAAACACAACTTTAATTTTCAACTTAAAAACAAATACAACTATTTCTCTTTTCAAATCACAATTTTACGTCCAAACACCTACTTATTTTGTGAGAAATTTTTATCAATACCAGTACCACTAGATAGTAAGGTTGATACATCTTTCCATTGGGTGATTGGCATAGTGATATGTTAGTCTTCATAATTAGTTTGGACCACCTTTGAAACAATAATGATGAAATATCTAAAGGTCTACAAGCAAAACACGCCAACACAAGGACGAGCCACGTGAAGCAACGGTACGTGGCGTCCAGTAAGCGGCGAACAACATTGGACCATCGTACGGACCGATGTTGACGTCTACATAAGTTGTACGGACGAACTAATATTTTTGACCTCCTGATGTTAGTTGTTGCCAAACCTTTTATGGAACTATTAACTAAAAAGGCAGTAGAACGTGCGTTTAATGTTGTCCATATTATTCTTATCCTCAATACTATTTCCCTTTTCAGGTGCATATCGTTTTCCTCTCATTTTAGCCGCCTAAAAAAAAAAAAATACTCCTCCGCCCATTTTTACTTATCATGCATACTAAAAATAATTATCAATTTTTATTTGTTCAATTTAAAAAATTATGAGATAATTTACCATTTATATTTATTTTATTTTTATTATTAATTATTGAGTTGGCAAGTTCAAGAAATTATTAGTGACTGCATAACTTTTAAAGTATATTTTATTGATTTTAATTATTAGGTTACTTAGCAATAATTATGAGTCATATAGTATAGTTGTCATTCTATTTTTGACTCTTTTATGGACGTTTTAAGTCAATACATGACAAGTAAAAATAATCGGAGGAAGTATCGAAATTCTCCCTCAACTTTAGACTGTACATATATTTTCGTAACTTGAAGATATTATTATTAAAAACTACCACTATAACAAGTGTTTAGTGAACGATGTCGTGTTGTTGCAATTGCAAACTAGAAAGGTTAGACAAAAGACCGAGTTTCGATAGATCCTTAAGCTATCAAAAGTATCAATGGTGCAGTCATGTTTGCTAAGCAATTTGTTTTTATAACCCCACAAACATTGTGGTAAGTCAAGATCACAAATTTTATTAAAAAAATTATTTTTATCTTAAATTTTGTGCTCAACCAAACAAGTTCATATAAAATAAAATGGAGGGAGTATGCTAGCATGGAGCATTATTGAGTAGTACTATTTATTTAGTTTTTACTCTAGAAATAAAATTTTATTTGTTATATTAGCAAGTCTAATAAAGTTGACTAAACCATGATATTAAAATTTACAAAAGACAAAGAGGTTGATAATTTAGGAATAGAAAGCATGTATAGAAGCAAATTAAAGTGGAGTCTCTACAGCTCGAAGTGGAAGGAGAATTTTGATTTTTTGTATAAAATTGGAGGGGGAATTGATTTGAATTATGAAAATTTGGTCGTGGTTAAGAAAGAAAGGAAAAGAAAAGTCAAAATGGGATCAGATATATATAAACTACTATATTGAGAAGTAGAACAATGTTGTATCTAAATAATAAAATGATTTCTAACTGGCAGGTCCTTGTGGTTCTTGCTTGGCACCAACAATTCTGCTATAGTAGTAATATTAATTATCAGCCAATGAATGTCCAGAATAATACTGAATGTTTAACTCATACCATCAATTCAAACCTTTTTGTTCAGATATTTCAAATATTCCAAAAAAGGGGGAATTAAACCTTGCGAACCGCGATTATACATTCTTCTACTAGCTTTTCTAATAAATGAACCTTGAGACGATATTTTTCTAATGTGTTAAGTTTTACAGTATTATTCGAGGTAACTTTATATTTGAGTCATTATTTTAACGTGATAAATGATCACTGAAATCACCGCTGGAGTAATTTCTGAAAAGAGAGCTTCTGAATATTGTTACATATATAAAAAAAACCCATTCTTTAAAAAAAGAATAAAAAGAAGGCATAATTGTGAAGCACCAATTTCATATTTTAGAATGTAAGAAGTAAAATTTTGATGTGCAATGAAAATATTATCACCTAAGTCATGGCATTGAAATACAATAATGAAAATAACTGAGTGAAATTTTAAATTTCAAATATTTAGTTCTTCTTCAAGAATTGTCCCAAAATGAAACAATGAAAACAAATGCAATGTAAAAGGGGGAATATCAAATTTCGCTTGAAGTGCGTAAATGATATTTAATTATTTGGGAGCAGAAAACACAATTAGGTTTAACTTCTATGTGTAAAATGTAAATATTTTTTGCTAGGTCATGTAAAGGCAGTTACAAATAATCGTCCATAATAAGCCAAGTAGTCACCTGAAAATTATGACGAGTTACTTAGCTTGTTATAGCAGGTTATTTTTAGTTAGCTTTGACATTTTTTGAATTTCTTAATTTTAATATATAGAGGAGCGGGTGAGGGGAAAAGGAAAGGAGGTTACAAGTAATGGCAGACCTAGCTTGTAAGATATGAATCTATGTGAATCCAATACGTTTTGTTCAGATCATTAATAAATTTTCTAAAATTTATGAATATTTGACTGTAAATTCAGTCATTATTGCATATTAACTTGATCAGATTATTGTAAAAATTCATAAACTTCAAATTCTAAATCCGCTTCTAGTTATAAATGGGGAATCGAACCTTTAAAAATAAAGTGAAAATTTAAGTAGCCAGTAACCTAGACTACTAGATTCTCAAGTTAAGACATTATTACTCGTAATATAACGATTTTATTTATATTGTTAGCTTATATAAGTTAAGCCCGGAATCAGGCAGCATGAAGATTTATGTGCTGTCAATGGTCCCTATAGGCATCTCTGCAAAAAATAGAAATAAATAACTCCCCCACTTGCTGCCTACCATATGAACTCACTTATATTTCTGTTTTTGGGGGTGTCGTTTTATCTTACTTAGTGCTTCTTGCAAGTTTTACCAAAATAAGAAAATAGATGAGGTTTTAGTTCTCACAAGTCTTTCCTTTATTATTTGTCAATTTATATCGACTATCCTCTCTGGTGGTTTCAGCTCAATAAGGCAAGTGATAAAAATAGAAAAACAGAAAAAAGAAGAAAGAAAAGGTTTCCTCATCTTTGTCTTTTTAGGGTTTCTGATCCTTTGAGCCAAAAAATTTCTTTTTTTTCCCCCTTCTTCTATCTTCCAGATCTGATAACTCAAAAGGCAATATTTTCTTCAACTTCCTTGAAATTTTTTATTATATCTGAAAGTAATTAAGACCCTTTAATAGTTCACAATATCTTTAACTTTGACTTGAAGAATCTTTTTTTTTTTTTTCCTATAAAAAAGTTCTTCATTCACCTGAGTTCTTTTAGAAGAAGAAGAAGTTGTTTAAAGGTTGAAAAAAAGAAAAATACAATTAAGAAGAATGGTGAGAGGAAAAACTCAGCTAAAAAGAATTGAAAATACAACAAGCAGGCAAGTGACCTTCTCAAAAAGAAGAAGTGGGCTTCTCAAAAAAGCCTTTGAGCTTTCAGTTTTGTGTGATGCTGAAGTTGCTCTTATTGTTTTCTCTCCAAAAGGAAAGCTTTATGAGTTCTCAAGTTCCAGGTACATATATTATTTCTGATCATCTTCTCTTCCTTTTTTATTTATTTATTTATTTGTTGTTTATTTATACGATTCAAAGCGATAAAGTCGTGGATTGTGACAGCAAGGTTACTCCATTGCGTATTTAAATCATCTGCAATTGATTCTACTCGCCAGCTATGGAAATTCTTCATCTTCTTATCTCTTCAGTATGGAAATTCTTTATCGTTTTATCTCTTCAGTATCATAATTTTATGTGTATATAGGAAAATCTGAAAATGGAATTTCAAGAATATTCTTTTTAGTAACCAGTTCAGGATTTATCCATATTTATTCAGTCCAAGTACAATGACCACCTGCTTTATCTGTCCAAAATGATCCCTTATTTTTCTGCCTAGCTATTTGTTTTGTTAGCTTCTCTTGATTCTCCATCAGTCCTAATTAGTTAATATACCAAACAAGAAGAAAAAGAACTTGTTCTGATCTTGGGGGATTCACAAGGCAGAAAAATATAAGATGTATGTAGTCTCCTTGAAGTACAATTTCTATCGAGCGGCAGGTAGAATCATTTACAGATGACTTAAATATGCGATAAGCTATTATAAGTGACAGAATGACTAATCTACCCAGATTAGTCTTTTGTCGCTCCAATTAAAAAAAACAAAAACAAAAAGAACATATATATATGTAGTGTGTTGCCAATAATCGAATCTGTAATATTTTTTTGAATGATTTATATGTCACTAGTATTTAAGACTATTGGTCAATCCTGATAAAGCTGGTCTTGTACAAATTCTAGATGGTTTTATCTAGGAGTAGTTCTACAAAACAAGAAAACAAAATCTTGATGTATGTGGCAAAATGTTACTTGGGAGCAGTGGCCCTTTTTATTTTCTACTATAATTGAAATGAGGTTTAAACTTGTAAAGAAGTTGTACTTCAAATTTGTTGTTCCCAATACCCCACCAACTTTTGCCAGTTTTTATGTTCATGACTTGTGGAAGTGGGATCTCTAACTTCTGCTAAACCTTTTAATTTTATCTCAATTTCACCAATTGTAAATTTTATATATAAGAGTACTGCACTTGGAAGTGATAGTGCATACATGTAGCACCTAATTAACTAGTACATCTATTTTTTACTTCACCTAATATACTATTTATACTGACCAACTTTGCAGTATTTCTGGTGTACGAAAATGCAATTTTTTATGAACTATCAAGTTCTGAAAAGAATATGCATAAAGCAGGTTTTCTCATCATTTTTAAGGAATTTCATGATTCATAAAATTATTCTAGATTTTCTTATATTGATGAACTTTTATGATCTAAGAAACCATCATTTAAGTGTTGTATTGTGTATCAAGGTCATTGTGAGAAAGTATTGATATGTAGTACTAAGAAGTCAGTTTGGTTCCCGGACTAATTATACCAGAATTATAGCTGATTTAATTAGTACATACTCATAAAGGTTAGAGAGGGCACACAATTATATTATGTCTCAATAGCCCCCTTATGTGTGGGCTTGATTCGTTTTCATTGGTCAAACACGTGAAATATTTTTTTGCTTTTTTGAACGGCAACAAGATTTGAACCTAGAACCTCTTGCTTACTTTGACATCATATTAAAGTTTGTGACCGTCTCATCTAAAAGCTCAAGCTGTTAGAGAGAGCACATTTTTAATTAATTAATTAATTATATTATGTGTCACACAATATACCAATTATTATTGACTCTTTGAATTTGGCTTATTTTTTGCTAATATCTATCATCCAAGCACCATGGAGATTAAGTCACATGATATAATAGATAAACATAATAAGGATCAAAATTTGAGAAGCCTATAAGAAAGAATGGAAAGGGAAGAGAATGAAAGGGAAGTTAATTAGAAAGCTATTCCTATATTATTGCACTAGGTTGGCAGAATCTTTTATGTAGATAGAAGAGAAAGAATAAGAGAAAGCACAATCTTCTAGTTATTTAAACATTGACGTGTTCAAAGATCAGCAGATACGCTTAAACATAATCTTTTTCATTACTAATATCTATCATTATACACAAATTTGTTTATAAGGGGAAAAAATATATAAGCACTCAATCCGAAATATGAAGGTGATTATTGAAGTACGTAGCTCAATACCAAAGCTTGCAATGTGAGATTTGAGAAAATTACACTCATGAATATTGCAGGTAAAGGTATTGCATTTGATCTCCATTTGACTTTTACAACATTAATCTCATCCCCAACTGACTGTTAAACCTGGTCAAATTGAAACTGATCTAGGTGTAAAGTCAGCACACATCTTACCCTCCCAACATTGGTATGTTATGTGAGAACTGGGATAACACATGTGGCTGAATTGAGAGAAGCAAATTGTTCTATAATATCCCCTTCGTCACCTTTTTGATACTTAAACAAGACACAGATCATTGGAAGAACCGGGGTCTAACTCAACTTTAAAACTAACTTATAAGGTAGGAATTGTTCAAATCACTTAAGGGAACTGTTGGGTTTTTGAAGACGGTACAGAAAAAAAAAATTGGAAGAATGATCGAGATTTTCTGTCTTTAAATTTTATTAAGTACAGAGGGCTTTAAATAGCCAATATTTGGAAAACAGGAAATCTGCAGAATAATATTTACAAAATCTAAAATATCTCAATAACCTAAAGTATCTAATAGAAATTCAAATTAAAACAAACTAAACTCCTCCTACAAAATCGAACTACTTATTGTTCTAGTAAATCAACACAGAAGCAATTTTCAACACTCCTCATTTGCTTTAGTTGTTGCAATTTAAAAAGATTCTCAATTTCTGCTTGAAGATTTTTTTTGAGTGCCTTTTGACTTGCACACTGTTGTAATTAACATGGACCGTTCCACTTCCCCGGTTTCGGGGCAAAACAATCAACCTGATGTTGGTTTTTGTTGTTTTATTTGCGGGTGAACTTTTATAAGTCTGAACTCCAAGAATGATTCATGGAGTTCAAACTTTCACAATCTAAGTATGAAAATTTGCTGGAGTTTCAAGCTCCATGAATCGTTCATGAAGTTTAAACCTTTAAATGTTTCAAACTCCAAGAACGATTCATGGAGTTTAAATTGGTAATTGTTCTTGAAGTGTTTTCGTGTTTTAACTAGGATAGTTTTCGTGTTTTAACTAGGATATTTTTGTCAAAATTTTCTTTTCATGTTAAAAAGTAGCTAAACACCGACTAAAATTTAATTAGCGATCCAAAAATAACTATTTGCCAATTTTCCTAACAATCTAACACTCACTTGCACACCCAAACCTAGTTTACTAGAGCTTGGATAAAAATTAAAACATAACATGTGGGTCAACATTAGGTTAACCTAGATGGGATGTTTTTATCAATATAATTTTTCAGTGCCATCATTTAGCTTTTGACTTTGTTTCAAAAGTTTTACAAAAATCAATTCGTGACCAACATTAGGTAATGAGATCCGGACAAATCGCTAGAATTTCAAATTGATGGACAAACTTGCTTTGTCATGGTCAAATCCTGATGGATCTTCAGAATGTGGTCATAAATCTTGACAAATTTCAAAACTTATCTTATTCTTTTCCGAGTTTTAGTTGTATACATTAGGAGGAGGAGAGAAGAAGACGAATGAGGAGGAGGGCAAAGGGAGGAGAAGGGAGAAGATAAAAGGAGGAGAAATTCTTGCGTAAATCTATATTTGCACAACTTTTCTTAATAAGGTCAAAAGTAATACCAATCCTTAAGAAGGCCATCCATTGAAACTTTTTGAAATAATTTAGCATGAGTCTAAATCTAATACCACGTTAAGAAAATGGATCTTAGGTCTAAATCATTCCCAAAAGCTAACTCCTAAGATGAGAATGGTCCAAAAATACAAGTTTACAACAGGGAAAAAAATTGTTAATAAAACCAAAACTTCCCTTGGGACAATCTAAGGACAGGAAAAACTAGTACTAGAAGCGCGAATTATTCTTTACTCAGATTATTTTTGATATCTTTACTTTGGAACTGAAATTATTCACATTGTTAAGTAAGTTAACATAGGCCAGGGCTTAACGCCTTTAAAAGTGGCAATTTTGTGCAAATTGAGAAAGTATTTCTTATATGTGGAGTCCATTTTGATTTTTACTTTGTAAAGTATGAAACTAATTGTGAAATTCTCTCATGATGGCTTCATGCTATAGTGCAAGACCTTTCTACAACTAATTGCTGTACATTCTCATTTTTGTCGCACTTCTATTAATGTAATTAACTTGGTGGATAGTTAATTAATACTACCAGCATGTTCTTATTGTGTTTCATCTTTCATTTTAGTATAAACAAGACAATAGAGCGTTATGTGAACAATGACAAGAGTCTGGGACGATTCAACAGAAAGATACCCGATCAACAAACTACTGAGGTTTGCATCAATCTTTTTTTCATTTTTGCTATATGTTATGTTACAATAAGTACATCGTGAATGTTTTATGTGAACCAGGTTCGTGTTATTTTTCATGTGAAGTTAATTGCACTTGTTGAGTTGCTGTCCCATGAATCGGTAGTTTATAGGACCTCTCCCATTGTGCTCTTTTCCAATCAAAATTTGTTTAAGAATGAATTATGTTCGAAACATAGGAATTATGGAGTTTATAATTCAAATGGTCACTCAACTATTGGAGTTATAAAGTAAAGTTATCTTTCTTTATTTTATAACAAAAAGTTATTTCTTTAACCATTTAACACCAAAAATCATTCTTTTATAAATTTTGGGCACCTAACTCCTGATTTGACATTTATATCGGTCCACATGGACTTTATTAATCACACACTAAAAATAGAGGAAAACGCATTTTTGAAGCAACAAAGTGTGATCTCCATAGGCACATCCTCGCTAATTCGTCGTGCATTCTAAATATTTGGGTAAGTTGAATGAGTATATGAAAGTTGAATTCAATTAAGTTTGAGGATGAATTTCCGCTTGAATAAATGTTAAAGTTTTTGTGGGTGAAAACCCATTATTTTACTTGAGATAGTATTTATTAGACCAGCTTTTCAACTTCTTATGTAACACTCCTGCAAATCAACATGATGTATATGCATTGTTGTTAACTTGTTTCATTGCTGTTACGCTACAATACTATGCATATACAATTGCGAATCGTGGCTACAGATATGAAGATTGTGGCTTGTACAGTTATCTAACAACAGGTTGTCTTGTTGAGTCTCTTATTAATTAGAGTTATAATAGTCAAAAATACATCTGAACTATCACTTTTTCACAAGTTTCACACCCCAACTATCAACTGTTTCCTTTTCTTACCTTAATTATCACCATTTATGTATTAAAACACACCTCGAAGCTGACTAGATGAACTATCCTGAACTATTGAGTGTTGTTGTTAAACTTTTAATATATAAATGGTGATAGTTCAGGTAGGAAAAGGAAACAATTGGAAGTTGGGGTATAAAATTCATGAAAAAGTGATAATTCAAGTGTGTTTTTGACCTTATCTAATTAGTAATGTTACTGAGAAATACTCTTATTTTGTGTAGCATTTGAAAGAGGAGGTTTCAACCATGACTAGAAAGCTCGAGCTTCTTGAAGACTCTAAAAGGTTAATTGTCTCCTAATTATTTCCAGTGTAGCACAATATGGTACACACTGCTGTCACTGCAGAATATATAAAACCAGCAAATGGTTCTGAAATGTTAAATTCTTTATTGTGCATTAATATTGTAGAAAGCTTTTAGGACAAGGTCTAGAATCTTCCACCTTTGATGAACTTCAACTGGTTGAAGAACAGTTGCACAGAAGTTTAAGCAACATTAGGGCAAAAAAGGTGCATAATCTTCTCTCTCTCCATTTGAGCTATATATATATATATATATATATATATATATATATATATATATATATATATGCTTGATGCTTCAATTCTGAACAAGTTAGTGCAGGCAATATGAGTCCTCACTATCTATATATGTCGCTTCATTTAAATCCATCTCACTACAAAACTATACAAATGGATTGAACTTATATGCACAAATATATAGTGTAAAAGTTTTCTCTTTATTAGTGTATTTTAATCTATTACATCTGGTCATTTACTCTATTTTTAAGTCGTGATTTTATAAACGACAATTAGTTAGAATGTTCCTCTATAATATCTAGTAGCATATGCATCTCTAGCAATACTAAAGGACTCCTACACCTTAAGTGAACGTATACACAAATATATGGAATTTAGGTGATGCTTTTTCTCCATCTAGTGAAGCTTTGACAATTAAATTAACCGATCATCTTTATTTTATTTTATTTTTGTTTCAGAGCCAGTTGGTCAGAGAACAGATTGCTCACCTGAAGGAGAAGGTAAATGCCTTAGAAGGATAATATATAATACTATCCATTGAAGACAGAACTGTAAATCCAGTTGGCTTATAAAGTAAATTATTTCTTGTCTCAGGAAAAATTCCTAATGAAGGAAAATGCAGACTTGAGGAAAAGGGTGAGATATTACTCGAAATATTTCCCTACTATACGTATCAAATGTTTCCTTGTATAGATCTCCATGTGTTTAAGATTTGGTAAATGAAGTTGGATTAGTTATTAGTTCGTTTGAAATACTGTCCAGGAAATTATATATATTGGAAGTGAAAGGGCACTTCAGGTTAGGAGATTTAGTGATATAGAGATTTAGGGCATATGAGGACAACAAAGTTAACGAGCTAAATTTTAGCTTATTAAATGCATTAGAGTGTGTGGTCTAGCGGCTATTAACAAAGTGAGATGAGAGCTATGAAAGATTAATGTTCAAATTTTAGTAACATATAGAGTTATTTCTTCCTATTAGACTAAGTCTTGACCCTTGATGGAGATATATAGGTACATAGTAACTTGATACTTGTGCTGACAAGAGGTAACAAGTGTAATAATATATTTCATGACGTGAACACAAACTGACAGGAATATTGTTATTATAAACGAAAAAATGTTTGAGATATAAAATATGTTGAGTATGATCAGACGAAAAAATATGAAGATATGAAATATGTTGAGTATGATGAGGGTTCCGGAGTTGAGTGGAGCTAAGTTGTGGCAAGTGGTTCAATAGTATCTCCTTCGCCAAAAAATTATGTACTACATAAATAGAACAAAAAAAGTCTTTATTTTCTCACTATATACAAACCCTTAATATCCATGTTATAAGGAAGATTAATTTTAGTGTAGTGGCAAAAGGAGCTTAAAAATTACTTGCGGTCGGCATATTTTAGGTGTGATAATTTAATATTTTTTGAATTCTCTTATATGAACTTTGAGCTCCGCTACTGTTAAAGAATGACATTCTTACGCAGAAGTCAAAATATTAATGTAAAACGTAATGGAGTCTGGTAGATTTAACAATTAGAAGCACTGGCAGTTTGAGAAAAACATTAGAAATTAATCTGCACTTCTTATCATAAGTTCTGAATTTGCAGTTTTTATCATCTTATTTCTTCTTAATTAATTCTTAGCATATGGTGAACACTGCAATCAATTTAGCTATTTCAACTATCGTTGATTAATTTATTGGTCAATTTTCACATATATGCTGTTTTATTTACTGCAAAATAAGAATTAAGAAATTAAGGTTCTTTTTCGGTTCTTCAGTGTGAGGTGCTACCATTGACTTTGACAACAGTTCCTGGAGAAAAAGAAGGCAATGAAAGACGAATAATGGAAGTAGAGACAGAGCTCTTCATTGGACCTCCAGTACGAAAAAGATCCCATTAGTGAAAATGTGTAATTAATTCATAGAGTTAAAATAAAAACAAAATTATTGTCCGTATAGCTTATTTTCTTACTATAGTCAGTTATGCGTTAATAATCATCATTAAAGTCAAATGATTGTAAAAACGTATATTATTACTTTACTACTATATATAAGAGACAATCAAATGGCTTTTGTAGTCCTCACAATAGTTTTTAATAAAATGTCAAACTTTTCAATTAATTAACTTTAGGTCTTGATCTTATATTTTAAAGTCAAATTTATCTTTTGTTTTGGATGGTGCAAATGAGTCAAATATACCCATGCAGAGAAATATTCTTTTGGATTTTTTTTTTTTTTTTGGTTCAGAAAAACCTTACAGCAACATACCTACTAACATCTTCTAAACATCCTATACTATCTGTTCCTATTTATATATTTTGTCAAAAATCTTCACCTTTGTTTTTTACTGGTTTCTTATATGCTACTTATGGGGTCGTGGTACTGCCACAGTTATTCTTCCCATTGGTTTCAGTGCAGTCCAAGCAGCCCATTCAAGCTTCTACTTATCGTCCCCTTGGCTTTCATTGCCATTTCCTCCCTTCCATTGCCATATCTCCCCTGTATCTGCAACCAATTCATAGTACCTTCCAAGCATGATCTTGAGTATACACACTCAAAGAACAGGTGGTTTATTGTTTCTTCATTACTTCCACAAATTGTGCAGTGCTTGTCCTTGCTCACTCCCATTTTATGTAGCCTTTCTCTCGTTTGGAGTCTGTCATGCATTGCTCCCTTATAAAGCTGTGTTTTGGGATAGGCTCTCCACCAAGGTTTGCTTCCCTGTATTCATTTGCCAGTGATACTGTTGATAGTGTATTTGCCATTTACGGCCAGATCATAGCCAGCTTCGTATTTATCCTTAATTGCACATATTTTTTCCAGTACCAACAGCTATCTGTGGGGGGACAATACTGCCACCAGTCTCTATCTTTTAAGTAAACATGGTTGACCCACTTTATTTTTCTTATTATTTTATTCTATTGATCTTATCTATTATCTTAAAAATAGTAATTCTTCGCTTGATTCTTGCTTCTTGCTTCTTGTTGCTCTCCCGTTTTCTTGATTCTTGCTTCTTGTTGCTCTCCCGTTTTCTCATTTTTCATTTGTTTCTTGCTATATAAAGATTTTTGGGCTTATTACTTAAGCTTGAATATGGATAAACATTTCTTTTGCTTTATATTTGTATTATGAAATTTGAGATAGTTGTAACTTGTGACCGTGGTTTTGTTTTTTTTTGCAACGTTCAGCAAACAAAATTACAAAAAAGACCACTGAGAGGAATAAAAAGGTGTAATCATAGAATTAAGAGAATTTCTTTTTTTACTTTACGTTTATACTTTAATATATAAAGAGACTCATATGTGTTAAACTTTTCAATTAATTTTTTAAAGTCAAATTTATCTTTTGTTCTTTTACTAAATGATTTTCGTATAGTTTTAAAATTATTAAATGGTGCCATATAGTGTTGAAAATGGAAACATTATTTTATTTTATTGATCTTATCTATTAACCTAAAAAATAGTAATTCTTCGCTTGATTTTTGCTTCTTGTTGCTCTCCCGTTTTCTCATTTTTCATGTTATAGATTTTTAGATCACGTTATATCTTTAAAATATCTTCTTTGGTTAACTATAGTTAATCTTTTAAACACAAAATAAGTTTGAATCAAGGAGGAGTTAAGAAGTGTCGGCTACTTTTATAAGTTTGAATCAAGTCGGATTGGTCGGATTCGGTAGAGCTTTGGTTCAAATTATGTATTTATCTTAAAAGTTCATCAAATATGTATAGATTATTAATTTAAAACTAAATAACTTCAAAAATCAGGATTGAAAACTCATAAACTTCAAATGGCTCTACATCTGATTTGAAGTAAATAATTTCATCAAAATAAAAGTTAAAATATTAAAAGGAGTGAAATGAAATTTTTAATTTTATATATTGAAAATAAACTTATTTGAAATTTAATTATTACTAACATAAATTATATTTTTTAAAATTAAAATATCTACTTTTATAAACCCGGACTTCATGGAACTAGTATATGTACAATATTTCCTTTTTAATGCTTTCTTTATCTTAATTAAGTATGAGTTAATACTTCATTTTCCATCCTCTTTCGTAAGTAGCCTTATCTATTCTACCTAAATCCAAAGCTGAAATCGACCTGAATAATATAACTGTGACAATGTATATCACCTGTTTATACCGTGTATATCCTATGCAAATTTTCATTACCTATAGACATGATAACAGGAGATAATCAAGTTATCTTTTACCTGTTTTAACAGGTAACCTATTTTAGTTTCAAGATAAAAAACTCATATTTTAAAGAGCCTTAACTATAAACATACTTTGGGTGACCTGTTAGTGCAAAAAAAATCTCTGTTTACACTAACCATATATTTTTCTTTAACAACTTTTCAAAAATTGGGTGTTTGGTTTTATTTTGTTTTTGTTATAAGCTGAACAATTAATAAGTTAAAGGGTTCCGAACAATTACTAGGTGGAGTAAAACATATTTTGAGTTAAAAGTTTTGACTAAAGTTACGAATTCTAACCCGTAATCAATACTCTATCGTCACCTCTAAATTTGGTTTTGGATAACTTATCTTTACATATTAAAAAAATTATAAAGTATTTTATTTTTATCATTAAAAGAAAATAGTTAATTAATTTACAAAATTTAACTAAAGTTAATGTATATTATACAAATACTCAATCTATATTTAGTATATTGACAAAAAAAAGAAGGCCCCTGAATGATTTCTCTAATATTCTATCGTCACCTCTAAATTCAGTTGATATGTGCATCAGGTTCAAAAGGCATATGTTTATGGAGATGAGAATTTGCTTAAGACTTACCCAGAGTTGCAAGAAGCTCTAGTTTGGATTTATTTCCAACTCAACACATTCAGGGATCGTTTGGTACATGAAATATCTAAAACTAGGTTTTTTATATTCTAACACTAATTATTGATATTAATTTTGTTAGAATATAAAATTTCAACTAGAAAATATAAAAATTTATACCTTTTGACCAAATAGGAAGTAAGTGTATAAAATGAAAAAAAATGAATTCTTTTTTTCTATTCACGTTTTTTGATAAAATATCCCAAGTTTATCCCATTAAAGGCCTTGGGATTATTTTTTGTCCCTCGCCTATCCCATCTCCCCGCTGTGGGCAAAAAAAAAAAAAAAAAAAAGGAATAAATTAGTCCCAGATTATAATCCACGGAGAGTTTTAATCCGAGGCTAACTTTGATAAATTAGTTTTTTTTTTTTTGAGTAGCATACCAAATGACCCCTCAAGAATTCAACAAAATAGAGTGCTTGGGCCCATTCAAAGAAGCAGGCTCAACCTCGAGTCATTTCCACTTTGTCCCTATTTTGTGCTCATCTTTAATTTTTGCCATTCAAGGCAAATAATTTTTTCGCGAGGCTTAAATTTTATATTTTTGCATCATATTATCCGACAAATTATGCTCTCCGCTCTTAAAGAATTTATGCCTCACTAGGCATAAGTTCGATTTTGAAGGACAAAAATTAAAGACCAGCCCATTTGAAGGCTAAATCGTGCAATTTCGGGTCATTTGCACCTTTGTCCCTATTTTGTCTTTTAATTTTTGGTCTTTAATTTCTTTTTACATCATATTATCCAATAAATTATGCCTTGCGCTCTTAAAGAATTATAAATTCCAAAGCATCATTAATATCCACAATTTTTGTAGTTATGTCAGCACCCTTAGGATCGTTTAGTACGGTGTATAAGAATAATGCTGAATATGGTGTATTAGTAATGCTGAGATTATTTCTTATACACTGTTTGATTTGGTATGTTAAAAATAACATGCATTGCATAATTTTTTTTTAAGAAATTGGTTGTTTACAAAAATACTCTCCAACTTAATAATTGGAAAAAGGTTTTGAGAGTTTAGGGGCAATTGTGTCTTAAGCCATGCTTATGCATGTATTAAGAACCCTTACATTGCTAATATCATGGTTTGCTATTTATTAGTTATACATAAGATAATACTAAATTGGGTGGATAATGCATAGGTTGAAAAAGTGTACTAAACAAGGTATTAGTAATACACAAAGCTAATGCATGTATTATTTTTCGAACACTCCTACCAAATGACTCATTAAAGAACTTATGTCCCGCTAGGTATAAATTTAATTTTGAAGGAAAAAATTAAAGACCAGCCCATTTGAAGGGCAAAAGTTAAAGACCATTCCATTTGATTACTTCTGCAATTTCTTCCTCATCTTCTTCTTCTTGGTCCAGTGAGGTTCATGGGACCCTTGTCGAAAAGCCTTTACCACAGCCCTTTAAAGAGTCCTGCACATGTTGCTTCCCCACCATTTTTTTCGTGCGGAATGTCCCTCAAAGCCACTGGTCTTTAATTTTTGCCTCTCAAGTTTAAAATCATTATTTTTTGGTCTTTGCCTAAAATTCATGGGTTCCGGGTTCAAACTCCTACTCAGTCAAATATTAAAAAAAAATAAAAATCGTAAGGCAAAAGTTTGTAGTAAAAGTTAGGTCTATTCGGGCAAAGTTAGGCCTTTAAGGCAAACCTCTGCCTGAATACGCCTAATTTTGCTCCAAACTTTTGCCTTATGATTTTTTTTTTTTTTTGACTGTAAGATGAAGGCCAAAAATTAAAGACCAACAATTTGAGGGTCAAAAATTAAAGACCAGTGCCTTTGAAGGCCAATCGTGCAAATGATCCCTTTCCCACAAGGAGCTTGATCTGTGGGCCTACTTCATCATCTGATCCATCTGGGCCTGATGGTTGGCCCAATAAGAGCAATGGGCCCAATCACCAAGACTTGCAATGGGCTGCACTTTTGTTCCTATTTTGTGCTGGTCTTTAATTTTTGGCCCTCAAGACATATAAATTTTTCGCGGGGCATAAGTTTATATTTTCGTATCATATGCCCTTAAAGAACTTATGTCCTGCTCAACATAAGTATGATTGCTAATGGCAAAAATTAAGACCAGCTCATTTGAAGGGAAAAAATTAAAGACCAACCCATTTGAAGGACGAACCGTGCAATTTCTTCAAGTATATATGCAGTAGGCCATTTTGTTTTAATCAAAGTTAGGACAAAAAAAATATTGTAGGGAAGCAATAGATGAAGTGTGGGCAACAGATGCATCCAAAACTATTGACTTCAAGCTTATTACATACTGCGTTCGTCTCAATTTATGTGGCAATATTTAACTAGGGACATAATTTAAGAAAGAAAGAAAGATATTCAACATTTTTGTGGTCTAATATAAGTTATAGACATTTGTGTGGCTAAATTATATAATTAGGTAAAATGCGAAGTTTAAATTAAATTATTTTTAAATTAAAAAATATGATATACTTTTTGAGAAAATTTTTAAAAAAAAAAGTCATATTAATTAAGACGGAAGGAGTAAGATAAAGTAGGAACACTTCGTAATTATTTGATAAAATTTCAGGTCTGCTTCTTGTTGGAATTGATCATCCTTTTACCCTCTTTCAGAAAAGTCCTTTATTTGTTTTCAAAGACAAGGGAAACATGTTGTATAATAAGCTTCTACAATTTAAGCATTAATAAGCTTCTAAAAAAAAAAAAAAAGGTTTACTAATAGCAAAGAGACAAATGAAGCAGTAGAATGATTTGCGGACCACGCAACAAGTCCAGGCTAAATAGAAACCACGTAGCCAGGTCAATAACGTTTTAAACCTGCTAATTTTGAAAAGAACTGTACATAAGGCAAATATATATGAGTCAAATGCAGAAACTGCGATGTGTGACACTGTGACCACATAGCATGATTTTTAATCAAACCAAGTTCATAGAGAAGGTTGGACCAATTAAGGAAAGAATATAAATTCTATAATATACGGAAATAAGTATTGTAGAATTATATTTGTTATGGCAAGAGTTGATAGATATAAATCGAGATTGTTAATTATTGCAAGGTGGAAAATGAATTCATTTTGATTCTTGGATTACTGTTAGAATATTTTTTCTTCTACCAAACTTGCCTAATCTCTCCTCCCAAAATATTGTACCACTACTATCTACTCTAGAATAAGAACCAAAACTAACAAGAATGCGACTAGTCACTAGTTATGTTCGTGAAAACACCTACCTACGTGTTTATACCTAAATCATGCATTAAAACCCTCTAATTAATGTTATTACCCCCTCACTAAGAAAAGTATACATCACAACTTAGATTGGAAGCTGGTATAAGGAAGCCTCATTAACACCTCACGCCATTTTCTTCTAATTTCGACACCCAATACGCAATCCTCACTGTCCATTTTTGTCTCTTTCTAGCCTTTTCCACAACTCTTTGGTGGCTTTTTCTTCCTACCTCTCTAATACAGTACACGTATGGTGAGAAAATGATAAAAAATGGTCCTTATCTTTTAGTATGTTTGAAATAGCCCTTGAGTATCACATGAACAATTTTAATTTTTAAGTTTGTCAAACGAGCATATTTGATCTCGATCAGATATCTGCCAAACTCTGGTTATTAAATTTAATTTGAACTGTGAAAAGAAAAATAATTTAATGGGAATTCATATTTGGAAGGACAATTTTATAGTTTATGTTATTTGCGGTCTGGTGCAACTTTTTGAGGTGCAATTTTTGCTATTTATTGTCCATGTCACTTTTTTATAATTAGAAACAATTTAACTATAGCCACACAAATATCGACCACAAAATTCAAAAATGCTCTTTTCTTTCTTAAACTTTGTGTCAAGTCTAACAGTGGCACATAAATTTGAACGGAGGGAGTAAACATTTTATGGATATAAAAAGTGTTTACTTTTGACAAACTCAAAGAACCAAAATTGCTCATTTAATACTCATAGAACTATTTTAAACTTACTACCAAATATAAGGGACCATTTTTGTCATTTCTCTCCACGTATGAATGCTAATCTTCAAAGTCACCAAAGCCTAAGGCATCAAAGTAAAGCAAAAGCAACAAAGTAAATCACCCCCTAATTTCCTCCTCACTCTTTGCCAACTTTTAAAACACCTAACCTGCACTACTTTTAAATATTCTAGATAAATCAAGATTGTCTTTAGGGAATTTTCCTGAAATATTGGAGGTCTAAGATTCAAGGAGTTTTGGGTACCCAATTTCTTGATTCTCAAAAAGCTCCAATTTTTTCAGGGTTTATATGAGATGGGAACTTTGACTGCTTCTCTAGTGGTTCCATCTAAACTCAACCCTGAAAAGCAGAGCTCTATTTTTATATGCAAAACTAGAAGAAAGTCCAACAAGAATCAATCCATAGTCCCTGTAATTAATTTTCACTCCCTTTTTAGAATTTAATATTCAGATAGTATTGTTTAGTCCAATCTTATTAGTTTATTTGTATTCTTTAATGAATAGGTGGCCAGGTTATTTGGACCAGCTATATTTGAAGCTTCAAAGCTGAAGGTACTTTTCTTGGGAGTTGATGAGAAAAAGCATCCAGGAAAGCTGCCAAGAACATATACACTGACTCATAGTGATATTACCTCTAAACTTACTTTGGCTATCTCTCAAACCATCAATAATTCTCAGGTAATTACTTCTCTTCATTAACTTGATGACATACTATTCTTTGTGTTTTTTGCTGCTGAGGAAACAAGAATAGAACAGGGGAATAGTAGTGTAAATTTGGTGGCATAAGAATATGGAGGTCGTTGATTAATTAATTGCTTGGGTTAATTATCATTAATCACTAATCATCATCCATTGTTGATCCTAAGTAAAGGCGGATCTAGAAGTTAATCTTTATGAGTTCTGAATTCTAGAATAGCAACTTCAAATGCTAGTAACTTGGTTGAGAATTTAATTTTTGTATACTTTTGGAGCCAAAATACTGACCCCATATCTTAAAGCCTAGATGTGGATCTAGAATGTAAGAAGCAGTTGCATGTGATAATCGGTCCACTCCTCTATTGTTCTCCACTTAAATAGGTACCTGCTATTTTACGCTTAAATACTAGGCTTGTGTGTATAGCAATATTTAAACCTGTGACCCGTGCCGATAGCCTACATATCATGCACTATGCTGTTACCACTAGAACTCTTAGCAGTATATTTATATAGAAAATTGAAGAAAAGTTTGGAAATATGTAAAATATATTAAGTGGTGCCTTGAAATCTTGAATCCACCGCTAGACTAATCCTTTCTTCTTTTGGTATATATTTTTTATCGTAATTTTATTGAGAAAATTAAGAGATGTGGAAATTGGGTGTTTGATTTGCAGTTGCAAGGTTGGTATAATAGACTTCAAAGGGATGAAGTGGTTGCAGAGTGGAAGAAAGTTAAAGGGAAGATGTCACTCCATGTCCATTGTCACATTAGCGGAGGCCATTTCTTGTTAGACTTGTTTGCTAGACTCAGATACTATATCTTCTGCAAAGAACTCCCTGTGGTAAGTTCAATAATTGTTAAATACTTTACTATCACAAAGAGTTTTAAGTTATATGCATCGTTACTGTAAGAAATTTTTTACACTATCAGGTCACCTCTGCCTGTTACAATAAGTAATCTGTCTTATTTTCAAGATTACAAATTTCACATTCTAAAGAGACTTAACTTGAAAGTTTTACATTGACATACAACTTAAACTCTTTCCCAAGATGGATAATTTTTTTTATTATTTTATTTTATTTTTTGTGCATTAGGTTCTGAAGGCTTTTGTTCATGGAGATGAGGATTTACTAAAGAATTATCCAGAGTTACAAGAAGCTTTAGTTTGGGTATATTTTCACTCAAACATTCAAGAATTCAACAAAGTAGAGTGCTGGGGTCCACTCAAAGAAGCAACCTCCCCCTCATTTTCTTCTGGTGGGGTAGGGGTAGGTGGGAAGAATACAAGTTTTACAAGCAATAGCAACAAGAAGTGGGATTTACCAAAGCCTTGTGAAGAGACTTGTACATGTTGTTTTCCTCCAATTAGTGTAATCCCTTGGCCTTCTTCTACTAATGTTGGTGGGGTCAGTGAGGAAAATGGGACCATCCAACAAGGCTTGCAAGAGCAGCAAAGTTAAAAAAAGAAAGAGATGATTCTGTTGGTTCATTATGTGATTTGATGTAATTAATTAATTAATTATCATTACAGGGTTTTATGGAAGTAGAAGTATTTGTTTATTTGAAATGTAAATAATAATTCAGAAGTCATGATTAAAGTAAAGACAGAACATGCATTTAGTATGGTGATACATATTACTCTAGGTCTGTACTAGACAATTATTGTAAGTTTGGTTGTGCCTAAAGCATTGTTAAGTTTCTTTTTCATGATCTTGGCTTGATGTCTGCCTAATTTAACAGTTGCACTTGATGGAAACATGCATCTAACTGAGGCACAGAGAAAGCCCGGCAAATTTAAGAATGATTCTTGGATGAACTATGTCTTAGATACTTGGTCAATCCAAACTATAACATGAGATGTTTGATCGTATCAGAAAGATTTGTATGAAATGTCCTACTTTTGTTTGAGCTTTACTATTGATCAATTACTAACCGTCATGTTTTGAAATCAAAATAAAAAATATAACTAAACACACATGAAAGAGATATTGTTACAGCTGAGATTTAGCATAAACAAGCGGAGACAAAGCTAGAGGGGCAAGAGGAGGTCCATCCGAGACAATCTAAAAGGTTAACCTTTTTTAATGTATAGTGGATGATGAACTCTCTTAGTGAAACTCCTGCCTCCTTCACTGTCTTGGATAATAAATTGTGCTTTTCCTCTATATTACACCAAGAATATTTCCATAGCTCCAATATTTCCATAGCTCCTTTTCTTTCACTTTATAGAAGGCAGGGTGGCTCCACTTATCTTCCATTGTCATTGCTCATATGCTTTCCTCTCTTTTATTTTCTTTTGACTTCTTTTCTATCTTTACTCGACTCCGTAAATTAATCCAGCTCTTTGGGATGAGCCATTTTTATGCATAACTAATCAGGCAAAAACCTAGAGGAGATGAGTAAAAAAAATAGATCCAATTTGTTTACAGCAGATATTACCAGAGTACAAGGAAATTTGGTTTTATAGTCCATTACAACTGTTATTTTAGTTATTTGACTCTTTTCGAACGAGATTTAGTCAAATAACACAGGATATCTGTAAATAAAACACAGCTTGCTCAGTATGTATTCATGAATCCGAGGAAAAAAGGTATACTTAACTTTTATTTACAAGAAGAATCTGAGGTTTTCCTTACATTAGATTTCCCTAACAAAAGAACCTCTTTCACTCTCCCCATATATTACAGGATGAATAAGAGATGTTAATGAGAATAAAATAACATCTCCAACTGTACACTCATGACATAATAAAAGAATAATTGATTCAAAATAAATTGCTAGATGACAGAGATCATCCGATCAGTTGCATGTTTAGCCTTCCAGCTTCCTGCAACTTATTGCCGCTCCATCGAGCAGAAAAATGTGGTGCGGTCGCTGTGCTGATTGTATTTCTTGAGGGAACAATTTCTAGTAGTGGAAAATAATTACAATTTATCACCTGATCTGAGTTCTACCAAGCGAAGTTGCACCAATTTCAGACTCGGTGTTCTGCACGGATAACAGTATTCACATGTAAGATGAATGTAACCAAGAAGCAAACTGACATTTATCGTCTTTTAGCATAAGACTTACCTTAGATTTGGGAGAAGGGAAAACATTCCAGAATCTAAGTGTTTCATCTCCTGCTCCTGTTACAATTGTCTGCAGAGAGGATAACATCAGTTAGAGAATTATACGTACAACAAAGATGAAGCTGCGGCTGCACTGAAAAAAGTTAAAAAAAGAAAAAGGAAAAAAGAACAGACAATGAACATTTTTTGCTCATATACCTGTCCATCTGGAGAGATAGCAAGATATAAGACTCTATATGTATGGCCTGTCAGAGCTGCTATCTGCATTAACAGCAACAGAATTTGTGAACAAACTAGTAAAAGAACAATATATCAAACAAATGAATGTCTATCCCTGTAATTTTACAGCTAAGCCAGCTGAATGATTGATGTACCTTAGACATTGTCGGATATCTCCAAACTATTATCTGGTTTTGAGAGTAACCATGTGTGCTGACTAATTCATTGACATTCTTAGACCACACAAGATTGCAGACCTGCCAGGGGATCAACATAGTTTGGATATTAGAAAGATTTGCAGTTGCGAATATGAACACTCAAAACTGTCTAGAGAGACAACAAAGGGAGGAAGGACAGTTGGGAGAACCTTTTATTCTAGCTCCTTGTTTGGAATACAACTATTTTTGCACAACCAAGTAAATTTTTCTAGTGTACAGTCTCTTCCCCTCCCCCCTTCCCTAACTCACAGACACATACATATTCAATGAAATTAGAGTTTTCCTCCTCTTAAAGCCACTTTTCCAAGGGTAACAAGAGAGCAGAAATCTGGAGTTTCAACACCCCTGGTGCCTATGATGCGTCTTTACTCACTGAATCCACCTTTTATGATGCTTAAATTTTGGCGCACTTTTCCGTCTCCAAGTAATTGTGGTAAACTTGATTGAGTATTAAATTCTCAAGTTCTGGTTGGAAAGGAGGTGCTTGCATGCCTCTAGCAGTCTCTCCTTTTTTCCCCTCTGTTTCTCTGTGCTTGACAATTACATCTTCTTTTAATAAGTTTAATTCTTCTCTTTAAGATGTGAAGTACTTACTCTGGTAAATTTAACAACAGAAAAAACAGGGAAGACCTTCAAAAGTTAAAGGGGTAGCTACAATTAGGTGAATTGTAGAGGCGAAATGTACTAAGTTCATAGTCCCTTTGGTTATTGGTTTGTAACCTAAAACTGCTTGAGTTAGTGAAGTTTTTGGGCAAATCCTACTGCAGTAGGTCGTACTCTTTCACTCCCTTGAGCAAGGAGTTTTCCACTGTAAAATTCCTTGTTTTTTACATTCCGCAGTTTACTTCTTGTTAAGTGTAGGTGGCAGCTCCAATAACAAGAAAGTATATAATATGGCTCATTCACCTAGTGGTTCCTTTGCATTGGTTCTGCTCTCCAAATGAGGCAAACAACTCTCCAGCTATTACCAAGTAGAATGAAGAATAGGGCAGGAGGACTACAAGCAAAATTGTTCTTCTGATAATGTAATTAGGTAGCAAAGTGGTGGCTGTTGGGAAAACTATCAGGACTACTATACGGTAAGATGTTATCGAATGAGAAAGCATGAACAGAAAGGCAGAAAAATAAAAGCGTTATTGGATGCTATAGCGGGGGAATACCTGACTGCCAGTGTCCATGCAACTGAGATGTGTATTAGTCGTGGTGTTCCAGAACCTAATGCATCGATCAGCTGTGCCACCACCAGAAGCTAGAAGCCCATGGAGATGGGGAGACCATGCAATGGCCTTTACAGCAGCAGTATGCTCACAGTATTTCAGCACAGGTTGTGTTGAATGGTTGTTCCATACAAAAAGCTGGGACATCAAGATTTATTTTAAGTCAACTAAAATGCAGAAAATCAACCACAAAGCATCATGAGAAACTTTAGTTGAAGAAAGTAACCACACACCCTATTATCATTTCCACCTGAAGCTAATTCACGGTTATCATAAGACCATTTGAGCCCACAAACCTGCAGATAGGTAGTTGCTATTAAGAAACAGAAAAGGGAGGAAAGGAAGTCTGATGAAAAGAAGATGTTAACCAAGCAGAGGAAAGAAGGAATTCTCACCTCTGATTTATGACCAGTCAGCTTACTGACATGATCTTCTTGAGCACGTATATCACGCTGAAGAATACTCTTGTCTCGGCTTCCTGAAGATAGCATAGACGAGCTCCATGCCAGTGCGCCAACTCGTAATCGATGTCCCTCCATGGTTCTTACCCTCTTACAACGCGAGGCATCCCATAACTATGCGGAGGAATGTTCAGACCAGTTAAACACTATTACTTAAATGTCAATATCATCTTCAACTAAGATATGGTAACTCAAATTGATTTTTAATTCAAATTCTTGTGCATGCAGTTTAGAGAATTAGAGTCCCATCCAATGAACTGTAGAACTAATGTAACCAACTTTAACTAGTTAAGGATTGAGAGATAGTAGTTCTAGTTGTAGAGATCCACTTTTTTTTTTTTTCCAAATTTAGGAAGCCCAATTTGAAAAACAAAGGAGACAAGGAAATGAAACCACCAAAGTATGTTTCTTGATACAAGTTTATATGCCGGTATACTATTGCGAACTTCAGATTATTGTGAAGCTACTGAGGGGCGGAGCTATGATATAGGGTACGAGTTCGACAAACCCAATAGCTTTTGCTTAGACCTCGTATTTATATTAGGAAATCCATTAAGTATGTATTAATTGCAAACCCAGTAACTAAAATGGCTATGGGTTCGGTGGCAAGTTTTGAACTCATAAACTGAAACTAGCTTTTCAAATTGAAATTTATGTTGAGTTGTAAAGTTCATTGGTAATTTGATTGTGACCATCATAAGCAACAGTATGTCGACTTCACAGAGAATGCCTTAAAAAGATTCTCATTGATATGGAATTCCCAAAAATTGCAGAGAGAAAAGTCCTCCGCAGAACTCTTCAATCCCCATGCTTCTTCTTCCTCATTACTTAAGAATAGATTAGGTGGTCTAAATTTATTCATATAATAATGGAGACAAATGCAGAAAAAGAAACTCAGGTTAGTCTTGTGAAGACATCTTTTCTGTATCTGACAATAACATTAGTGCTAGGATATGCACTTTCCTCCGAATGAGCAGAACAAATTCCAGATTAAGTGGGTGACCATATGTCTTCCACACACGCATATGATTTCCTATAAGATAAGTATATGAATTTAGTAATGGAATTTATAAATCTCACCTGGACTTTGCCATTACTTGTTCCAACAGCAAGATGCGTACCCCGTTGTGCCCAACCAACTGAACTAACACTATCATCAATTCCAAGGTCACACAACTTCACTACCTGCACAAAGCATTCCAGTAGAAATTAAATGATCTATATTTGAACACTATGATCGACCACGAGTCGCCTAAATTCACTTCAATACAGAAAATTATCAGAACCAATAAACTCACCTTGCTACTAGATGCATGCCATAGATACACACAGCTCCCTAGCCCTACAGCTAACACATTATGCGAAGACCAGTCCACAAGGTTCAGGTAAAAATCGTCTTGCAGTGCCGGTGCATCCAATACCTAATGAAAACGAAACAAGCAGCTAAAATAAGCCCTTTCAGATTGAAATTTAGTACACTAAAACAACCTTAAAAAACCACTTTTGAGTACCCAAAAAAAAGCAGCATTACAACAACAATTACACCTCAATTCCAAACTAATCAGATCAGCAGGAAGGCGAAGTCCAAATAAGAGTGTCACATAAGCAAAAATCAAGATTGAAAAGAGAGGGTCAAACATACAACATATGACATTCTTACACAACTAATTCACTTGTTTCTCCTAAACTCAATTGAGCTAAAAAAATCCCATGTTTGAGTACGCAAAGTTAAAGCATTACAACAACAATTACACCTCAATTCCAAACTAATCAAGATCCAAATAAGAGTGTTACCTAAGCAAATTCAAGATTAAAAAAAGAGAGTGTCAAACATATAACATATGACATTCTAACACAACTAATTCACTTGTTTCTCCTAAACTCAATTGAGCTAAAAAAAAATTAAAAAAATCCCACATTTGAGTACTCAAAGTAAAAGCATTACAACAACAATTACACCTCAATCCCAAACTAGTGGTTCAACAGTAATGCAAAATCCAAATAGAGTGTTACATAAGCAAAATCAAGATTACAAAAAAGGGGTCAAACATATGACATTCTTATACAAAAAAGGGGTCAAACATATGACATTCTTACACAAAACCCATAAACAAATGTACCTTAAAAGGCGATCTTGGAACTTTCCGGGTCGCTTTAACCGGGCTAGGACTAAAACCCGGAAGTTGATCATCAAACCCAAAAGGCGATAATGACTGTAAAGATTGCCTGGTCTCAGTTTTATACCGAAAAATATTACAATTGGGTCTACAAATCTGCAAGTTTCTTGAATTCAAACCCGAAGATTTGTCAGGTGTAACAGGTGGAACAACCGACCCGCAATCTGACCCGAATAAAGCTGAACGAAGCAGTGTAGTATATGCATTGTTTGAATCTTCAGATAATGATGATTGTGGTGGTAATGGTAGGTCAAATAGTGCAAAATTAGATGAAGATCTACTTGGTATAAAACGATCACTGTATATTGTTCTTGATGGTGATGGGTGATATGAATTAAAACCTGGAATTAATTGATTAGTTCTTGATGGTGTTTTTGGAGTTAGATTATTTTGTGTGTTTAGTGAAGATGATGTGGAATTTTCCATAGTAGATCGAAGAAGAAGAAAGAAAGGAAGAAGAAAGAAAGATGAAGAAGAAAGTGAAGAGATCTAAGGTTGAGAAAATTTAATGAGATTTCGAGGAAAATAATAATAATAATTATAATATTTTGTGTTTTGTTTTATTTGTTTTTTTTTAATGTTACTGTTTGTAGTAAAAATTTCCCGGGAAAATTATTAACTTTAAGGAAGGGGGTTTTGCGGGAAAATTAAGGTTTTACTAATTTAGGAAAGTGATTTGCTCCAACGTGGTAAACGATGTCGCAATGTTGGAACCTCTGTTCTTTCATAAATTAGGAAATTAAATACGCCCTATTGGTAGAAGGATTGGGAAGTGGGACTTCAATTCAATGAATGTATTGAGTCAAATTGTCAGACTGGGTTAATAAATGAGTGGATTATTAATTTGTCCAAAGGTAATTTGGGATGTAATGAATTAAAAAAAAAAAAAGAGCATTACGTACACCAAAGTTTCCACATGCGCGCGATACGAATAAGGGTCGGACGGCATAAGTTATCATTGTCTGTGATGTTATCCAGGCGGATCCATTAGGGGTCGTGGGAGTGCCACACCACCCGCAAGCTTCGCCCGAAACCCTACGTATATATATGTATATATACAGAAACTATATATAAATATTTAAAGTGGCACCCTCACTACAAAATGACCCGCTGGTGCCAGTGGCGAAGGGCTCTGTTTTCTTTTGTCTGGTCGCAGGATCGAATCCCAGCGGGCTGCAATTTCCCAATTTCCCATTAACTTTATATTCTCTTTTCTTATTTCTATAATTGTTGTTGACTTAATTTAATTTTTTAATCTTTGACTTTTTTATTTCTTAAAGTTGAAAACACAAGTTTCCCTCTCTTCCTTCTCATCAAAAAAGAAAAAAAAAAAACTCTCTCTCTTCTCAATTCTCATCAAAGAAACAAACCCTCTCTTCTCAATTCTCATCAAATAAACAAACCCTCTTCATGAAGTACAAATTAGAGATTTGAGTTACCAACTTGATACTTTCATATTTCATATGCGAAGTGGTAATCCCAAGTTCTCCAACTTGCAAGGAATTCGTGATTTGCCAAAAGCATTGGTTGAGGCAAATCGTGTGGATACTTATTCACTTGTTTATTTACTTGTGAAATTAACTTTGATCTTACCTGTTGCTACTGCAACTGTGGAGAGAGCATTCTCATCCATGAAGCGGATCCAAAATGAAGTGCGGAATAACACTGGTGATCAATATTTGAATGATTGTTTAGTTTGTTACATAGAGCGTGACGTATCTACAAATGTAAGTAACGATGTCATCATTGATCATTTTCAGAAGATGAAACCTTGTCGAGGACAATTGTAAATGAATGATGGATATTTATGATATTAGTAATATTATTGGAAGTTTTATGTTTTTTCTTACGTATATTGCTATAAATAAATGTTTCATCGAAAAAGACGAATAACCCGAATCAAAGCCCGAAAAGACGAATAATCCGACCCGAAACCCAAATTGATTGAATGACGCATGGCACCCGGAAACTTCAAATCCTGGATCCGCCTCTGGTCTTATCTTGTATTTTTGCAAGAGGTTGTGAGCCGTGCAGTAACTTTACCAGTTACGTTAAGGCTCTCCTCCATGAGTTGTAATGAGTTGAGTTAATATGGGCTAAACAATGAATCAGAATTTAATACGTCAATTTTTTTTTTTGTTGTTTATTTAATTACAATTTATTTAATTATTTTCTTCTATCGAATCAGAAAAATTTCTTAAAAAAATTTGACAAATTTTTTTTATTGATTCATTAGGCTACGTATTTAGTCTAACTACAAAAAAAATGAGCATATCAAAATGAGCTGAACTAATAAATATGTGGTTTATTATCTTGCCCAAAGCTTAGATAGATTGGACAAATTATGTATTTTGTCACCCGTAAGTATTAATTCTAATACTTTTACTAACTACTACTAATGTAAGAACAAATTAGTTAGCTCGGCAACCCTACCAAACAACGTCTTGTCTTGACATGAACAATAAGTTCATTATTTTATTCAAATATTACAAAAAGTGGGAATATAATATAGTTTTTTAATATAGTGAAAAAACAAATTTAATAAAGATCTGAAAATTGTTCAGAAAAAACACGGCTTATGTCTGCCAGACGAAGAAACTTCGTGATCTTAAATGTATTACTCTAGATTATTAAAATTCTTCATGATTGTGTCCCTCGTTTACTATAATATCGACACACTGATTTATCTCCCTCGAAACATATCTAAGTACGATTTTATTGGCGTTCAACAAATACAGAGCATATAATAATACCGAAACGGTGTAATGCTCTTTTTAAAATGTTTTGTTTTAGTATGCTGATTTAGTTAAGAAAAAAAAGATATTTAAATTGTTGGGGTAAATGGTAAATGCCTTTGTTTTGAGCTAATATGATGAGTTTAAGTGAGTATATTATCTGCGATAATTGTATTTGTTCAAACAAAAACCAAAAATTGTATTTGTTCTTTGTAAAAAGCAAGAGCTTGTTAATTATCACAAAAGAAATATTAAAATGATTATTCTTTTATACTCCTAGTTACAATATCATTGAAGCAAAGGCAGGAGATCAAGACAAGAGTTTCCTAGCAATCAAGTTGAGCTGAATGCTGATGATATACAAAAAATATCCGCACTCAATAGTTACACCATATAAACACATCATGACATATATCTTATGTTTATTGTTAAGTGATGTATTCTCTTTGAATTTTCAGGGTGATTGAATGTGGAGTCTGATTATTTCCATCTCATGTTAAATTATAAAATTGAAGTTTGTCGGTAGGAATTGCCGTAAATTAGACCCTTGGCGTGGAGTGAATCATTAGTTTGAGTTGAAACAATCGTTTCGTCAAATTGATCATTGGTTGTTGACATTTAAAAATATTAAAAATTTGGTAAGATAAGTTATTGGAATAAATTGATGCTCCATTGTAGTTGGCATAACAATAGAGTAATTGAGGAATCTTCCTGAGGGTTAACAAAAAAGACAAAAAGGAAAATGCATGTAGCTTTGGTCCTCTAAATAATTAATTAGATGCTGTTGATGGTGTATAAAATTTTACATTATCTCTTTTTATAATTGTGGTGTTTGGATCAATTTATGCACACTTAGAGCGATTCCACGAGCTTTACGTAACTCTGTACACCAAGATTTCAATAGATTGAAAGAAATCACCGATTGCCTCCGCAAAAAATTGAATCTGAGACTTTATGGTGTTCAACCCACTTCGTTGTTGTTATATCCCGTGTTTTGTACATTGGGATATTCCGAGCCAATTGCGGAAAGCTAAGAACAAGACTATTTCCCGACTTTGATTTAAGGCGTAAGTTGCTTATGATTTATGGGCATGGAATATTAAGGAAAAATTTGGGGCCAAAAGTGAAATTTTGGAAAGCTTAATATTTCATGAAATAAGGGCCATGTGGCCGTGTAGTGTGTGGTGTGGGCCCTAGTCCACATGGGTGCATTATATATGTTTATGCTAGGTGACTAATTAGTCATATTCTTCATCTTCACCTTAAGAAAATTCAAGAAGCATGGAGAAAGAGAGAGAGACCATTCGGCCATAGCTTGGCCGAAAATGATGCCATGGGAATTGATCAAGAAAAATTATTTTCTTCTAGCTTTCCTACTAATTGGAAGGTCCTCGTTAACGTGGAGTAGTTGTTGGAGCAAGCAAAACACTCTTTCTTGCAAAACACACTCCTAGCCGAGTAAGAAGATAAGTGGAAAAAGGTAAGGTTTAATCCTTTTACATGTGTTATGAATGGCTTGTGCATGTTGTAGTATGTGGAAATGAATGAAATTCATGGAATTATGGTGTGGAAGTTGTAGCCGTGTATATGTTGTTTTGGTGTAGGCATGATGAACAAATTTTATTTAGTGTTTTGGTTGATGTTGTTGTGGATTTTATGATGAAAAATGAAGATTTAATGAATTAAGTTGAAGATAAAATCGTGTGTGGGCTGTTTTGGAAGCTAATGTGAATTAAATATAGTTTCTTGTATTTATGAAGATAATGTTGTTAAAGTGTGGATTGTTGGTGTAGTTGATGAATTTGAAAGAAAGAAATGTGTTGTTGTTGTTCCTATTGGAATTGGGAAGTTTCGGGTGAGGTAGTATGATTGGTTGGGTTGTTTTGAATATTTTGCGGATTGTTTGAAATGTTCTTGAATCTTGTTTGAATGGTTTCGGATTAGTACTTGAATGTGAGATCATTGGTATTGGCTTGATTATATGTGGTTGAATTGAATATAAATGGAATGTTTATTAATTAG
>NC_081350.1:35094967-35209003 GCF_029784015.1 Lycium ferocissimum
TTCCCGCCGTCATCAATTTTTACCTCTACAAAATGGGGGGACTATTCAGACACGGCAAACCGAGGATACCGACATGCCTTGTCGTTTTCATGGTTATGCTCAGACACGATATGACTGGCTCATCGGGGACGAGGCTTCGAGCTCGATCTGGGATGAGGCGCAAGGTTAGGGCGGTTAACCCATAAGGAGAAGACCGAAATATCCGCCCTCAACCGGATATTTTAGCTGCCGATCTCGCAGAATACCGTCACCAGTATTTCTTTCCTTTATTTAGAATTGTACTAGGGTTGGGACTCCTATACTATATAAAGAGGAGGCTCCCATCTATTGTAGGGGGGTTGGCAGCAGAAAGAAAGAAATAGTTCATATCAAAAAGCAATAAGAATCATTTGAAACCATTCCCATTTGTTCCTAAGTTCATCTTTATTATTCATCGTGTAAGTACTCAATGTAGGGTATCGACCCGCTTTATACCCGAGGCCGTAACATAATTAATATTTAGTCAGATCTGCTTCTTTATTTACTTATTGGCTTATCTCGCAATTTAATCTCGAATTGAATTTAGCCACATATCTTTGGCATCACGCATAAATTTAATTGTTCTCCATTTTAAGGTTAAACAGACCCCTTTCTATATTTGAAAATAATTTGCCTTTATGAAATGATTTATAGCCACACAAAATATATGTGACTCATTTAACACCATAAGTTTAAAAGTTTTCTATTCTTTCTTAAATTTCGTGCCCAGTCAAATAGACATATCAACAGCTACATAAATAATTTAAAATAAAACTTAAAATTTAAATTGATAACATTGCAAATTCAAAACATGCAAACTTGAACGGCTAAATATTGCAAATCAAAAGTTCAAACCATATAAACTTAATGGCTAACATCGATGGACAAATTTAAAGAAGATATAAACTTCAATGTTCAACTTCGTGCATTCTCACCAAGTGCCTATGCAACACACCGGTACTCCCCCTCCACCCCCCACAATACCCGGTGCTCCGGACTTATGGAGATATATGTTATCACAATGTTGACATTTAACATGTTTCTTGTCTACTCGATCAAAATGCATCCACACCACACTTGAAGTTGATCTTCGAACTCAAGGAGAGGGTAAAGGATTATCCATGGAAGTTGAAAGTATAGATATACATTAGTTGACTAGCAAATTTAGATATAGAGAGAATTGTGAAAGAATTGTGTGAAAATGAAGAAGAACGGAGGGGTATTTTATCATTTGGAAATATGACCAAAGCGTGATTTATTCATAAATTTAGGGGTTCAAATAAAATTGGCAACGGCTAGTTTTTTAAATTTACAACGACTAGCTTTTTTAATTGGACAACAACTAATTTTTTTTTTTGTTTAACAATTTCATCATTAGATGTAAATGTTAATCTTATTATTATTAGTAAATGCAAATGTCTATTTTAGTATTAGATTTTTTATTTTATTTTAAAAAACTAAAATCTGACCCGGCCCACTAACTAAAGCCCGACCTGGTTAGCCCGTTATGTACCCCTCTTATCCGTGGGGTGGGGACACCCTCTCCTCCCCAAGCCCGCCCTTAATCGCGCCGCCTGACCCCGAACCGGCCCGGGTGTGGCCCACGTTTAAATGCCCCGGCCCGGCCCAACCCACTTGACAGGCTTAAGTTTAATGTTAGAAATGTTACAATTTAATTTAAATTTCATAATTCAAAATTTGGTTGTTTCTCTATCTAGCTAACGTTGTTTACTCTTAACTATGAAAAAAAGATACACTATGCGACATACACCTTAATTCTCTAAAATAAACACTTTTCACATTGTAGATATTTGGACAAACATGCTACTTAATCACGTTATTCACTGGGTTAAGATTACTCAATCAGAAGCTCATAACCAAGTGGAAAAAGGGTAGAATGGACCTTGACTAGATAGGCATAACAATTCACGATCTGCAATTTGTTGCCGAATTATTTCAATTAATTATATACTTGCTCACTCTCACATTTGACCTTCCACGAGTTTCTCAAAAGGGTTGTCCTACCAAAAAAACACTATAGAAGACTATTTTTAGTTACTTATGCATTAAGTATATATTACTTAGGCCTCATTTGTTTTCATTAAGATTAAGACGTTCGAAACTATCCCAAGAATGCTATTAACATCCTGCTTTCCTTTAATTATTAAGATGTTATCTTTAGGTCCGAATACCGAATGATTAAGACCGTTTGTTTTTCAATTTCGAATGTGCATAATGTATTTATTTAAACATAATAAATATACAATTTAAATTAAAAAGTAACTAAATAGTAGAAAATAAATACAAATTTAATAAAATAAATTATTTGATAAAAAAAATGAAACATTTATGTTCACTAGTAATGGTGGAGATGTTTTATAGTCGCGGTGGGTGTTGAGTGGGGGTGGAGGGGTGAGTGGATGGTGGGTGGTTGGGGTGAGGGTTGGGGTTGGTGGGGAGTGGGGTTGGTGGTGGGAGGTGGGGGGTAGTGAGGACTAGGGGTGGGTGGTGTGGGGTAAGGGTTGGTGGTGGGGAGTGAGGGGTTGGAGTGGAGGGTGGGTGGGTGATGGAGTGGGGTTGAGGTGGATGGGTGGGTGGGTGTGCGTGGGGTTGAGGTGGAGGATTGGGGTTAGGGTTGGGTGGTGATAAAAAAGTTGTATACAAAAATACTTTTTAATGATATTAAGACTTCGTTCAAGATCTTAATGATTAAGACCTATTCAGTACACTAATAAGTGCTTAGATCTTAATGCAAACAAATGCACTTAATGGCTTAAGGTCTGAACCATTCAGATTCAGACCTCCAATAAGTGCAAACAAATGAGACCTTAGTATGTTTTCTCCTCCAACCTTGATCCACAATAGAAAAATTCCCAATAATTTATTTTCACCTGATTAATGTAATTTCAAAATTTTCTCAAGTTTACTACTATGAGAACCCTTTGATTTATAGTATAACGCTTATTATTATATTAGAGTTCATGAAAAATGTTTGACGGAAAAAAAAGTTTAGAAAAAAATAATAATATTATCTTGGGAGTTTGTAAGTGAATCACATAAATTTATCAATAGTTAGAATAGAACATCTATAACAAGATTTAATTACGTCGCGGAATAATTGATTACTCCAATTCATAAAAGACAAGTAAAATGGGCGTGAACAATATGAAAAAATATTCAGCTGATGTAGGATACACATTTTTTTAATCTCCAATGACATAAGCTAATCTACAAGAAAGTCATCATCAATACGCATAAAACGAAAAAGAAATATGTCTTTTGCTACCTTTTGTTGTTCATTGATTTGCATACGTAGCAATTATCTAGCGCATTACCCTTGAAGCTACGCATACTAATCTATGTGGATATTAGAGAACTTTTTATATGAAAAAAGAAGCATCATTCCCTCATTGTACCAAGAAAAAACTATAGAATAACACTAGATCAATAGGGAGAAAAAAATGAACAGTAGAGATAAATTACTATAACTAACTTAGGGGTCGTTTGGTGCACGGTATAAGGTGGGATATCTCATCACTTATTTATGCGGCCATGAAGAGAAAATTACAAAAAAGGTCCCTTATGTTTGGGGATTGGTTCAAAATGACCGTTTAAATATATTTTTGAGCTGATTAGATTTTATAAAATTTGTCAAAAGTGGTCACTTTTGATCTCCCTAAAATTTTTAACAAATTCTGACTATTACATTATGAGAATTGTAAGAAAAGAAAAAAAAAGTTAAACTAGAAACACCATGAAATTCCTATTAAATCTTAGAAATCACAACACTAAAATCTACACAAAATATATGAAAACTAGCAAACTATACCTTAAAATTTTGCACTAACTTATAGAAATAGACCAAATATAGCAGAAGCTATAAAAGCTATATTTATAAATGCGAGTTCATGTTAATTTCCTTTTATTTTCTCAATTTTATTAAATCTGTAATCAAAGTTTGTTAAAATATTCAGACGGAGATAAAATTGTTCACTTATGGCAAACATAAGAGACCATTTTTGCCATTTTCTCCCATTAGGCGTATATGAATTTACAATTACCAACGAGCCCTTAAACTTTAACTAATTCGCTTCCCTCACAATTCTTGTTAAATCAGATCATCATAATTTATTAAAATATTTTGCAAAGATAAAAAATACTCAATTTTCAAGAAACTTAAAGTATACAACAACAACAAGGCCAGTATAATCTCACAAGCACAAACTTAAAGTATAATAGGAGTATATTTTAAGAGAACATTTTGAAACTCTTCCAAACATAAGGGACCATTTTCGTATTTTCTCCAGTTATGCCTATATGAATTTATAACTACCAACAGCCCTTCAACTTTAACTAATTCGCTACACCGACCCAAGCAAAAGGGTAAAGTAATAATAGCAGTAGTCGGAGAAATGTTTTCTTATACCTTCATTTGCATCAACACCACTTTTACTTCTGCCACCATCCATCATCATCTCTCCGTATATATACATACAATTGAATATATACATACAATTATATATATCCTCGTTGTTTCGAAAAATTTATCCTAACAATTTTTTCTAAATTTTCTAAATTCATAAAAAATACTAAGAACTTCAAAATTATACCTTCAAATATGAGTTCGTGTGGAAAATCATGATCGGGATAGCGAACCAAAAGCTATGGAACTTGGGTGTGGGTCTTTTGTTGAAATGGAATTGCTTTTCTTTTAATCTTTTTATTTATCGTGAATGGGAGAATCATTACACATAGTATGCCGATCGGCGTATTTTTTTGTTTTACGCCCCGTAACTCTTCCTCAGCCAGGCTTGGGCAGAATAGCAGAACAAAGATTAGTCACGTTAAATCTCTTTTTCTTCACAATTATTGCTAAAAATCTAATAATTAAATTTTGTTAAAATATTCGATGGAGATCAAAATACACACTTTGACAAATTTAAAGGATTAACCTTATTTAGGAATTTTGAGAGACCATTTCGAAACTATACCACGCATAAGGGACCATTTTCTCCAATTACGCCTAATATAAATTTACAATTACCAACAAGCCCTTAAACTTTAACTAATTTGCCCCACCGACCCAAGAAAAACCGAAATACAATATATACCTTCATCGATTTCCAATTTCCCTCTTTGATTCCGTCATTTCCATTTACATCATCATGACTGTATATATATAATTACACATATATCGTCCTTGTTCCGAAAATTTCACAACGTACCCTCTAAGCAACTGTTATAATTTGTCGAAAATTAGAATTGAATTTGAATCGAGAAAAATGGATTCTTCAATAGCCAATTCTGAATTCGAAGAACGGAAACAAGAGGAAGAAGAAACAAAAGAAATGGTGCATAGGACAAAAGTTATTCAATTTTTGGGCAGAACGACACCTATTATTCTACAAAACGACAATGGCCCTTGTCCACTTCTCGCTATATGTAAAACCCCCTTTTCTCTTATTCTTAGGGTTTTATTATGCTATGCTATGTTGTTTCAATTACTTGTTTCAATATGCTATGCTATGTGATACAGTTCCGATTTCGAGAGTCAAACAAGAAATTCTTTGACCGTGATTTATTAGTATGCCCTTTAAATTTTTAATTATTGTGTGGAACCACTTTTTATGTAGTTTTTACTAACTATGTAAATTATTTTTTAAGAAAACTTAAAGATTGTATGTCTGAATTCACGATCACAAATTGTATCACATAAATTGGGACAGAGGGAGTGATATATGTATGTAGTTTATGGTGGAATTTTCCAGAAGTCTTTTTAAGTAATGAAGAATCTCTCTAGTTTTAGCGAACCCCATTAGAGCGAAATAGATGTAGATGAGTTATATAGAAGATCCCTACTAGTTTGGAGTTGAGGTATAGTTATAGGAAATAAAAGAAGTTTGGAATTGAGGGATAGGTGTTGTTGTTGAGGTGTTCTTGAATTAGTATTTACTATGAGGGTTGACTATATGTTAGCCTAAACCTGGATATGCCTTTTAGGATAGAAGTTTGTATCTTCTTATTGTGATGCTTACTGAATCGTTCGTTGGTTTTACTTTGCGGTAGCGGACCAGAATTGTAGCTTGTGCTGCTTTGGTTTGTAAGAGAGACCAGAAGATGCAAATGGAATGAAAATAAAGAGAATTCAGAAAGAAAAGGAAATAAAGTAGAAAAAGAAACTTTTTTCATTCACACTACTTGATCATGGTGATAGCAATCTATAGAGATATAATCTTAGGGAATCGGCTGACACGTGATTGGTTATAACCAAAATTCTGACTGAGGGACTAAACTGTAAATAATATACATGGACATAACTGTAATAGCTTCAGTGATCCAACGGTTACGATCCTCACCTAAACCTCAAGATACAATCCTTGCATGTTGCATCCTTTCCTCGTCAAAGAAGTTGATGCATAACTATCGAAGCTCGGGCAATGACCTTATAAACCTTAGGTCCCTAATTAGCTACTTATAGCAATTAACAATAGATTGGCGCATTGTGCTAGAATTTCTATCAAAAGCAAAGTTTTCTCTTCGCATGCTTTTGTAAAAGTTAGCCAATTGGAAGGTGTAGCTTGGGTTCCTACCTTCTTCATTAACTGTGACACACGGAACAGATGATGTATCTTAGCTGTTAGAGTCAATTGAAGTATAGGCAACAGATCCGATCATCCGACATTCTTTATTACCATATAAAGTCAAACTTTGCTGCAAGTAGCAAACCTCTTAAGGTTGCTATTTCACATTACTTGATCTATAGCTACAAACTCCCTCTTATTTTCTCAGAATACATGCATAAAGTTTTATTCTTCCATCAGCCTTTTTCAAGTTCTCTTACGGTTTCTGAGCTATCTGTTGTGTTCTTTTGAGGCTTTGAGCTACTGTATTGAAGACTGGGTGGGAGGGAATCGATAATGGGCTTCAAAAGGGTGTTTGCAAAGGAACCATTGTTACACCAGGTTTCAACTAGGGACAACCCGTTCTCCCACTCCCAGGTTGCTGATTAGGGGTACATCTCAGATAAGTCGCTAAATACATGTTCACTCCCTAGGTTATTGATTGGTACAAATTTTTTGCCAGAATGATACTGAAAGGAGTTGTGGTGTTGTCGGAATAGGAATAACTATCATAAAGAGGAAAGTGTATTTGAAAGAAAACTTTCATCGAGTAGGAGGCTTAAGAGTGCCCCTGTTGGCTGAGGCTTTTTAAGTCTGTAGCAAATTCATAAAGGCTATGGTATTATATTATTAATAAAGCTTACCCCATACACTGGGTGCGTCCCCCCTAGCGCAGAAGTGGATGTATACGGTATGTTGCTTTTCCTTGCATTTCCGCTAAAAGGCTTGGTACCATATAACATAAAAAAGTGAGAGAAGCACCCAAGGGTATGTGCCTAGTGTTCAATAGAGGGGAGGGGGGGGGGGGGGGGAGGGGGAACCATGAGGTCTTAGGTTCAAATCCCAAATGAGGCAAAAAGCACTTGGTGTTTTCTTCCCATCTGTCTAAGCATTGGTGGGCACAATTACCTATCTGTGTCGGTGGGGGTAGCAGGTACCCAGTGGAATCTTCGAGGTGCGTGCAAGCTAGTCCTGATACCACCTAATAAAAAAGTGAGAGAATAAACTCTTGTTGAAATTGGTAGTTAAGAACATATAATATTAGGGGTTTTGAGTTACAAGAATAAGAAAAGTATTCTAAATCTTATACCTAATTATTATGATAATTATTAAGAGTATCATAGTGTAGCATATTATTAATGATCGTCTTGTGTTTCAATACCCCACCACAAAGTAAAGGTAGTGAAGCAACTTGAGTTTCTTATTTTGAAAACTAGAAATGGCGAAAAGTTACTGGAATTGCTTAAGTAGTGACGCGTGGATTGTGTCAGCCAATAGTGAAAAATCATTGACAGCAAAGGTGGTGTGTTGTTTTCTCCAAAGAATATCTTCCAATTTTGTGAAGCAAAAGTACTATGTTTTGCAATATACATAAAAAAATATCTATTTCCTATCACCAGAAAAGGTACAGTGTCAAACCTTCAAACAAATTTGGAGTAGCATGAATTGGCAGCTAGAGAGTAGTTGAGAAATTTTCCTGAATATAAGCTGAAAAGTTGTCGAATATGTTACAATAATGGGAAGAGAAAAAAAAGCTGGAAAAAAGGTTGTCGCCGTTGGATTGGTCACTCAAAAGAAGTGCTCATAGGTTTGGCAGCTGGAGTAGATATAGATGTGGTGCCATTTAGATATAGATGTGGCGCCATAGAAATGACACCAGAAATAAAATGGTGCTGTCAGAATGGGTCATCGGAAGGTGCAAGATAGTGAAATATGTAAAAGAAAAGAAAATGTTGGCCAGACAAGGCCATGCGTAAGTACACATAAGGTACTTATATCTCGACCAATATCTGTGGTACTTTGTGAATGGAGAAGTGAGAAAAAAAAAAAACACTTACCAAAATTGGTAGTCAACACATTCAGCAGAGCTCCTTATATAGGAGTTTTTATTTTTAAGAAACATTGGAATCTTGAGTTAAAATGAAATAAGAAAAGCTTTCTACTTTGGGGATTCCTTTATTGTGAAATAACCAGTAGTGATTCTGTCGATGTTTAACACATCTCATCAAATTCAAGGTGATAAAAAAACTTGAGTTCGCTTATTTGAAAATAGGAAATCAGTTGACGAGGGTTAAAGTTGTTCCTTGCTGTCAGAAGAAGAAGGAAATTCATGATAAAAGTTAAAGGGATGATAATAAGCACTTTACCTGGAAATTATCTTCTTGTTTATACTCAGAGCTGTTGGAACTCAAACAATGTGTTGGTACAAATAAAGCTAAGGGGATTTCATTTTCGCATGATCAATGGGATGCATTTCTATTGTATATATAGTTATTTCTTGCTCATGAAGAATGCTATGATGTCAATAACTAGTTTGCTTGAAAATTCTGTTAATGCTTTGACTTATATTTAAGGATCGGTAGTTGTATTTAATATGGATCTTTCTTATATGTTTGACAGGTAATGTACTATTGTTGAAGAACAACTTGAACTTGAGTCCGGATATTCCTGAGGTTTCACAGGAGAAATTGCTTTCTCTCGTTGCTGAGCGGCTGATAGATTCAAACAGTAATGTCAATGTAATTAGATCGCCTTTATGGATATGCTTTTTGTTCCTTTCATTTGTACAATTTCGGGTAGTCTTGTGTTGTATACTATATCCAGTCAAATTTGGTCTCTCTTTTCTGGATTTGAGGTAATTGTTAGCATATTTTATTGCTATCCAGGACAAAGATGCAGGATATGTTGAAAATCAGCAACAGAATATAGGCGATGCAATTGATTTGCTTCCTAGACTTGCCACTGGTATTGATGTAAATATAAAATTCAGGAGGTAGACAATCTTTTCTTTTTTTAATTGCTTTACTAACACACGGGTCACTTCATCTTTAGGATGCGATGACATGCATGTTTCCAGTTTGTTGTTCTGATGAAATACATGTCTTATTTGGCAGAATTGATGACTTCGAGTTCACTCGTGAATGTGCAATTTTTGATCTTTTGGATATTCCACTTTATCACGGTTGGATAGTTGATCCACAGGTATGATTAGCTACATTTCTTTAAGTTGCTTATGAGGCTAATTCCTTTTGTTTATCTACATTTTCTAATAGTTGTCAGTCTGACTGTTGTTCCCCCAAAAAAAGAATCTAGGACCTCTTGTTTGGGCCTTAGGCTTTGCTTCCTGTGTTAAACCTCACAAGCATAACAATGCATTGTTAAGGCTGAAAATATGCTCGATATATCTGTTGGTATATGGAGATTTTGCTTTGATTTAGCTCTAGGAATTACTGTTTTATTTCATGGTGTTAAATATATATGATGGTACAACTTAAAAGAGATATCCTACCCTCCCAGACCCCACTTGTGGGATTACACTGGGTGTGTTGTTGTAACTTACAAGAGACGACCAATATACGCATTTTAAGTATGACTGCTAGTTGCTTTACATTCTTGTTCCCAGGAGCTTCTGTATTTTGCACCTGTATTTGACATGAATTTTGGAGACTTTTGAAGCAATATCCGACATCTGATTCAGTTTTGGAATTTATGCACGCAATTTTTAATTTGGTGATTTTTCAATGCTTATTTTGGACTTGCTAGACGTGGTGTAATTTCGTAGTAATTGATGAAAACCGCCTAAACTATTTTCCAAGGCAAAGAAGCGGAACTATGATGCAAATTAATGCAAACACTAACCAGAATTAAAGCAAACATCTTGACAATCACAGATAATCGAAAATGGTGCAACCATTCTGTAACTGGTTAGGAACAAAGGAGCCTATGGAAAGCCTATTTGGAAAGGAAAATCGAGGATATGCACGTGTTGTCATAGTTTACTCCTCCATTGCTCTTATTAGGATTTATATCACGTATCTGTCCTCTCTATTGCTATACACTCCTCACTTATAAGCCCTTCTTCCACCTTAATTTTTTTTATTGGTTTATTTTTGTATGTTAGGGGTGGCAAACATGACCCAAAAATCTGTAGCCCGCCCAAAGTTTAACGGGTTGGGAAAATGGCATATTTGATGATGGGTAATTTTGGGCATATCCCAATCAAACCCGTGTGATAAACGGGTCAACTTGGTCTGAGTCAATAACGCAAATCAAGAGCCTGGCGGATAATCACCAGAAGTTGGAGGAAGAACATTTTTAGTATATGGAGGCATTTACAGTTACGCTATGTAAAACCCAAGGTGGACTAGCCTATCTTGACCCAGCTTAATTTGCGCGGGTTGAGTAAATGACCCATTTATTGGCTTTCACCATTGTGACTCACCCAAATTTAGCCCAACCTGCCCATTTGCCCCTATTATGTCTAGGCTCAATTTTTTTTTTTTTTAAAAGATAATGTCTAGGCTTAATTTCTTGTTTAATGATCTCAATAATTGCATCTAAATAAAATTGTTACCTTCTCAAAAAAAATTGTTACAGTCTATACATACAACTGTTACCTTCTCAAAAAAAATAAAATAAATAAATAAATAAATAAATTGCATCCAAGTGCAATTCTATAGTTTTTTTAACAAGTGATAGTGATTCCATTTAACTCTTGATTGTTTGTGCAATAATACTCTGGAATAGATGTAGTTAGTCCAAGGGCATTCTGGTCCCAGATTCTTTTTTCTAAATCAAGTTCCTTGTATTCTGTATAGTTTATATATAGTTCATCTTTTTACCAAACAAAAATAGTATATAGTTCATCTCTTTACCCAAAAAAAAAAAAAAAAATAGTATATAGTTCATCTCGATTTTATCCATGAATCAAACAACTTGTTGATGTCCTGTTCTAGTTAAAAGTTCTTAGAAAACCTTATGTTAGTATGAGACGTCAAATGGCGGACAACTCATTTTGGCCTTCGAAAACCTTCTAAATTTTATTACCTGTAACTCAGATGTGTGTAATATATTGAAATGAAGCCTGAGATGCATCATGGGTAAGTATTTTTTTCTTTAGAAGTTTCTATGATGGAGCTGCATTATTTTGACCATTTTGCTCTGAAAGTAGTTTGTTTAGTTGCAAGTTTAACCATGGTGTATTGGTCAATTATCTTCTGAGTTATCAATTTGTTCCAGGACCATGATACAGCAAATGCAATTGGATCAAAGTCGTACAATTCTTTGATGGGGGAGCTTGTTGCCCTTGATACCCAAAATATGGACACTGAGTTTAAGAAAAGTTCTGGAGACGACGATGTTGATTTTGCTGCTGCTACAACTGCAGCACTAGGGGTACCTTCTCCATGCCTCTCGAGAGGGAGATCATTTGATGATTCTCCTGTTTCTATCACAGATCACCATACAGCCAGAAAAGGAGATATTGAAGAAGAAGCAGAGCTATTGAAAGCCCTTGAATTATCTGAGGCTGAAAAAGCAACTTCATCAATAGAAACTGATGGACTGAATTCTTTAGGTGAGATAGCAAATCTGAAGTGTCCAGAACCGGTGGTTCTTAACAAGACATCAGAAGGAAATGCTAGTGAGGCACAACCAGTACTGCAGCATGAAGCATTGATATCCACAGAAGAATTAGTATCTAACAATCACGAAATATCTGGTGATGGCGATCCAAATAGTTCCCAGTTGGCCACTGGAGTAGCTGTTAGTTCCTCCCTGAAAATTGATCAGGAAGCCCCTACCCCAGATCTTGGAAATGCAAAACTGCTGGCTGGAAATGAGAGTCTGCCTCTTGAGTCGGGACAAGTTTCTTCATCTGCTTGTGAAAATCATGAGCATCTATCTGAAGGTACAAAGGACATTCAGGAAACAGCCACTGTTTCTGGAGATGGGAATGCAGCGGAACCAAATCAAGTTGGTTCTGATGTGTTTGATTCATCTAGTTCCTCGATACCATCTGCTGTCTCAGGTTCATCGGGTGGCAGACGACATGACACAGATGAACCTGAAGCGTTTAGTTCTTCCATCGATGGTGACGAACCCATTTATGAAGGAGAGGATTGGATTTTGGAGTCAGCAACTACAACTTACCAAAGTCGAGAGCCTATGTATGAAGGTGAGGTAGTTCTTGCTGAACAAGTGAATGGAGGCAGTAAAGATGTGCCTGAGACAACTGTGAAGGATGAAATCACACAGAAAGAAGGTCAGAAATTCTTTTATATGAATAAATCAGGCAACTCATATGTCTTCCTTGACACTTTCCAAAGAAAAAGTAAAAAATAAATGTCTCCTTGATCTAATTGTATTTCATTTCTTTCATGTATTTCAGCATTTTTTTCTACCTTATCAGTTTAAGTAGAACACTATGTTTGCTCTTCTTAATTCTCATTAGGGGAACTGGTGAGGAACTTTCTGAAGAACAGTGCAAGCCAGTTAACAATCTTTGGGTATGCTCCCTTCTCTGTTATAAGTTCATTCTACCATTCATAACTGTAATACTATGTTTTACTAGTAGTAACAGAATTATCTTTTGTTCCTCTTTTGCACAGATTATTTTCCTTGCAAGAGGGTTTGAAAGAACGGGAACTTTGTGTTTTCTTCAGGAATAATCATTTCAATACTATGTTTAAGGTATTTACTTGCTCTGTTGTTCTAGTTGAGGAGGGCATTATTATCATTATTTATGTGATTTATATTGTGGTAAAATAATTTCCTGTGAAGATACGATCATATCTCCACTTATTAAGTTTTCTGGGGATAGAAAGCTGACGTCAGCGAATGTGCAGTTTGAAGGCGAATTATATATTTTGGCCACCGACCAAGGATTTATAAATCAGCCTGATCTGGTATGGGAGAAATTCAACGAGGTAAGAAGCGTGTCTTTTCATATATTTACCTTGGGTTTGATCAATAGGCATAATCTGCATAATCATCTTCTCCCTTTTTCCTAAGCACATGATGTTTTCTATGTTTAATAGGTGTCAAATAGCATTAAATTTGGTATACTATACTGTTGCCTACCTGGTTGCTATACTTCAACTTTTGCATATCTTGCTGCCTAAGGGACATACAGTATAATGCAGCTCTATTAAAAATCTATTAGTCTTGTTTCCAGAAGTTAGCGTGTTATTATTTGTGTGCATTGCCTAAGAACTCAATGCTCTCCAGGTGAATGGAGACACAATATATGTGACTGGCAACTTCAGGGAGTTCAAGGTCGAAGATAACACCAACACCACATGGGATCAACAGAGTGCTATGGCCAGTACTGCAGTATGTATTTCTTTTCTAATAGAATGTTATGGATTTTGTACCAATGGCACTTGTGAAACTAACTTCGGCTGTTACTCCCAGGACTTCATGGCGGCAAACAAGGACAATTCAGGACAAGGACATCCAACTTTCAAGTAATTATCTAATATTTACGTGCCTTCTTTTTTCATGTATTAACATGAGAATGGAATTTTGCAGATCATATACTGCATCAGGAACTATTCTCTTTTGTTAGCTCTCACGTTGTCTTTTAATCGACAAATAGAAGTTTCCACAGTCTTGTCTGTTGATATTCAACCTTTGCCTTGATTGGTAGTTAAGTCTGATGGAGATATTTGGGCAATGCCCTTCTTTTCCATGTCGACAAAAATGTTCGCATCAGTAGAAGTTGGTGACGCGTTTCATTTACCAAATAGTGTGAAACATTAATTCGGTTTTAACTGTAATTGTAACTTTCTTTTGGAGCTTTAACTCTTTGGATACTTTAAGTCGATACGCTTATATTTGCAACGTTAATTAGATAGCATGGACGTATCTACTTGGTGATAACACTAAGATGTATACTTTTGCTGATTGTTGGCTGGCAGTTCTGATTTACAATTGGCAATAGCTCTTCAGCAACAGGAATTTGAGCAACAGCAACAGGCACCACAGAGAAATCAAAACCCCCCGCAACAACCAGCTGTAAATGTCGGGTCAAGGTTGATTACTGGTCCTCAGGTAGGCTCGAAATGTTCTGATATTTGAGTTTGCATATTTAATAACTCCCGACTTGAAGTACTTTCATCGACTAGTGGATTATGTCACGAAATGAAATGGTGACTGCAAGGTATAAATCACCTACAATCAAATAAATCTAAGAGAGTAAATCACTTTCTTACAGGTACCAAGGACCAGCGCGAGACCTATGTCTTCGTCTCCCAGGCCGGAGCCAAAGTCATCAAAAGACAAGTGTATTGTGATGTAAAGACTGCTTCATTAAGTGTGTTTGTGAAGTAGCTTATCTTTTTTCTTCCTAATCACTCTCATGTTAACCGAAGTAACACATGTATTGATTCAAGTTGCAGTCCCAACTTTTGTATAGAACGTTATATGTCAGGGAAATTCTGGTTATGGCAAAGTCAAGATCTTTCTTTCTAACATTACACCCTGTTACACTTTCTGTGGAACTAACTTTTTGTGTTATTTAGAGTAAGCTGCGTGTGTAAACTCACTGCTTGAGAGCTCTGTATTTTGATTCCATTATCAATTATGCCCAATGCCAATATAGAAAGCCAGCTGAAGTTTGTTCTATTACACGCCCCTAACTTGTTCTATTGTTTATGCACTTGTATTTTCTGAAAAAAAAAATTACTCGGTACATATTTTTTCTCTTGGAACTTGCAAATATGGGTCTGAGACCCCCATACATTGCTATAAAAATGCTGCCTTTTTTCTGTCCGAGAATATCCATCTGCAGTGGGCGCTAGCTAGGATCCTTATGTCAGCTTGGTTGTTCAAAAGAATGTGTCTTTTTACCCCTTGCATCTTCATGCCCGCCTACAGATCTAGAAGATCTCTGAATCGAGTGATTACATGCTTTCAATCACCCTTCAACTACCAATTCGTTAATGGCCCCATATTTGTCAGTCTGCTCCAACTCGAACTTTTGGTCTCTTTTCATATTTAAAAAAGGAAGGCGCCACTTCAAAGCAGGTTACCGAGGTTCTTAAGAAAGATTCTTTTGCTTAGTAAAGTGAAATTCTCCTTTACTCGGATCTTTAATTGAAGTATAGCATTATGATTTGAAACAACTTGTTACCCTTTCACACGCTTCAATTTTTTCGCTGAACACGTGCTTGTGATGTGGCCACATATAAGAGGGTCTCAGAACCATATTCAACAAGTTAGGGGCGCGTAACGGATCACCCGCAAAGTTAAGGTGCGTAAGGAAAACTTCTTAGCAAGTTTAAGGGGAAAATATGCATTAAGCCTTGAGAAAATCTTGAAGTGGTACAGTTTTACTTTTACACCATAATAAAAATGCAACTTTAGGACTTTTTATACAATCTAATAAGTCAAAGTCTGGATTTGTATTGGAACACAAAAATAACGGAGCTAAATGATTTTGGTTAAACATGATTAAAAGGTTTATTGACTTTGGAGGATCTCATTAATTGAAGGTGACAGAAAAAAGCAAAAGAGAAGATATTATTCATATGGCAGATAAAAAAAAAGAGAAAAGTCAGGATATGTGGGGATAATGAAAGAGACAATACCCCTCCATCCTCCCCTCCCCCCCTCGCAACTCACGCTTCTTTTTTTTTTTTTCTACTTTATTTTCCAAAATACTGTACAAACTTTATATGGAGTATTTTTTTTTTTCCAAAATAAAGGAGTTTGTGCAGGGGACCATACTAACCCTTTGTCTCAATCGTAGGACTGAGAATATGACAAGCCTACAGCTATGATGTTAACCCCACTACCCTCTCTTTCAACAACAATTACTGTTCACTATTGCAATATATATGCTGGTTTCCTTCCTCTTTTTTTTTTCTTGCAAATTTTGCTTTCAATTCAATAGTTCATGAATCCATAAAAAAATCTTACCCGCATTCAATATTTGGATGGAATTAAGCAATTTAACATTAAGATTACTAATTAAAATGAAAATACATTATCACATAGGATAGCTTATTAGTTTATATAAAAAATATATATCTTGTGTTGATTTGTTGCAAACGCATGAAGCAAGTTCGTTTTCTTCGTATCACTAGTAGTATGGTTGGTCGTAGTAACTTAGGTAGCGTTTGGCCATAGATTTCCAATTTTTTTTTTGAAAAACTTAATTTGGGTGAAGTTTTTCAAGTTTTGAAAATGTGTTTGATCATAGTTTTTCAAAACATATTTCAATTTTTATTTTGAAAAACGTGAAAATATTACTTATCTTTCATAAGATCTAAAAACTATTAAGAATACCCAACCATACAAAACATACATACTTGCAAATCCCAAATTATGCAGAACATAATATTTTAATAATAATTGCTAATAACACGCTTACTAGCTACTATAATTCAAATTACAATATAAAGATCCATTCGTGCAAGAAAAAAAAACCCAGTAGTAACTAACTATTCTTTAATGAAATCTTCCACAACAGTAGTAATTGTGGAAACATGATGGATACGGCTTTAATAAAGGAACATGGTAGATAAAATTAGTTGGCTTATAACAAGATGGAGTTTTTTTTTTTTTTTTTTTTTTTTTTTTTTTTTTATACAATACAAAATTTTGGGGTAGTTTTTGAAAGGTTTGAAAAGACCAAAACATAGATTTTGGCCCAAAAACAGGTTTGAGCCAGAATTTGGGATTCGAATATTTATTTTCAAAATCTGTTAAAATTTTTGTGCCCAAACAAAGATTTAAAAACAAATCTTCAAAAATGCTCCAAAAATCTATGGCCAAACGAGAGCTTAATATTTCCATCGTAATTAGTTATTGCATCCACTCTAATTAAAATGAAGAAAGTTTTGACATATAAACTAGACTAGTTACGGAAGGCCTGTGCTAAACCCGGGCCCAAACTCAAAATATAAAAATAGAAATTCTTATTAAATACGTATAATGTGACACATTTTCTACCGCATAATTAATTTAATGTATTTGCAGGTTAATGATATCTTATTGATAAGTTTTATAATTATTAAAGTTTCTTCGTCACACAATTAGATGATTTTTAATGAAAAATTTATTTATGAGGAAGAAAGTGAAGTAGAAAAATTAGCAAATCTCAAAGGGACACAATGACTCGATGTCCTATACTAACATTGATTATGATAAAGTATGATAATTACAACTTGCAAAGCTCATAAATCAAAAAATATTTTTGTCTTTTTGTGAATTTGTGAGCGTGTGATTTTGTTTATAGATAAAAATTGATTTGTTTTGACATTTATTAAATTTTCATTCATTATCTTGCGTCAAGGGTTTATGCTAGTTAAATGTGATTTTTCACCTTAGTTCCAGAAGAAATTCAAGAAATAACCTATATTTATTAAATTGAACCTCAAGATTCAATAAAATTTAATTCTTCATGTATTCTCTATACTCAAAAAAAATTAAATTTTGTTAACCAAACAAGAGATTTTAAAGATAACCCGATCTCAATGGATGACATTGTCTTCATTTTCAACACTATATGGCATCATTTAAAAAAAATTACTTTATGTATTTATAATAAATCATAGATTTCAAAGGCGATGTATTAAATTGTCCATAACTTTTTTATTAGGCTAAAATTACATTCTTGAAAAAATTAGCTTATAAAATAAAAAAGGACCTAAAAGTAATTAATTGAAAAATTTGCATTAATTTGGAAACTTTTGTGAGGACTACAAAAGTCCTTTGATTGTCCCTTATATATAGTAGTAATATGAAGAAAATATCAAAAGTATTTCTTGCTGTGTAAGGTTTACAAATCGTTTCTTTGATAAAATATGAGGTCAATCTTTTTGTGATTGAAAAGATGAGTGTCAAATAATTAGGCACGAAAATAGTACGTAGTATTTTCTTTCTCTTTTTGACAAACTTGATCGAACATGGTTTGATTTTTGGACGGCAATTTATGAGAAGTTTCGCTTTTTCGTACCCGATATTTACATCAAGTCAATACTCCCTCCGGTCCAAAATAAATGAATTTTTGAGGTGTGCCACACTTTTTAAAAAAATTAATTCATTACAACAATCAAAAGGTCATTTGGCCATATTTCCTTTTGCAATTAGTGTGATTCATGCCTGGAAAAATACTCCCTCTTTAATAATATATTCCTAGAAAATGTAGACCGTTGGAAACCCCATTTAAGAGAAGGGTAATTTTGAAAAAAAAATTAATAACCCTTTGAGCTTTGAACAATTCATTTATTTTGGACAAAAAAAGCCCAAAAAATTCATTTAATTTTGAAATAGAGGGAGTAATAATATGACATGTGCTTTATTATACATAAATACTTCTTTATCGTCCAATTGTGATTAATTAATGTGAATTTTCACTTATTTAATATTTAACCATGATAATGATTGCGAGTATATATAATGATTGCGAGTAAATTTTCACCAACTTCTTCATACTAGTTCCAAACATTACTTAATGATCACGGCCTTTTTGAGTCGACCATTATTCAAATACGGAATTCTAGTTTTTGCACACTTTTGGAATTATAAACAGACATTATGGCACTCCTGCTTTTCATGGCTGCAGAAATTATTAAAGGGCAAGACTAAGCATAAAAGTTACTTCTTCCGTCCTAATTTATACGAGAGTTGACCTGTTTGGGGAGTCAAATAATTTTTTCCTTGACTACAATTTTAAATATAGATTCTTCAAGTATTTTATAATAAAATTTACTTATATGAAAATTACATAAAAAGTAGTATAAGTCTGCATAGTTAATAATTCACAATATATAAAAAAAGTTGGAGAAAATCGTATTCAAAGAAAGAGTTATTTGACTCCCCAAATAGATCAACCCTCATATAAATTGGGACGAGGAAATTTTGATTTTCCAAAAATAAAAAGGTGGAGTAGTTATATTCATTTTCCTCATCTTCTAAAAAAGAAAAAATAAATCTAAAATGTCACCAGAAATTCTCTGCAAGAGTGTCTTTTTATCATATTCTCTGTGGAATGGATAAAGGAATAATAGCATTTTTTATCTCTAAATTGTTAATAAATTTTAATTTTAGTCTTTGTCGTATTTCGATAAAGTACATTTAATCTTCAATTAACTGAATGTGTGCTTTTGATCCTTTTATTGAGGCAATATAGATAATATTTGGACTTTAATTATTATATTACTATCAGATATGTAGTAACAACACAAGTTTAACATAACACATGAATACTTAATTGGTGGAACAATAAATAATCATGTACATTTGTGAATATTCACAAACATAGGGATCAAAAGTGTATTTTTCAATAGATTGAAGGAAAAATATGCCTAATTAGATAGCACAAAGACTAAAATTAGTAAAATTTATCGATTACTGAGGGACCAAAATGTTATTAACCAATTGATAAATGGCCTACTATATCTATGGTCTAGCGCATATAGATCTCGTGTTCGAGTCTTGAGAAAGGAAACAATCTTATAAGAAGCGACTTTCAATTTGAATGAGCCTTATATATGCGGCACGAATCCAGATAAGTCTGTGCGAATGAATACCCAACACCATGTGCCATAAAAAAGTTGAATCAAAATTTCTAGTACAATTCTTGGGACCCAGTGTACAAATTTGATTGATTTAAAGTGTTTGCAAATGCAAGTTTCACTTCCTAAATTCTAATAAAGCTCAATTATGCTACATATCCTCATAATTAGTGTCACGACCCGATCCGCCATGACTGGCACCCACACTAACTTCTAGTGGGCGAACCAATACGCTTAACCATCTACTCACTCAAAGTCCATTTTTACTTAGTCAATTCCTTCAGTTCACAATAAATTAAACGCAAGAGTAAATCAAATGTCGTCATGCCATAAAACAATAATGTAAATGCGGAAGTCCTAACTATTACAACCCCAAAATCTGAAAGTCACCGTACAAGGACTCTAATCCAAAACATGTCTAAGGAATCCATGTTGTCTGAAATAAATAAACATCAATGTCTGGAATGGAAATAGACATTAAATAAAGGAAGATCTTTGGGCGGCTTGACACGGATGATATTAACAATCAAATCAACGGAAGCAAGCAATGGAATAAACCTCACAACAACATTCTCACTACTCAGTCACTGATCATTCGTGTACATACATGCTAATTGGTGTTTTTGCCCAATAGCTATGACCTGCAGGGGACCCATGGTGTCCATGTACCCTCGTTCCGAAATCTTACCTCGGATCACGAGCCTTTAACTTAGGCCACATCCTCACCCCCTGTCAAATGTGCCCAAAATCTAGGTCACATCCTCACCCCCTTTCAAACGCGCCTTTTCATATATATATATATATATGAAAACATCACTTTTAGTGAGCGATTATCAAGCAGTATATCATTTTCATCAAGAAAATCATATTAACTTCTCACCACAATTGTCATCAAATTATAGATCACTACACATCGAATAACGACATTTAGCCCACATTCACTCAATCAATAGCACATAGGAATTCCAACCACACATTATGCCCGAAGACTAGACATGTTTTCTCCTATCAATCTCATAACACATACAATCAACTAATCAAAGTCTAACTCAAGTAAATCGTAACCTACCTCAACTGTAGAGCAGGAACAATGCAAATCACTGAGCTATAGCCTTTTCCTTCCGTAATGCCTCAGAACGCTCAAAGTCTAGCAATTAAGATGCTAAATAAGTCACAACACTCTAGTCAACAATACCAATTCAATGAACACCCTTCCACTTTACCCTTTTCTAATGGGCAAATGCTTACTAGGTGTAAATCATCCTAACATTGGCCTTAGCAACCATAAACTATCAATTCATAAGGTTATTCATTTAAGTTATCTCTTACAAGCAATTTCTATGGTCAAGCTACCATCTTTATGAAACCCTAGGTCTCAATTCACTTAGTTTATGTCTCTAACGGTTCAATTCTTGATTAGGAAGTGATAACCCAAGCCTTTAGATGATAATCACACAATAATATTCATAACCCACCAACTATTAAAGGTTTATTAAGTCCGAGGGTTATTAGTCTCAATTTACCATTGTAGACCCATTAGAATGATGATAATCTTAGAGATGACTGCGTAATGAAGGAAGGAAGGGTTGAGACTTACCTCTCAAGAATATTCTTGCCCTAGCCTTAGAATTTTACCCTAGGCGCTCCTTGGAAACTGTGTTGGAGTTTTATGAATAAAGAATTCGGATTAAGTGTTTAAAAACACGACTTACGCCCCCGCCGACCGCGGTCGTTCTGCCGTTCGTCAGTCCGTCGGCCTCGCTATACGGCAACGGCCGGGCGCGCTGACCTCCACTTTCGTCCACTTGCGCTGTGGCGATCACGGAGCGGCGATCCAGTGTCCGTCATAGCGGACACCCCCATTCCCATATGTCCATGGCGGCGAGGAGCACACCGCTACAGCGGCCCTGCCGCAGCAGTACCACTGAACCATTGAGCTCGCTGATTCCACCAGTTTTTCACTCTACCACACAACACTTAATCCGAGGCCTCACGAACACAAACAAAACATGCACATAAATGTAAAAACACCATACGGACTCACCCGTGGCCTCGGAATCCCCAACGGAGGTCTAATTTCCTACGTCATCCCCAAATGGACTCAACACAACCAAACAATAATCGCAACAAATCAAGTTTTCAGTTCTTAGACTTCTACATTTGAGTTTTTATCAGCTCGTTCTACCCTTGGAAAGGTTCTGTTGGGAGGGTGATCCTAGATTTTCCATAACGACCGGGAAAGTCGTTACAATTACCTTGTATAAAAATGGGAAGTTCCCATTGTTCGGAGAATTACAAAAGAAGAATCGAGTTAGAAATTAAATTTTATCTTCAAAAGTTTGATGTTTCTACGTTATTGTTATTCTCTAATTAAAACTATAGAAACTTGCACGGCTAGGTTTGTGTTTTAATAAACTATTTCGAGATTAATTATATTGATCTATAGTTTAATCAATTAAGTCGGGATTAATGAATTCTTAGAAACATTAGCATGTACTTATGGAGAACTTTAAAATGCATTTTGAGTTAATTATTACACAAGAAACACTTTATCTGGCAATATAATTGGTGATCAAAGATGATTAATAATATCAATGAGCGAACCAAAGCAATATCAAGGCGCACGTACTTAAGGAAAACTGAAAGGACAAAAAGACCAAATTAGAGATCTTCTGGTTAGTCTTGTTTTTTAATTTAAATTTCTTATTTATTTTATCTTATTATAAGGAGGGATGAAATTTTTTCGCACTGAAATTATTGGGCGCCGTTCTCCTAGTTCTCATGAGGTTAATTTATGGATGATCATTTAATTTTTACTTTATTATATCTAAAACTATGAAATCTCTTTCCTAATGAAAAATTCAGCTTGTACCTAATATCATAAAAATCACTAAATATTTTTTATAATAAAAATGTCAGGAGACTTGGTGACATTTGATACTGAATATAAAAAATTTATGATACTTAGGCAAAATTGATTGTTTAGAAAAAAAGTTAGCGATCTTATATGATACTTAAACTTTTTCTTATATGATACTTAAACTTTTTCATTACAAAACATAATTTTTTTAATAATTTGCGTGGCGTAAAAAAAGATGAGCTATCATCTCATAAAACTAAGCTTTCTCATTACAGCAAGAAATTACGGGCTGTAGTGTTTTTACTACCTATAGTCGCTAGGGCAAAATTAGAGGGGTGAAAGGGGTTCATTCTAGCTCTTTTCCTGGAAAATCATACTCTATACATAAAATTAGAGAGAGAACTGATGTTGAACCCCTCGATGAACTTAGGTCTTTAATGTGAACCAACCAACGTCTAGAAGTTTGTTGAATTCTAGTATATAAGCGATTTAGAATTCTAGTTATATGATTAATTTAAAGACATTCTCCACTGCTAGTTTGCTACCAAACATTTTCTTGACAAAAAATATTAATTCTTCCTTGCTTGCTCCGCTACTTCACCACGTAAACCAAACTAACACAATTAATTATTAAGAAAAATATAGAAGCAGAAGAAAAGGTTGTGGTTCACTTTCTGCTTTCATATTATGTTGCTTACTCCTAAATCAATAGTGAAGTATCAAAGAATTAAATAATATTTATCTAATCCACTACCAACATTTAATTAGGAATATCAACCTCTTGGTAGGTTGCTGTAGCTACTATTCATTTTTTAGAATGCTGACAAATTCCTATAGTATTTTGCCATGATTTTCTCATTGTCGGTCCTTTTTTTTTTTAACAGTTGCTTTTACTTTAACAAAGATATATATCGGAATAACCTCTACCTCAAGGTAGGGGCAGTGTCGGCCGACTCTACCAAATGAGGAGCCAGAATATTCACTAAGGGGTTCAAAAATATAAAGTAGTAAACAAACGAAGAAGCTAAGAAGGTTCAACATCTACTGTATATACATAAAAAATAATTTTAACCTTGCATATACATGGTAATTTTCTCCGAAAGGGGTTCGAACCCCTAGCCATTACCTAGCTCCGCCCCTGCACTCTACCCTCTCAAGACCCAGACTTATGAAATTACACTGGGTATGTTATTGTTGTTGTAACCTCTTGGAGGGTGGCGTGGATACAAAATTTCTCAACATTATATTTAATTAGCAATAAATCTTGTGGAACAACGTCCCTTCAAGGGATAGCAACAAGTCTAGGGACTTAAAACATTATATTTGAAAATTCTTTTACAAAAATTTTAAAACGAGAAAATCCTTTCATGGTATCGACGAAAGGGAGCATAAAATAACACGACTATCGAGTAACGAGTTGTTATTTGCCCTTCAACATGAAGATCGTCGAAGGTTAAAAATGTGAAATAATAACTTCAATAATATAGTTTGCTTTGTTGCCGTTTTTTGTACTTATTAGGCTATTATGTGAGCTTTGTCGCCTAGCGGAAACCTTAAGCTTTTCACATCTTTTATTAGTGGCTGCTCATGGAAAATGAAGAGCGGCCTACTTTGGAGGATTTGTTTAAATTGATGAGTATAATTTAATTTTCATTTACTAGAAGAATTTATATGAAAAAGACTATATAGTATTGATGTTATGAAACATATGTGGCATAGTATTAGTAGGTAGGAGGTCATGTGTGGCCTAGCAGTTAAGACTTGGGGTTTTGTTTTGGACCTGCTGGTACACAATTGGTCTAAATGGCGTAGAAAATAGACTAAACCTGAAAATTATACACCAGCCATGGAAATGTGACAGCTCAACTCCTTTGTTGCATTTAGTACGTACCTTTTTCTTAATATATTTTTCTTTCTTGGATTTTTTTATTCCTAATAAATATATGTATGTTTGAATATTGAAAATACATTATTTTGACCCTCAATACAAAGGCTGGCTACTCTTTGAATTTGGCTTGATTTCAAATATTGATGTTTTTTCTGTTGCCTTAACTAAGTGACTATTAGTGAGAATTTGGATAGTTTATTTTCTTTTGCGCAAAGTGAACGGTAGAATAAGTAATAAAGATTTTTGACTACAAAGTTTATTTTATGAAGTTGTCTTCGTGTGACCTATAGGCCACGGTTCAAACAGTGGAATCAGTCCCTGGTGCCAGCAATAGGGTGGACTACATACATCACACCCCTTGAAGTGCAGCTCTTCCCACGACCCTGTGTGAACATGCACAAAATGCTTTGTGTGCCGGACTGCTTCTAGATAAATTTGTTTGGGAAATTCTATTTTACACATAAACACAATAGGTGTTTGGTGCTTTGGATTAGAAATTAATTGTAGTTGTAAAAGTTAAATTTCCATATAACATTAAATTATCAAAGTATGTTACTTGAAAGTCGCAACATAAAAATGAATATGTTACCTAGTCCCAACATAAAAATGAAATATCCTTCTAAATATATAGTACTCCCTCCGTCTCTGTCGTGATTATTAAAAATAGTTGTCTTAAATTATTTGTCGTTTTATAAGTTGCGCACAATTAATATTTTTTTCTCATTTTACCCTTAATGAAATTTTGTCATTAATGAAAATGACACATAAATAGAATAAATATTTAATGGAAAGAAATTATAACTAAGAAATAAATAAGGATAAAAGTAGTCAAATACAACTCCTAATTAACATTTCTTAAGAGACCTATTAAACAAAATGAAAAAACGACAAATAATTTGAGACAGAGGAATAGCTAGGAAAAATAGAGTTATGCCCACATCACAAAAAGCTTTTAATAAGCTTCTAAAGTTAGGTTCAAATTAAATGCTTAAAAAATACCCAATATTCCATCACCTAATCTTACCAATAACCTTATCTTAATCAAGATTAGTGTCAATTATTCTATTTTAAATATTACCCATCTTAAAGATAATTAAAAAAATATTCATAAAAAAAATAAAAAAACACTCCTCAAAATGTCAGACCACACACAGAGATGCAGCTTTATCTATGGTCTCATTACCGACGTCTCTCTTCTTGCTTCCCTTTCATAGTAATGATTCCACTGATGCTTCTTCTACCCTTTCTCTTTTTTCCTCTGCATCAATAAACCATACACTTTTTCCAAGAAAATCCCAAAAAGCAATCAAGAATTTAAAGTGCAACTGAACCCACTTCTTTCTCACTTTTTTTGTTCTTTTTTTTTTTTTTTTTTTTCCTTTTCTTTTTCGTATTATGTGTTAAAAGATTGGAGGTTTCAGCATAGGTGCAGAAAGTTGTGCTGCTTCAGATCCCAATATATAATAAGTCCACCAATAGTAAGAAATCTGCTTGCTTTATGATTTTCCTCAGCTAAAAATATACATCATATCAGTGTGTCTATTATCAAGATAGTACATAAAAGATTCTCTTTTGTGTTGTGGTCCTGATTAAAAAAAAAAGAAAAGAAAAAACCCCAATACTGATTTCTTACTTTTTTTAACACATACCCTTTTGTTTACATGTTGTAAAAAAGAGGATCTTGGTTGTTAACAAGAAAATGCAAGAACAAGGTGTACTAGGGCTAATGGGTTCTAGTACTATGGGTGATATTTCTTCTATGGTGATATCTGATGATCATCAAAGGCAATTAAAGGGTGAAATTGCTACACATCCTTTGTATGAACAGCTATTATCAGCACATGTAGCATGTCTTCGAGTGGCTACACCTATTGATCAGTTGCCATTAATAGATGCTCAGCTTTCACAATCTCATCATCTCTTGAGATCTTATGCTTCTTCTTCTTCTCATCAGCAACAACATCATTCTCTTTCTCCTCATGAAAGACAAGAACTTGACAATTTCTTGGTATGTTTTAGTTTAATCTTTGTCAATTTTTTTAGTTTTCTTGAACTTTTTTGTTTTAGATTTTGATCTTGCAAATCTGAAATGGTTATTTGGTGTATTTTTTGTTGCAACAGGCACAGTACTTGTTAGTTTTGTGTTCCTTTAAAGAACAGCTTCAGCAACATGTCAGAGTTCATGCTGTTGAAGCTGTTATGGCCTGCCGTGAAATTGAGCAGAATTTACAAATTCTTACAGGTTAGTAAAGAACTTTTTTAACTTTTAACCTGCATCTTTTAGCTTAACTTCTATAGTATGCTGAGACTGATTCATATTTAAACTTTACAAGTTCAATCTTTAAGATTTTTAGAATTGAACTTATCATATTTTTTAAAATATGGCTTTAGACCCATTTTATGTTGCAATCTTAGTGAATTTTTACATATAAGTATATACTCCTAGTCAAAAGTACTTGGTTCAGATGAATTCGATGCATGTAGAAGGCTTCATCCGCTTCTAATGGTCTGTATATCACAGTAAATATAAGAGAGTCATTTAACTGTCTATAAAAAGTGGAACGAGTTAACTAAAAAATAAAGCAAACGATCGACTATATAACAGGTTAAATTACACAAATAATATAATTATTCTTTATATTGTTAGTGTATACATTACATCTGTGCAAAACATGAATACCTGTTGGAAATATGTGAACCTTATGTGTTGATGTGCATGGTAATTAATTAAGTGAATTTATGCTTAGGATAATTAAAGCAATTTTTGGGTTCTTGTTTGTGCCAAAGTACAAGTTTTCAGAGGTGGGTGGTAGTGGGACCTAGAAAGGAAACTGGAATATATACATGTAGGTGGAAGGTTTAGTTGGTTGGTGATGGAAGGAACAAATTAGAATAGCTAACAAACCAAACAAACACTAACAAACTGATGATTGGGGCTGCATTATAGGACTATTATATTAATAGAATATTGGGTTTCTAGAACACTTTCTAGCTAGTTTTGTTTGTGACTTCTGATTTACTTCTTGGGGTTAATCTAACAAACATCGTGTGGGATCTTAGTTTTTTTTTTTTCCTTCAATCATGTTTAGAGGTTGTGTATATGATATGGTAATTGTCCAAACATTAGTGTCGACATCCACCTAAAAAGCTTCTGTACTACTTGATGATTAAGTTACTAAAACGTTGGTTTTCCAACATGCTATATTCTCACTTCTCCACCACATTTTGTTACTATAAAAAGGGAGCTCATGTTAATTATATAACCCATCATTGATTCGAAGTAGATTTATTTTATGCATGTGATACTCGGGTCAACTTAAGTAGAGTAAAAGTCGGCTCTAAGCCGGGATTCAATGGCGTTTAAGTTTAAGTCAAATAGTACTCTTTTTGTTTTAAAATGTTTGTCTGATTTTTGATTTGACACAGAGTTTAAGAAAATAAAGAAGACTTTTGAATCATTTGATAACTAAAGATAAGTAGAACGTACTTGTATGTCCTTTAATCTTGTGGTCTTTTACATGCCATGTGGAAGGTTGGAATTAAAGAGTTATCAAAAAAGAAAAAAACAGAGTTTAAGAAAATAAAAAAGACTTTTGAATCATGTGGTATGGTAACTAAAGATATGTAGAATGTACTTGTATGTCCTTTAATCTTGTGGTCTTTTACATGTCATGTGAAAGATGATATTATAGAATTGTCAAAAAAGGAAAAAACATTCTTTTTTAAATGGATTAAAAAGGAAGGTAAGACAAACATTTTGAAATGGAAGGAGTATGAATATAAAAGTGAAGTTCAATCAGGAGTGAAATTTCCTTTCATCTAATTGTCTTTCATTTTGAATCAGGTTCTTAAAACAGGAAATCGAGTTTTTTGAATATCACTCTTTCAGCCTATTAATTTAGTTACTCTCTTCGTTCCAGTTTTTCTACGACAACATTTTCTTTTTAGTCCGCTTAAATAATAATGACAACTTTTTAAATTTGAAAACAATTTAACTTAAGCATCCCATTTTATCCTTATTGACTAGTTTTTTATATTCACGTATTATGACATGTTTAAGACATTAAATTTTGAAAGTCTTATATAATCATGTTATGGAATGTCCAAAGTCACAAATTTCAAAAACTTTTCCTTCTCTCTTAAACATCATATGCATTTCAAATTATGCCAGATAAAATAAAACGAAGAGACTAGTTAGTTAAGAAATCAAAACTAGACATGAAAGAGATTAGACTTCTCGTAGAAGTACGTGTGCCTTAAGTTGAAGAGAGTTGTCCGCAAGCCGTGGTTATGAACTCTTTCTTCTTTCAGTTCGGAAGTTGTTGTGCACCTTCAATTGTACTAGTGAATTAATCTAGACTATTTCATCAAGTACCTACTGTCTACCATCAACACAAATTATTGGATAACTTTGTCCTCTATGTAAGAAAACTAGTACCTAGGGAAACTACTGAACTATTTTTTTTTTTCTCTTTCTGTTTTCCCCTATCTCTTTATCTAAAAAGCACACATAACGTCGTTCTTAAACGCTCAACATAACATAAAAGTAAAATATTGAAGGAAGGAGCATTATTCTGAAAGGTTACTTGTGCAGTAATTATCACCACTTGTCTATCTTGTCTATTGATCTCTCTTGAGTTATTAAGTCAAAGGCTTGCCATAAGATAGGAGTCACAGTCCTTTTTCTCCTAACGCCATCTATAAAATGGATTTAAGTTATTACGTAGGCAACATAAATAATTTTTACACTACCTATGCAATTTACTTGGTTAAATTATTTAGTCACTCTATTTTCAAGTTACCATATCAAAAATTGACAAAGAAGAGTTATATGTTAATCGTCCATTTTGCCATTTTATAAGCAACGAGATATGAGCTTAGATTTTCTTCTGTCTCATTATTTCTTAAATGAGATAGGATGTTGCATATTTATGATGTCTCGATCGGTTTCCTTTGTCTTTTTTTTTTTTTTTTCCATGTACTGTTGTTTAATCCATTTGCTTTAGAGAGTTCAATTAGTTGTACAGTAGATATAAGACAATCATGAACATAATAATGTATTACGAATAGTGCCTAATTATATATCCTCAACTGCGTTATTTTCCAATCAAGGGGACTATTCATACATGCGTTAGCTCTTATGCATGCATGTAAAAGCCAAAAGGTTAATGAGACTACCAGCTATAAAGTATTTACTAGTTGTACTTTTTTAATTAAGAATGTGTACCACCTGCTATTTTTTTTTTATAAAATAACATGTTGCAATATAGGAGATTATATTATTTTTCTGAAAAGAATATCCCATTCTTTTTTTCTTTTCTTTTTTCTCTTCAGGAGCAACACTTGGAGAGGGAACAGGTGCTACAATGTCTGATGATGAGGATGAGTTACAGATGGATTTTTCACTAGACCAATCAGGAGGAGGTGATGCACATGACTTGATGGGTATGGGATTTGGTCTTCCTACTGAATCTGAAAGGTCTCTTATGGAGAGGGTCAGACAGGAATTGAAAATTGAGCTCAAACAGGTTACCTCTTCAAAATTTCTCATTTCCTAAAGCATGCACATTAACAAGTACCTTCTTTTTTGTTCAACTATCCAGTATGTAATCCACTAACACAGTTAATTTGGATTTGTGCCATATAAGGCTCATGAAGGAAGAGCCCTACTAGGAGTTTCATGGTTAAAATTCACAAACAGCCATTTTTCAACTTTTTGTCTTTGCAAATAGCCATTATGAGTTTCAAATCCTAAGGTAAAATTTCGGCACATTGTCATGTAGTTCCGCCGGCTAATTTTAATTTAAGAGGTTGGATGAGCGGCTATTTAGGTTAATTCTTCCGATATATTTGAGGGACTATGCCTACACAAGATCAAAGAAGGGGACGACTGCTCTGGCCCCCATTTAGGGGCCGGGCCAGTTCCCCTTCATGGGCTAGGCCAACCCATTTTCAATAGGTAAACTTACATAAATAACTACCTTATTGTCCCTTCTTACCATTCGTAGCTACCTTTTGTGTATTCGCGTGTATTTGACAGTGTTTTCGCTGTATTTGACTGTATTTTAGTGTACATGTTCAGTTGTATCTGATGTCACATGTATTTGAGCTTTATTTGGATGTATCTCATATGTAGTTGGCCTGAGTGTATTTCGTCATATGTATTTGGCTCATATTGTATCTGATATGTATTTGGCCTGAGTGTCTTGTATCTGAATGTATATGAAGCCAAATACTCAGGCCAAATACATATGAGATACAATACGAGCCAAATACATATGATGAAATGCACTCAGATACACTCAAAATATAAGAAGAAGAAGCTAGGAAAATTATGTAAGAAAAGTAATGTGGTTGGCTGGGTTTGAACCTAGGCGGGCAGGAGCAGAGCCACACCCAATAACCACTCCAACCACAGAAGCTTGATGTATTTTGGTATAACTACGAATGGTAATTTACAAAATCACTGTATCTACTAAATATAAATAAATTAAAAGGTAGTTATTATCAATAATTAACTCTTAGAAGTAACTATTGCTAAATAATTATTCCTTTTCAATAAGTAGTGGGTTAGATTAATTGGGGGCCCCTTATCAGATTGGGCCAGTCAGTTGTGGGCTGACTTTGTCCAGTTGACAGGCATAGTTTAAGTTTGTTGATACATATCAAGTCCTAATTTGTAGCTTTGGATATCATTAGCTATCATTGGTTGTTGCAGGGATTTAGATCAAGAATTGAAGATGTGAGGGAGGAGATATTGAGAAAGAGAAGGGCAGGGAAGTTACCTGGTGACACCACTACTGTTTTAAAGAATTGGTGGCAGCAACACTCTAAATGGCCTTATCCAACTGTAAGTCTGTCACCTAATTTTTCATCATACATCTTCATACAAATATAAATCATTTCTTGCCAAAGCTGAAAATGCCATAGTTCCTGAAACATCTTCTTTACATGGATTAACAAACTTTGTTATTTTGCAACTACACTTGCCTGTTTCAAGCTATGCTGGTCAAAATCTCCTGTCTTGTTGTCGAATCCTCAAAAAATGTACTGGTTTTGGAGGATCTGACACACATTCTTAGCATTTTTGAAGAGCTTGAACAACATAGTTTAGAAGTGAATGTTATTATCAATCATTTATAGTCAAGATTTCCGTTATGAAAATAAGCAATTCATGCAGGAAGATGATAAGGCAAAACTTGTGGAGGAAACAGGGTTACAGCTGAAGCAAATCAACAACTGGTTCATCAATCAAAGAAAGCGCAACTGGCATAGCAACTCACAGTCTGTGACATCTCTAAAGTCCAAGCGCAAGAGATAGAGAAGAAACTGACGAACATACATAGGTTGATGGTGAAATGAAGATAAACAGCGTTGAAGCAGAACTCTGCAATGTTAATTGTGATCAAAGACATGGGAAAATATTAGTTAGTACATTAGGCCGGATTGTAATATATGGTACTCAGAATTGGTATACATATATGGTAGACGTCGGTTTCAGGATACAGCTAACACTACTTTTGAACTCTGGAATGTTGACACTGTTTCTTGTAATGATGGTAATTGTTTAGTGTTTAATGTTTTCTAAGTAGAAGAGTATCATACAAACAGGTAAGGATATTGAAGCTGATATCAACTTTTCGTATCTCTGTATTGATAGTAATGAAAATTGGAACAGTTTTATAATCTGCAGAATAGATATTTGTGTTCCTTTATTGTTTATTAGAACTTGCTATTGGTCTATGAAGGTTAAGTTTTGGATTTTTAGTTTTTAACCAAACAATTTTCAACATCCCAGACCCAATTTGTGAAGGTATTATTCGCTTTGGTCCGAACCCTCTGTAACACCTCAAGACATTTGGGCCTTACAGTTTTATCCCTTCAGCTTTAATTCGAAAAAATGCATCAAAAGTTGAATCCTAAACTCGTGGCCCCTAACTTTTCCTTCCCATTCCGATGATTCACAATGAACCACCCTTTGAATTCAATGGTCAGTGGTCCGTAGGCTGTTACAGGGATGGCTGTAAGCTAGTGATGAATCTAAAAATGCTTAGTCGAATCATACACATGTATCAAACTATCGATCACCCAATTTTTTTAATTTTGCACTGGAGTTCAACTTTCCAAGAAAGATCGGCCTTGGGCCCTGCTTCCAGCGCTTACAAATTCCTACAATTTGACTAGTGCTAGCCTGCTACATGCATCTGCTCGAGTCCCTGAGACTAATTCCAAATTTAAACTTACAGATTCTAATTCAGGATTGTACCACAATTTATTTCATTCACTATGTCCAACATCAATGATTTGTAATTATTTAGGGGATCTTTGAACAAATATAAAGGTTTCGAATCAAAACTATTAAGTACATACGAATCCATAACTTACCCTCTACATGTGCCCTCGGATCGGGTGGCTGAGTTAAAAATTAGAAAAAGAAATTAATAAAATAGCCGATTGAAGGAACACTGCAAAGTAGGAGTGGGCGTTCGGTTCTTCAGTTCGGTTTTTTCAAACTTTGGTTCGGCTATTTCGGTTTCGGTGTTTTGAAGGTGGACACCGAACACCGAACTAAACTAGTTCGGTTCGGTTCTTTCGGTTTCTGTTTTTTGAAGTTCGGTTTCAATTTTTTCAATTCGGTTTTTTTTATATGCACGTGACTCTGCTTGAGTCACGCATTATCTTCCACCAAGGTAGACCAACTATCAGTATAACATGGTACTTTCTCCTTGCACCAAAAATACAAGCGACTCTGAAAATCAGGACGTTGTAGAAACAATGTGTCTTTGGTGTTATTGACCCTCTGGAGGCTAATCATTCATTGTCAAATTTTTGGTGCTACATTCATTGTATGCATTTTTGTAAATCCTTTGCCTACTGAAGTTGCATAGGTGCATAAAATAATATATGACACGATGCTCAGAGCTATGTAAATGAAAGTTGTTCTGTTGTCGTATCACATGTAATATTCTTAAGCACTAATGATAATATTAGAAGCGATAATCCAGCCAGGAAATTGGGCTCGAGCATGCTCAAAACTACATAAACCAGTAGCCATTTTTATGTTTGGTAGCACCAAACCAGTAGCCAAAACTAGCAGGTAGCACCAAAAACATAAAACTGCCTGGACTATTTAATTTTTTTTGGCTAATTTATAAAATTTCAGTTTAAACCGAAAAACCGAACACTAAACCCCGAACAACGAAATTTCTGAAAACCTAAACCGAAACCGAACCGAAAACCCGAAAAACCGAACACCAAAAAACCAAATTAATTTGGTTCAGTCCGGTTTTTCGATTTTCGGTATTTATGTCCAGCCCTACTGCAAAGTAGTCAATTCCACATTACTTGAGAAAAGGTGCATGAATTTAACCACAAAACATACCATGTTTGGAGAAAAAAAAAAAAACATAAAAGGAGGTAGAGTAATAAATCAATTATATAGCAATGTGATGTCTTACATTCTAATATGCAAATAATTAATCTGGAATCTTTTGATTTGCACAAAATAGAATCATCCAAAGAACTCTTTAATTTATCAATTGCTTTTGTAGGAAATTAGAGTTGAATGAAAAGTACTTTGGAGGAGAGTGAAGCAATAAAGAGTTAATAAATGAAGTTAAGAAAACTTGATTGATGATTTTCTTGGTGGAATAGGTGTTGTATTGAGGGTGAAACCTCACTAGTACACGTTTCTGTCAATAAATATCATTCTTTAATTAATAGACATTCCAAAAAATCGGAATGTTAACCAATGTACGTACAATTTCAAAGAGAGGTCTCTTTCTTTTACAGAGTACAATAATTTTTTAATCATCCAACAGAAAAAAATAACAATAATTAACAAGCTCAACCTCGTTTCGTCTAGCTGCAACCAATACGAAGTTGTTGCATCATTACCTTCTGAATAAAGAACAAGAGATTTATCACTTGAGTTCGTTCGATTAACAAATTAGTTCAGCTCGTAAATCGCTTGCGATCCCTTGTTCAATAACCCAACCGTATTGATAATAAGTATTTACATTTTTAATAAATAGCTTACTGTCGTAAATACAAATTATCCTAGCGCAACTAATTACTCTCTCCGGTTCAAAATAAGTGTTCACTTAATTTTTTTATTTTGGTTCAAAATAAGTGTCCACTTATATAATCAAGAAGGAAGTAACTTCATTTTTCCGTGTTTGCCCCTATTTACTCTCAATAGATAGGCAATAGTCTTATTAATAAGGGTAGTTTAGTCAAAATACCTACTTTTTTCCAAGAGTTATGTTTTTTAATGAGCGTGAAAAAGACTAAGTGGACACTTATTTTGAGCCAGAGGTAGAAGGATGTAAGAGAAAAACATTTTAAGATGGTCTATTTTTCTATGCGTGACATGCTTCTCAGATTTACAAATTTGCAAGGCTTCATCAGGTCCTACTTAGTTAGCTGATGATGAAGAAATAAGTAGGGCATTTTCCTTTTTCTTCTGATGAATTATGTTACATCTTTCTAAGAGCATTTGTGATTTGACTGCCAAATTGATCTCCAGAGACTATGAAACGCGTAGTATGACATGACTAGTTTCCAAAATTATTTAAGATCTTAATTCTGCATAAATTTAAGTTATAAAAAAAAAATCCAAGTGCGATCTTCCATGTCAGTTTCTTCACGTGAAAAGCCCAAAAAAAAAAAAAAAAAAAAGCTAAAAAACAAGAATTTATCACTTGCTTAACATGCACCCTTTCACGGGTCTCTAGATTTATAATTCTTAGTCATTAAGGTAGTCTTTATTTTATTTTTTATAATTTATTAAATAAGGTCTCGCTAGTAGGTTAACACTAAAATCCAATTATTTTTTCAACAGATGTCCTTTCAGCTAATTAAAATACTGGGTGGGGAACTTAATTTGAAACCAGTACTATTTGATAAAAACGTTGACCAAAGACAATTCTCCTTTCTAAATCATCCATCTTTTCTTTTTCTTTCTCTCGGCATCATTGCTACTTTCAAGTTTCAACTCTAATATGAAAAAACAAAAATACATTAAGAAAAAGTCTAATATTAGCACTTAAAAGTCGGCATCCAATTAATCATTAATGAAGTGAAATGTAAATCAGAAAAACTTAGTATCGGTTATGTGAATTTTTCCTATCTAAATCTTGAAATACAGAATTACCTCATAATGAAGTAAGGAAAGTACCAAATACTTAAGTAAAAAACTCATGACTATTTTTCAGACTTTTAAAAATCTAAATTCTTTAAAAATTAAGGGTGTGTCTACTTGAAAAATAAATGAATTTTTTACTTATTTTCTAGGTGTTTGGTAAGTAAGCACAAAAATATTATCTCAAGAGCATTATAATTAAGTAAGATCTAGCAACACAATATGAGGTGGGATGGGATGGGGTGTGGGGATTCGAGGGCGGCGGAGTGTGGGATGGTCAAGATGTGGGGGACCTAGTAGTTGGAGGTGTTGGTGGATGGAAAAGAGAAAATGAACTTAAAATGTCACTTATAGAACTTATTTTCCTATTTTCATTAAGAAGTTATTTTCTTCATTTTTGTGAAACTTATTTTCCTAGAGAAACTAAACATGAAAAAATTAAAAATATTTTTTGAAAAAAGTTTTCTTCCATACCAAGCACGCCCAAAGTAAAAAAAAATAATCCAAATGTGGCCTTCTATATCAGTTTCGTCACATTATGAGAGGCCAAAAAGAAAAAGAAAAAACAAAAACAAGAATTCAGCACTTGCTTAACATGCACCATTTCACGGGGTTTTTAGATTAATTTTCTAGTCATTAATGTAGTTTTTTGTATATATTTATAAAATTTATTTTAAAAAAAAGGTCTTGCTAAGTAGGTTCACTAAGTCTAATTCTTTTTCACCACTGGTCCATTTCACCACTGGTCCATTCAGCTAATTAAAATTTAGGATTGGAGACTTTGAAAAGTATTTGATACAAACATTGACCACCTAATTGTGAGAGAATTTTCTGTTCTAAATCATCCATCTCTTCTTTTTCTGCATGAGTACTTTCAACTGTAATATGAATAAAAATATATTTAAAGGATAATTGAATTTTTAATCCTTTACAAATTTTATTCAGTTTTATAATCTTTTTATAAGAAATCTTTATTTTTTACACATAAGATAAGAGATTTGAAAAAAACACATAAAATATTTGAAAAAATTATTTTCTTCTATTCAAATTGTAAGAGGGTAAGAGATTCTATTTTCACCCACTATTAGCACTTAAAGATGTCGTATAACTGTTAATGAGGTGAAATGAAAATCTTGAAAACAGGATTCAAATTCAGCAACGAAAAAACAGGTTAGGTGATTTTTTTTTCCAGTCTTTGGAAGGCAAAGTTACCATATATTAGTGTAAGGGAATTACTGAATGACAAATTCGCATTTAAATTTTATGAGTTCAATATTTAATGTTCTTTGTCTTGAGCTTGTTGTATTTTTAAAAGGGAAAAGGACATAGAATGACCAACAGGCCAAAGTAATTCCACATTTGGGCCTAATCTGGAATTTGGCCCGGCCAAACTATTCCAAAGTTCGACGGCACTGCGGCCCAAATGCCTTTAAAAAAAAAAAAAAAAAAAACTTTCTGTGGCGACTTTGTAGCCACTAAAGATCAATTTTTTTTTAGTGGCAATTCCAAAAGTCTCCACTAAAGGTTAAAATTCATATTGATCCTTCAACAAATGTTTCAAAACATGTATAATATGTGTATACCTATACAGTGATTGAACTTTCAAAAAATATTTCAAAACATGTATAATATGTGTATATTTATACGTTGATTTAGCCTTCAAGAAATATCTCAAAACACTTGTGACGACTTTTAAAAGTCGCTAAGGTTATTCTTGCAAACTTCCGTTTACTTTTCTATCTTCACTAGGGATTAAAAAAGAAGAACTAAATAAATAAACTAAAGTAACCATCATCGAAAACTTAACAAACTAAAATATATCAACTACAAACTAATAAAATTAGTAAGTATAAATTTATTAAGCATAAATTATACGTTAATTATACATAAATGATACGTTAATTATAAATTTACTTTACATGTATTATACAATAATGATACAGTTTCTATACGTATGATACATATTCTATACATGTACAGTAGTGATACATATTCTATATAACAATGATACGATTTCTATACATATATGTATGATATATTTTTTATATGTATGATACCGTTTATATACATATCTTTGGAATTATATATACACTTTCTATACAAGAATGATACAGTTTATATACACTTTCTATACAAGAATGATACAGTTTATATACATATGCTGGAATTACATATACATTTTCTATACAAGAATGATACAGTTTATATACACTTTCTATACAAGAATGATACAATTTATATACATATGCTGGAATTATAGATACACTTTCTATACAAGAATGATACAATTTATATACACTTTCTATACAAGAATGATACAATTTATATACATATCTGGAATTATATATATACATTTTCTATACAAGCTTATATATTGTATATGTATGATACATTGTCTAGACGTATGATACACTTTCTATACAAGAATAATACAGTTTATACATAAATTATACATCAATGATACATTTTCTATACTTATGTATGGAATATGTATAATATGCAGGGGCGGAGCTAGCCCTTCGGGCGTGGGTTCGACCGAACCCAGTACCTTTGGTCCGAACCATATATTTGTATTAAATCTTTTATCAAATATGTACAAATTATTAATTTAGAACCCAGTAACTTTGAAAAATTAAAACCCCGAACCCACAAGTTTCAAATCCTGGCTCCGCCTCTGATAATATGTGAATCATTAGTGTATAATCAATGTATAACTAATAAATAATATATGTATGATTAGTGAGTATACGTTGATGATACATATTATGTATGGAATATGTATAATTAATATGTGAATCATTAGTGTACAATCAATGTATAATGTACATACTAATGCATATATGTATGATTAGTGAGTATACGTTGATGATACATTTATTATACAGAAATTACACAACAATTATAAAAACCTATGATACATTTTCTATACATATACGGTAGGGATACATATTCTATACAACAATGATATATTTTTTGTACGTATGATACATTTTCGATACATAGTTGATCTTCAGTGGGTTTTACCCAAAAAAAATAGATTTTTTTTTTTTTTGATCTTTAGTGGCGACTAAAGCCGCCACAAATAGTCCTTTTTTTTGACAGCGAACTTTTAGTGGGGACTAAAGTCGCCACAAAAGGTCGCGCTGGCTACACTTTAGGTTTGAAGAAACATGGGCCATCCGGTGGGAATAGTTTGGACCGGACGGCCCTTTATGTCCTTTTCCCTTTTTAAAATTATAAATTTAGACATACTATTTGTTGTAATTTTAATATAAATTTATATTTTGTTTAAAAATACTGAATTCAGATGCAACCAGTAATGCAAAGCAACATCCACCTCTGGAAATACCAAATAAAATAGTGGCACCTCTGTTGAAAAAGAGAACCTCTCACATTAAGGAAATTTTGACGGCATTTGATAAAAAAGAAATGGTATTGGTAAATATTTACTTGTATCAAGTATGCACATCAAACTTTAAATTTACCAGGTGAAAATATATCTTAACGAACAATAGTTAAATGCAAACAAGTTATATACACATATCATGTATTTTATTAACCGGTGTAGACATTCGAATGAGAATAAATTTTTACATATCAATTATGTCCTTAGCGGGTTATTCAAACTTATAAGAAAAGAATCTAGCACAAAAAGAGGCATATAGTGAGATAAGAATCTAGCACAAAAAAGAGGTATATAGTGAGATAAGATAAAGCTGTTGAGTCTTAACGAGAAATTTGAATTCAAGCTTTACAAATAAAAAATGTATTAATTTTTTTTTTCTTCTCAATGAGTCTTATATGACATGAATATCCGTTGTTTGTCTTAGTTTAATTCGACACGAAATTTAAGAAAATAAAGAAGATTTTTAAATCTTGTGGTCTTAAATTATAAATGTGTATAATGTATCAAAAAAGAAAAATTGATTAGTGATCTTAAATGTGTCATGTAGGATTTTGGATGTAAATAATTACTAAATATAGAATGTAATTTTTTTTAAACGGACTAAAAAAAGAAAATAAGTAGGATTTGGCCATAGAAACCAAAAACTTTTTCACTTTCTTTAGAATTTTGGAGTTGGAGTTGGATTTGTGTTTGACCATAGTTTTTTGCAAATAGTTTTTTTTTTGTTGAAATGTATTTGTTTTGGTTGTGAAAAAAGTGAAAAACCTCAAAAATAAGTTTTTTTTGTTTTTCAAATTCCAAATACAACTTGAAATTGTATTTAAAATTTTCATAGCCAAATATTAATTTTTAAAAAAAGTCAAAAAACTTTTCGAAAAAAAGTGAATAATTCTTATAGCCAAATGGTTCCATAAATTGAGGAAGTACATATAAACATAACACATTAGAACCTTTGTAGACTCATTCGAAGCAACGTCTTTGGATCCTTCCAACTACTCGCGGGCCGGCAAATCAGTAATGGCTGCCGAACGTAACACAATAGAACCTTCCAAAGCACGCCTTTTCCCCTTGATTTAGCAGCCAGCCACTTTTAACTTTGTACCAAGCAAGTACACTCATAGTAATTCACGAATGCCTAATTAATTCAAACTTTTCAAAAGTTCAAATCCTCCAAAACTAAATCCAAAAAATGTATTACTTAAGTAAATTCTCCTAATCTGAATTTAATATTATTATCTCTCTGTTAAAGTTGGTCTACTTGATTTTGTTTTTTTATACAACAATGAAAGTCTAACGTATCATTCTTGGTCCAACTTGCATCTTCCTCTTCATCTTCAGTTCAAGCAGCCCTTTACCAAGTCAATCTCTCTTTCTTTTTGTTCACACACAAACAAACACCATTTTCAAATTTGTACTTTCTTGCTCTATATATCATCTCACACAACTTTTGCTCATCATTTCCCATCTGTGTTTTTCTTAATTTGGTTTGTCAAAACTCTTCTTGCTGATCTTTTTTCCCCTCCATTCTGCTATTTTCTGTTTCAAGACTTGTTTTTCTGACTGTGATTCTGGTAATCTGTGTCAAAGTTGAGATCTTTACATTGATTGTAACTGATATATGCTCTGACGTTGCTGAATTGTATAGTCAGTTTTGTTCTAAGAGGTTTTAAACTTGAGGATTAAAAGAAGGTGTTTTTATGGCTCAATTGTCTTATTCTGATTCTATGTCTTCACAACATGGGGTTCAGGCTGTCCCATTTAAGACATCTACAGGATCACTTAGGGTGTTGTTGTTGCATGGAAACTTAGATATTTGGGTGAGGGAAGCCAATAATTTGCCAAACATGGATTTATTTCATAAGAAATTGGATAACTTGTTGGGAGGATTGGCAAAACTTGGGAGTAAAAAAGAAGGAACAACAAAGATTACTAGTGATCCTTATGTCACAGTTTCAGTATCCGATGCTGTTGTTGCTAGAACATATGTGATTACCAATAGCGAAAATCCGGTCTGGATGCAACACTTTTATGTACCAGTTGCACATTATGCATCTGAAGTGCACTTTGTTGTTAAAGATAATGATGTTGTTGGATCTCAAATTATTGGTGCTGTTGGAATTCCTGTGGAACGGCTATGTTCTGGTGAACTGATTGAGGGAACATTTCCAGTTCTCAACAGTAGTGGAAAGCCTTGTAAAGAGGGAGCTGTCCTTACTCTATCAATTCAATTCACTCCAATGGAGAAGGTACTGTTATTGTTTGCCCTGAATTTCCTACCTTATTTGAATTCTGTCGTAGTTGTATTGCACTTCAAAAAGGAAAACTTAACCTCTTTTGGAGGAAAGGGCTTTGGAATTCTATAATTGATGATATTTCGTTCCCACAATAACATAATAGCATCCAACATGTAGTACTTTAGGATTATAGAGTTTTGTTTAGGGGATATTAGTTTTTTCATATGTAGGTTCATTGACCAAACAATATTAAGTATTATGCACTCTTTTAGTATACTTGATTTGTCGTCATTCATGGTTTTGCATTTGTTAGCTTCCGCATGATGCCTGATTATTTTGATCCCAACAGGTATCCCTTTACCATGGCGGTGTGGGAGGAGATAACGAGTATCAGGGCGTGCCAGGGACTTACTTCCCTCTTAGAAGAGGCGGCAAAGTAACACTTTATCAGGATGCTCATGTTCCCGATGGAAGCCTTCCGAATTTGTGGCTTGGAAATGGAGTTCAGTATCAGCATGGACAGTGCTGGCAGGATATATTTGATGCAATCAATCAGGCTCGACGGTTGATTTACATTACAGGATGGTCCGTGTACCACCTAGTTACACTTGTTAGGGATAATGACAATGCTGAGAAGAGCATATTGGGGGAAATTCTCAAGAGGAAATCCCAGGAGGGTGTGAGAGTATTGCTGCTCATATGGGATGATCCTACTTCTAAGAGCATTTTGGGATACAAAACTGTAAGTACCTAGGGACAGTTTTCTGTTCTTTTTCCTTACAAGATATCATATCTCTTAACTTTGCTTTCTTTGAGCAATAACGGGTCATTTGGTTGCTGGTTAGAGTTATGTAGAGATTAGTTATGTAAGGATTAGTTATGCAGGGTTTAGTTATTCCATGTTCTACCCTGCATAACTAATACATAGATTCCCGCATAACTTATACATGTATTAGTTATACGAGATTGTAAACGGTAACCAAGCGCCGTACTTACTGTGTTGAATTTTATACATAGCAACTAAAATTTTACCAAACACGGTACTAGTTATGCTAGTTTTAGTACATGAATAATTCACTTCCTAACCAGCAACCAAACGACCCTAACAGTTAGGTAATAAAAAAAAAAAATTAAACTGTAGTTGAGAAACATAGATAGAACGCTTAACTCAGTCAATTGATAAAGGGGAAATCTAGAATCTTATTGCTGACTAATTTTTATCTGTGTGCCATTCAGGAATGAGCAAGTAATTAGTATCATTTAACATAAATTCTACCTATATTTCTGGTTGATGATTGGCATAAACATGTATGTCTTTTTAGCATGAAATCTTACTCTATGTACTATCAAGAATGCAAAACTAGATTGCATTATCTACCAGATAGTCATACTATTGACTCTAAGTCGGAAGCTTTATACAATGATATAAGCAGTACATATTTTTCTCTGCGAATCCAGTTCTATGAAAGAAGTCTTAATGAGTTTTTTGTGATATGTAGGAAGGAATTATGGGAACTAATGATGAAGAAACTCGTCGCTATTTTAAGCATTCTTCAGTGCACGTGCTACTTTGTCCTCGTTCTGCTGGAAAAGGACACAGCTGGGCCAAAAAACAGGTTCTTTTCTGACATATGACTTATGCATACAGTATTTAGTTACCATTTCTGAAATTCTTGTATTCCCAACCATTTCATTTTAGCAACTGCTGTACTTGGACTGAGATTTCTTTAGAATGAGTATATTCGCTTATGTAGCTTCTTATTCTTGCCTGAATATTTATTTCTGAAGTACTTATCACTCCTGAGATTGTTTTAGGTACTGAGCCACTTTGATTTTTTGTCAACAGGAAACTGAAACAATATACACACATCATCAGAAAACTGTGATAGTGGATGCAGATGCTGGTAATTACCAGAGAAAGATTATGGCTTTCGTTGGTGGACTTGATTTGTGCAAAGGGCGTTATGATACTCCACAACACCCTATCTTCAAAACGTTGCAAAGTGTGCACAAAGATGACTTTCATCAGCCTAACTACACGGTAATATTTGAATATTATGTCTGTGATGTATTACTTTTGACTTAACTTTCTGTTTGTGTGACTAATTAAGTTGCAAACTTAATCAGTCAGGTCATAAATTTAGGCATTTGGTAGGCTAGTTTCTTACAAACAATAATTTGACCTTTGTCGTACTGATCTGTTTGTTACGTATATCTTTTCTTGAACTTCGGCAGGGCCCTACTACTGGTTGTCCCAGAGAACCTTGGCATGATTTGCATAGTCGGATCGAGGGGCCTGCTGCATATGATGTCCTAACTAACTTTGAGGAGCGCTGGTTGAAGGCGTCAAAGCGCCATGGACTTCAAAAAATGAAAGCTTCACACGACGATGCATTACTCAAACTTGACAGGATTCCCGATATTTTGGGAATAGCTGATGTCCCTTGCCTAAGAGAAGATGATGCAGATACGTGGCACACGCAGATTTTCCGGTCGATTGACTCCAACTCTGTTAAAGGCTTCCCCAAAGATCCCAAAGAAGCCACTAACAAGGCAAGATTTTTGCTTCTAAACGTTTCAATTCTATAAAACACATGCTATCTATATGCCGTAAGGTAACCAATGTGTTGATTTCTTTGCTTTAACAGAACTTAGTATGTGGTAAGAATGTGCTGATAGACATGAGCATACATTCTGCCTATGTAAAGGCAATTCGAGCTGCCCAGCATTTCATCTACATCGAGAACCAGTACTTCCTAGGGTCTTCTTATAATTGGAGTAACTACAAAAATTTAGGTGAGGACTCTAAAATACTCTAATTTAAGGGGAAACAAATTTCTTATTCTCTTAATGTATTATGAATCAATTTGTCTTGAAGGTTTCCCACGTGAGAATTACTATATAATGATTGTGTGAATCTTCTTTCTATCTCTAGGTGCAAATAACTTGATACCAATGGAAATTGCTCTAAAAATCGCCAACAAAATACGAGCAAATGAGAGGTTTGCTGCATATATAGTTCTTCCTATGTGGCCAGAGGGTGTTCCAACAAGTACTGCTACTCAGAGAATACTCTTTTGGCAGGTATATTTTAGTCCACCGTTTCAGTGACATAGTCTTCGTCATACAAAATGTGATTATAGTAATCTGATATGATTTAGTGATTTTATTTATTTTATTTTGGGCCTAATTGCCTGTTATTGTTCAGATTTTGCTGCATATTTTATGCATGTTGCATCTGCATAACCAATATTGTTTGTATTTTGCAGCACAATACCATGCAGATGATGTATGAGACAATTTACAAAGCTTTAGTAGAAGTAGGACTGGAAAACACATATGAACCCCAGGACTATTTGATTTTCTTCTGCCTTGGCAATCGTGAGGTTCCGGAAAATGGAATCACCACAGTTGCCAAAAGTTCGAAGCCAAGTACACCTCAGGTAATCGACTGTTCCTCTGACTAAGCTAGCTTGTTTTCATCATTCTCCAATAATTATCAGTCTCTGATCTTTGTTATAAATGTAATTCTTCCTTATTCAGGAACTCACTCAGAAAAGTCGACGGTTTATGATATATGTCCATTCAAAAGGAATGATAGTGGATGATGAGTATGTCATATTGGGATCTGCAAATATCAATCAACGTTCTCTTGAAGGCTCCCGAGATACTGAAATTGCAATGGGTGCATATCAGCCTCATCATACATGGGCAATCAAACACTCTAACCCACACGCGCAGGTAAATTTTAAGTAAATAGCTGTTACAATTGCAATGGGCGCATATCTGCTTCATCATGCATGGTCCTTTATGTTTGAGGATAGGTTCAAAATAGTCTCTTAAGTATGCACTGATCAGTTTTGGTCCTTTTAAGTTTGCCAAAAGTTAAACACTTTCAATTTCCGTCAAATATTTAACAATTTATGTTCGTTAAATTGTTTCCTTGAGCCGAGGGTTTATTGGAAACAACCTCTCTACTCCAAGGTAGGGGTAAGGTTTGCTTACACTCTACTCTCCCCAGACCCCACTTTGTGGGATTACATTGGGTATGTTGTTGTTGTTCGTTAGATTTGACGGAAACAGTGGAAAAGAAGATTTAACCATAAATACCACGAAAGTGCCATCAAATCTTAAAATAAGCATCACAAAAAACTGCATTAGACACCAAAAAGACATTCAAAATAGCATAAATTACACCTCAAAAAGCTGCACCAAGTTCTAGAAATAAATCAAAAATTGTACCTCTAAATGTGAGTTACCGCTTATTTCCAGTTTTAGACAAAAAGGAAGTCAAATTTTGATCTGAATCTCATCCTTCTGATAATTAAACACCTTTACTTTTCATTAATCCCGTCAAATTTAACAGACATAGTTGGTAAATATGACAGAGACTAAAAGTGCTAACTTTTGGCAAACTTAAGGATGAAAATTGTTCAGTGAATACATAAGAAACTATTTTGGACCTACTCTTAAACATAAGGGACCATTTTTATTATTTTCTCCTTTTCATTACCCTTTGAAACCTTTCCTCTACTGTAGTGCTTTTCTCCTTTTAACTTTTAATGTATTTCATTCCAAGAAGCTATATTGTGTGACTCAGTTGCTATTGCATCTCGACTGCAGATATACGGCTATAGGATGTCTCTGTGGGCAGAGCACACGGGAACACTGGAGCAATGTTTTGAGCATCCAGAGAGTCTTGAATGTGTGAGACGGATAAGAGTATTTGGTGAACACAACTGGCTACAATATGCAGCTGATGAAGTAACTGAAATGAGAGGCCACCTTCTTAAGTATCCTGTTGAAGTTGATCGAACGGGTAAAGTTAAGTCACTTCCTGGCTGTGAAACTTTTCCCGATATTGGAGGGAAGATAATAGGTACATTCACCGGTGTGCAAGAAAATCTCACCATCTGATCTAGGGGATTCTGCCTAGTCTAGCTTTTGAAAAATTTCAAGAATCCTCATTCTGCAGGCCTGAGATTATTCTTTTATATTGTTTCTTGCTCCATTATGCACTGGTTCGTTTTCCTGTCGGTTGTTTTCCTAGTGTTGGTTGTGCAAACTAGAATGAAAAAGGTGCTTTTGTATTTTGATGATTTTGACTCAATAGCAGTTTAAAAAAAAAATCGTTATGATTATTGTGATCGATTGAAGAATTTAGTAGTATCTCATCGATAGAGCAGTTTTTCCCCACCCCCTTCAATAGAGTAGCTTTAATGTCCTACACGTACAAGATAGGATTTTCGCCAAGGGTGTCCAACTCTTCAAATGTTTCGCACTTTATTCCTTGCCAGATGTGTTAAAGCCCCAAAATGCATACCTTGAATGCACATTTTGATGTCAGAAGTTTCATGGCGGTCTCTGCAGCTGAGGCTCGAACTTCTCCAATGATTGATGAAGTCAATGACCGGCTCGTACTTCCATTTGTGGGTTTTAATATATCCTATAATGCAAGATTCGATTTTCACTATGTTATTCTCCTACATTTCTCCTTTATCTCGTCCTGTCCCTCACAATGGCGGAGCTTCAAGGCGACCTATGGGTTCGGCAAAATTCATTGACTTTGGTTAAAATCATATTAAAAAAAAAAAAACACTTAATATGCATAAATAATTTATTCAAAATCCAGTATTTTTTTTTTTTTAAGGAATTCATAATTCGTACCCTTAAAATTTTAGCTCCGCATCTGGTCCGACACCCCAAAAATACTTAAAGAAACATTATTTGAACTAGTTTTCTATAATTTAAGCTTGGAGATTTTGATTTGAAGAAATAGTTTTGTATAAGTGTTGCAAGACTTGAAACCATAGTCGTGTTATTAGTTGGTCTGTTAAGGACAAATTTCTTACAAGAATAGAAATTCAGGTTTTTTTAATAAGTAAAATTCAGAGTTGGCATGGTGCATTTAATTACCACCTTTTGACAACTGTTAATTCATGATGTGTTTAGTTCACCCAAAAACAAAAACCAAAGAACAAGCAAAAGTACCTTTCTACTATAATCTGAGTGAGATATATTTTAATTTTCTTGTTAAAAAAGCGAGCAACTTCAACTGATAATAGGGCATAAGATCTTAATAATGCAAAATACTATAATTATAAGACGTAAGAACTGTTAATTTTTTATGATAGAGTAATCAGAATAATACGTTAGAAGGATAATACCACCAAATTTAGTAGGCGTTTGGCCATGAATTTTCAAACCATGGTTTCAAACCAGCGTTTGGACATGCGTTTGAAATCATGATTTCAAACCCCAAATCATCCAAAAAGGCATGATTTGGGGTTTGAAACCATGGTTTCAACTTTTTAAAATATAAAATTTAACCATAAGTTTATATTTTGTAAAAAAAAGACCCATAAGTTGGTAGATATTTTTAACAATTACCCCATCAATCATTTACCAATCTCATTAACTTCCACCAAATTTTATTTATGTCTACCAACCTTTTAATTTTGTAAAAAAAGACACATAGTTTAATTTTATTTATTGAACTAAAATTTGATCAATTGATATTGTATTTTTAGAAAGGTCTTCTAGTATTAATTTTGAGCCTGTTGTTATGAATTAGCGTATTAATTTTGTTATGAACTATAACTTGCTCATTTGATAAGATTGTATAAGAATTGAGAATGTTTTGATAGTTTTCATAACTTGTGGGGTTTTTATATCTATAAGAGAAAATACTTCTTAAAATATTCAAATTGCATGTCCAAACATGGTTTCAAACCATATCCAAACGGGGCCTTAGCCTCAATAGCAATGGTCAATCTAACACATTCCAAAAAATAAAGTGCAAAAAGGCAAATGAAGTCTGTTTTTTACTCATTTCAAACCATATCCAAACGGGGCCTTTAGGCCCGTTTTTTACTCATTTCAAAACCACTTGGATGCTATTGATAAATTGGATACTTTTCTGCAATTTGAAATATTTTTGATGTTATAGATATTCACTTATATTTATTGTAAGCCTAGAATTGTCTCAAGATACTTTATAGTATTTAATGTTATCTTCACCGTTTAACTTAAGCATCCAAAAATCATAGAAACCCAAAGCCAATAGGGATAGATTTGAAATCAAACCCACAAACATATAGTATGTGTTTCTGGATTTGATTTCAAAATTAATTCCGATGCCTTAGTCTCGGAAATGGATACCCAAAATATTCCAAAACTCAAAATACTTTGGTTTATGACTTTTTAAAATGGGATTCGGCCAAATTTATACCACGATTAATAAAAAAAGAATCTTGACTCAAATTTTTAGCAAAATTGATTGAGAAGTCTCAACTAAAACTTGAGACTTGCAAGGTGTGTCCCATATTTATTGTGTATAAAAAAAATAACAAACAAGCTAGCATATGATGAATAATTATTGTTAAATTGTAAGTGTTACATTTACATGTTGTTCCAGAATATACAAGCAACTATATATAATAGTTGGCAGTAAGCACAAATTGAATTTGTAAACACGAAACAAAATAATTTAATTACTTGTACATCACTGCAAGCTAAGAGAGAAGATCAATAGAAGGTCTTCATGGAAAGGAGTTTTTTTTAGCAGAAAAAATAAAAGGATAACAATCATGCAATTACTTGACTCTACTTTAATCATGCAATGACTTGACTCTACTTTTATAAAGTATAAAAAAGAATATTAAAAGACTATACATGACTATGGAATTTTAACGGTGGAAGCTCAAAAGATCAAATAAATCAAAGAAATATGAAAACGTTTTGCACAACAATCGCCTACCATAATGAATGGAAGATGAAATCTTAGAATCTTCCCACTTTTAATATAATACTAGTGACTTTGTCCGCGCTTCACGCGGTCGTAGAAAACCTCATTAAAGTTATACATACTATGTTTTTTAGTTTAAATAATATAAACCGTCAATATAAATAATTTCTGCATCATCAGATCATCTTTACCTGTTATGAGAGACATCATTTTTTCAAAATTTCAAAATCGACAAATAATTATATTTTCTCAATTCTCTCTCTTTTTTACCGTAAACGATGAAAATAAAACTAAAATTCAATGTAAAATTCGCGAGCCGGCAAAGCAGTAATGGCTGCCGAACCTATAAACATAACACAATAGAACCTTCCAAACCACGCCTTGAATTAGCAGCCACCTTTAGGCTTTAGCATTGTACCAAGTACACTCATAGTAAGGGTCCGCAACTTAAATGACCCAAAAAGTGGTTGTAGGGACCAAAATAACGCAATAAAAAAAAAGTTACCAAAGTAACTTTTGCGCACTAAATTAGTGCGCAATAGGGGTTATATTTTTTGGTACAATTTTAAAGTTTTGAAATTTCACTTTTTTTCTATACTTTGACAAAAGATTAGTCATATTTCAAAACGCCGGAATATCAATATTTTATATAAAACCTGATATCTTTTTCTGCGAACAATAATGTAGGCTCAATACATCAAGTATAAGTAAACGTTTGGATCATCGTTTTAGGAGTTGTAAAGTGCCCCAAAGTAAGTTTTGTTTGTTTGGAAACTTGTTATCTTTAGGTTTAAGTGTTTTATTGTCACGACTCAACCCGTCATGACTAGCACCCACACTAACTCCTAGTGGGCGAGCCAACACATAAGTCACCTATCCATTCAAGTCCGTTTTTATATTAGCAAATTCAATCAGTTATTACTCATTCAAGCACAAGATAATCAGATTAAATCATGCCATAAAACAATGAAGCAAATGCGGAAGTCTTAACTATTACAAATCCCAAAATCCGAAAGTCACCATACAAGGACTCTAATCTAAAACATGTCTAAGGAATGAAATCTGTCTAACAAATAACCACAATGTCTGGAGTAGAAATAGACATCATAAAGAAGATCTTGCTCACCCTAAAATCCGTCAGCAACAGCCTCACGCTAGATATGAGGACGGGTAGCAGTCTCTGGATCACAATCTGCACTCAAAAGAATGTAGCAAGGTAGCATCAGTACAAACACTATGTACCGATAAGCATCATAGGCCGACTAAGATTAGTATCATGCATGCGCCATAAAAATTAATAAAATAAACAAGTCAGCCAACAACACGAAATCAATAATCTAACAATAAGCCAACCAAGGATAATCACAAATCAAGTCACCCAAAGATATCAAGAATCAAATCAACGGGAACAACAAACGGGAACAAGTCTACCAACAATAACCAAATGCTCACTGTACACACATGCTAATAATGTCATTACTCAGTAGTCATGACCTGCAGGGGACCCATGGTGTCCATGTACCACTCATTCTGGATACTCATCGAACCTGAGTATAAACCTCCGCTCCGGAAAGAACCTCAGACACGGTCCACATCAAGTACCACTCGTTTTCGGAACGAACCTCGGACCACGCATAATCTAGGTCACATCCTCATTTCGGTCAAATGTGCCTTTTCATATATCTATACATAATAGTATTTCTTGCCCTCTTATTATCAATGCTCAAATCATCATTTTGTATCACAATTTCACCGAGAAGATCATATTAACTTCTCAACACAACAGCAACAAACTGTAGATTCAACACAAGGAATAGTGGTACGAAGCCTACACAGTCACTCAATCAATTACATATAGGAGATCAACCACACACACATCATGTTTGAAGACTAGACATGCTTTCTCCTATTGAATTCACAATACATACAATCAACTAATCAAAGTCTAACTCAAGTAGACCGTAATCTACCTCAAATGTAAAGCTAAAACAACGCGAATCACTCCGCTATAGCTTTTCCCTTCCGTAAAGCCTTGGAACGCTCAAAGTCTAGAAATTAGAATGCTCAATGAGTCACAAATACTCTAGTCACAAAATCAATACAAGACACCCTTCCCTTTAGTTCCATTCTAATGGGTGAATGATTTCTAGGTGTAAAACAACCTAACAAAGGCCTTAGTAACCACTAATCATCAAACTATAACAATATTTAATCAACACCTCAATTACACACGGATTCCATGGTCAAGCTACCATTTTTATGAAACCCTAAGTCTCAATTCACTTAGTTCATGGCTCTAATGGTCCAATTCATGATTAAGAGGAGTTAACCCAAGTAATTAGATGATAAATAAATGATAATAATCATAACCCATCAAGTATAGAAGGTTTGTTAGGTTTTAGGGTTACTATTACTAATTTAACCATTGAAGACCCATAAAAGGGATGATAATCATGAAGATGATACGTAGTGATTGAAAGGAATGGATGAGACTTACTTCTCAAGAATATTCTTGCCCTAGCTTGGAATTTCGCCCTAGGTGCTTGTGGGCAACTGTGTTGGAGTTTTGTGAATAAAGAATTCGAAACTAGCTATTTAAAACATGGTTACTGTTTTCCGTCGACCGCTGCGGCGGTCAAACCACCGCTGCAGCGGTCTCGCTATAGCAGGCCAAAAGAAATTCGACCACCACTATGGCGGGCCATTGCTCGCCACAACAGACATACGAACAACGGCTGACCGCTTGCAGCGAGGGGTTCACGGCTATAGCGGTGCCGCCGCAGCGGTACCATTTGGGCAGTAAGCTCGCAATTTTTTTCAATTTTCCACTCTATCACCCAACATTTCATCTGAGGCCTCTGGAACACAAACAAAACTTGCACATAGATATAAAAACACCATACGAACCCACCTGTGGCCTCGAAATTTCCAACGGAACTCTAATTTCCTACGTCACCCCCCGATGGACTCAACACATACAAACAAAAATCACAAACAAGTCAAGTTTTCAGTTCTTATACAATTGAGTTTCTATTAGTTCATTCTACCCTTGGGAAGGTTCTATTTGGTTGGGTGATCCTACATTTTCCATTACGACCGGGAGGGTTGTTACATTTATTTTATAACGCAATTTTGATTTAAGCGTTATTCTATTTGGTGGGGTGAGCCTACATTTTCCATAACGACAGGGATGGCTGTAAGCTAGTGATGAATCTAAAAATACGTAGTCGAATCATACACATGTATCAAACTATCGATCACCTAATTTTTTTAATTTTGCACTGGAGTTCAACTTTCCAAGAAAGATCAGCCTTGGGCCCTGCTACATGCATCTGCTCGTGTCCCTGAGGCTAATTCAAGATTTAAACTTACGGATTCTAATTCAGGATTGTACCACCATTTATTTCATTCCCTATGTCCAAAATCAATGATTTGTACTTATTTAGGGAATCTTTTAACAAATATTAAGGGGTCGAATCAAAACTATTGAATACATATGAATCCATAACTTACCCTCTACATGTGTCCTTGGATCGGGTGGCTGAGTTAGAAATTAGAAAAAGAATTTAATAAAACAGCCGATTGAAGGAACACTGAAAAGTAGTCAATTCCACATTACTTGAGAAAAGGTGCATGAATTTAACCACAAAACATACCATGTTTGGAAAATAAAAGCCCATAAAAGGAGGTAAGAGTAATAAATCAATTATATAGCAATGTGATGTCTTGCATTGTAATATGCAAATAATTACTCTGGAATCTTTTAATTTGCACTAAATAGAATATCCAAAGAACTCTTTAATTTATCAATTGTTTTTGTAGGAAACTAGTTTCTGGATATGTGTGTTGTACTTGTATCCCATATCAATTAGTACATACTTTTTTAATTTGTACATACAATATTAACATATGTGGGTAGTGAGTAACTAAAATCAAAAGGGGTAAAGTACAAGCTCAAATCGATGAATAATCAATGAATATCGAATAACTTGATTATTATCGCAAAATTATTAAATATCGTTTGAACCTGCAAAATTAAACAACTAAATTTAGCTATGGAGTAGATCCAAATATACTATAGTTGTAATGCAAAAGTACCTTTCTACTGTAATCTGAGTGAGATATATTTTAATTTTCTTGTTAAAAAAGCGAGCAACTTCAACTGATAATAGGGCATAATTATAGATCTTAATAATTCAAAATACTATAATTATAAGACGTAAGAAATGTTAATTTTTTATGATAGAGTAACCCTCCGTTTTTTACTCATTTTAAAACCACTTGGATGCTATTGATAAATTGGATACTTTTCTGCAATTTGAAATATTTTTGATGATATAGATATTCATTTATATTTATTCTAAGCCTAGAATTGTCTCAAGATACTTTATAGTATTTAATGTTATCTTCACCGCTTAACTTAAGCATCCAAAAATCATAGAAACCCAAAACCAATAGGGATAGATTTGAAATCAAACCCACAAACATATAGTGTGTGTTTCTGGATTTGATTTCAAAATTAATTCCGATGCCTTAGTCTCGGAAATGGATACCCAAAATATTCCAAAACTCAAAATACTTTGGTTTATGACTTTTTAAAATGGGATTCGGCCAAATTTATCCAACAAAAGCATAATCAGGCGTAAAAAAGAAGCGTTAAAATTTATATGAAGCTCCTCTGTGAATGTATTTTGAGAAACAAAGTTGCTGCAAACTGTATCTTCAATTCTACTATCCCTTAGAAGGGAAAAAAAGATTTTTTTAACAAAAGGCAAAGGATGGCCAGTAAAAAAGGCAAAACAATGTTTAATTAAAGGAAAACGAATTATTAATAATCTTGAATAAACAGGTATCTAATAGAGTTAGCCGTGGAGTTAGTAGAGGTGAACGCAAGCCAATCCGGACACCACGATTAATAAAAAAAGAATCTTGACTCAAATTTATAGCAAAATTGAGAAGTCTCAACTAAAACTTGAGACTTGCAAGATGTGTCCCATATTTATTGTGTATAAAAAAAATAACAAACAAGCTAGCATATGATGAATAATTATTGTTAAATTGTAAGTGTTACATTTACATGTTGTTCCGGAATATACAAGCAACTATATATAATAGTTGGCAGTAAGCACAAATTGAATTTGTATAACACGAAACAAAATAACTTAATTACTTGTACATCACTGCATGCTAAGAGAGAAAATCAATAGAAGGTCTTCATGGAAAGGAATTTTTTTAGCAGAAAAAATAGAAGGATAACAATCATGCAATGACTTGATACTACTTTAATCATGCAATGACTTGACTCTACTTTTATAAAGTATAAAAAAGAATATTAAAAGACTATACATGCAATGACTTGATTCTACTTTAATCATGCAATGACTTGACTCTACTTTTATAAAGTATAAAAAAGAATATTAAAAGACTATACATGAATATAGAATTTTGACAGCGGAAGCTCAAATAAATCAAAGAAATATGAAAAACGTTTTGCACAACAACCGCTTACCATAATAAATGGAAGATGAAACAATTGTTTCCACTTAGCCGGTTTTTCATTGGAGCTTTAATTATTCATTAGTTGAAGGAAATTTTGTGAAGGGTAAAATGGTCCATTAATTTTCAATGGGCATTTTCGTAATCCAACTTTGGTCTTACAATCTTCCCACTTTTAATATAATACTAGTGAATCTGTCCGCGCTTTGCGAGGTCGTAGAAAACCTCATTAAAGTTATACGGACTATTTTTTTTAGTTTAAATAATACAAACCGTCAATATAAATAATTTCTACATCATCAGATCATCTTTACCTGTTATGACAGACATCATTTTTTCAAAATTTCAAAATCGACAAATAATTATATTTTCTCAATTCTCTCTCTTTTTTACCGTAAACAATGAAAATAAAATTGAAATTCAATGTAAAATTCGCGAGCCAGCACATCAGTAATGGCTGCCGAACCTATAAACATAACACAATAGAACCTTCCAAACCACGCCTTGAATTAGCAGCCACCTTTAGGCTTTAGCTTTGTACCAAGTACACTCATAGTAAGAGTCCGCAACTTAAATGACCCAAAAAGTGGCTGTAGGGACCAAAATAACGCAATAAAAAAAAAATTCTCAAAGTAACCTTTGCGCACTAAATTAGTGCGCAATATGACCAAACTGCAAATTTACAGTTAAGTCCTATTGCGCACTAAATTAGTGCGCAATAGGGGTTATATTTTTTTGGTACAATTTTAAAGTTTTGAAATTTCACGTTTTTTTCCATACTTTGACCTAAAAAGTTGATATCAGCTTCAATACCCTTACCTGTTTGTATGATACTCTTCTACTTAGAAAACATTAAACATTAAACGATTACCATCATTACAAGAAACAGTGTCAACATCCCAGAGTTCAAAAGTACTGTTAGTTGTATACTGAAACCGACGTCTACCATATATGTATACCAATTCTGAGTACCGTAGTAAGAGTGCGCAAACAGGTAAGGGTATTGAAGTTGTATACCAATTCTGAGTACCAGTTTGTATACCAATTCTGATACAAACAGGTAAGGCTATTGAAGTTGTAAAAGTAGGTCAAAGTATGAAAAAAACGTGAAATTTCAAAACTTTAAAATATAACCCCTATTGCGCACAAATTTAGTGCGCAATAGGACTTAACTAATCAAGTTTGGTCCTATTGCGCACTAATTTAGTGCGCAAAGGTTACTTTGGTAAAAAAAAATTATTGCGTTACTTTGGTCCCTACAGTCACTTTTTGGGTCATTTAAGTTGCCGACTCCTCATAGTAATTCACGAATGCCTAATTCAAACTTTTCAAAAGTTCAAATTCTCCAAAACTAAGTCCAAAAAATGGATTACTTAAGTAAATTCTCCTAATATGAATTTAATATTATTATCTCTTTGTTAAAGTTGGTCTACTTGATTTATTCTTTTACTAGTTTTATGTGGTCCGTGCTAAGCCCGGGCCTAAACTCATGATACAAATGTAGTAAATTTAATTAAAAATACTCTATTTTATGTCATTTTTCGATTGCATAATTAATTTAATCTAGCAACACGTTAATCTTGTCTTGTTGGTAAGTCTTCATAATTATTAAAGTTTTTTAGTCACATAATTGCATAATTTTTAAAGAATAAATTATCTATAAGGAAGGAAATTTGGAAGGACAATTAACAAATACAAAGGGACACAAGATTCGATATTCACTAAAGAAGCATAATTTTGGAGATTTAAAATGAATAAAGGGTGTGTTCGGTATGAAGGGAAATATTTTTCAAAATGTTTTTCAATTTTTCATGTTTTGTTGGTCAAAAATTTTGAAAAATATTTTCTCTAACAAAACAAACTCCTTAAAATGAGGAGAATGACTTCCATAATAGAAGTAGGCAAATCAAGTTCCACAAAGTAGCTTTCACATTCATTGTGTCCTCTCCACGTTCCAATACACCTCATCTTCACTCCCACCGTTGTAGCACCCATCCCCACCAACCACCACCGCACATCCCCACCCCCACCTCCCATACTACTTGTCTAGGTTATAGACAAATGATTTTGGCATAATATTTTTGCTTACACCGAAGATAAGAAATTAAGTAAGCAACACACTTGTTTTCCTAGAAAATATTTTTAAAAGAATAATTTCGTGAAAATTATTTTCTTCATACCGAACACATCTAAAAGAATATCGAGTACAAATTAGTAAGACCTAATAAATGTTTTAATTGGAAATGAAATTGTGAATCCAAATTTACATGAATTTTATCAAAATGTATGATAATAATAATAATAATAAGAAGAAGACATAATGGCCAAAAATACACCTGAACTATCACTTTTTCATGAATTTTCTACATGACCTATCAGGTGTGCAAGTTTCCTACATGAACTATCACCAACTATTTAACAAAACACACGTCGACTATCAGTTATTTCATTTTTTTGCCTCAACTATTCAGATAATTTGAGGTAAGTTTGACTGCTACTTCCTACATCTCAAATTATTTGTCGCTTTTTTTTTTACAAGCTCTTTAAGAAATTATAATTAGGAGAGGTATTTGACTGCTTGACCATTAGTTATGTCTAAGTTATATACTCCCTCCGCCTCAAATCATCTGTCGCCTTTTGTTTTACAAGCCGCTTAAGAAATTATTATTAGGAGGGGTGTTTGACTACTTTACCCTTATTTATGTCTAAGTTATAATCTCTTTCCATTTAATGTTTATCTATTTTTATATGTCATCTTCATTAATGACAAAATTCTACTAAGGATAAAATGAGAAAAATAATTAATTGTACCTTGAACTTCTAAAACGACAGATAATTTGAGATAGCTATTTTTAGTAAGCACAGCAAATATTTTTAGACCGAGGAAATAATTCTTATATAGTTACTTAATGATAAGATTAGTATAGAAGAAATTAATAAATCTTTCGTGATTTATTAAAATAGACAAATAAAAATAATTATTTTTAGTATAATGAACAAGCAAAAAGAAATGGAAGGAGTAATATAATAAGGTACAAGAAGATATCCACAAAAAAATATTATATATGGTGTTAATTAAGTTCAATTACAAACTAGTTTCAAGTGGGAATGATCATAAGAAAATGAATGAAAAAAATAAAAATAGATAAGCAAAAAGCAACAAACACATATACCAATCTTATTGCTCAAAGAAGGGTGTGGGACTACAAAAACTTGATACCGTCCCTTATATATATATAGTAGTAATACAACAATGAAAGTCTAACGTATCATCCTTAGTCCAACTGCATCTTCATACACAAACAAACTCCATTCAAATTTCAACTTTCTTGCTCTATATATCATCTGATACAACTTTTGCTCATCATTTCCCATCTGTGTTTTTCTTAATTTGGTTTGTCAAAGCTCTTCTTGCTGATCTTTTTTTCCCTCCATTCTGCTATTTTCTCTTTGTTTGGGATTTTCTGTTTCAAGATTTGGTTTTGTGACAATGATTCTGGTAATCTGTGTAAAAGTTGAGATCTTTACGTTGATTGTAACTGATATATGCTCTGTCATTGCTGCAAATATATAATTTTGACTTTTGTGGACTCTTTTGTTCTAAGGGGTTTTTAAATTGAGGATTAAAAGAAGTGTTTCTGTTACACCCCGTATCTTAGAACTAAGGTTAGACTCATATCATTAGAGTTTTAGTGGAAAAACTGAAGGTTTGAACGTTTTGCGAAAATGGTTGATAGAGAGATGAGCCTACTTCGGGCAAAGGATAACTCCTTGATTAGTTGGGAATTTGGGAAAGTACCCCTCAATGAAAGTTGTAGTACGTAAAAATAGCTTTCTAACAATATAAGGACCAGGCCAATCGAGAGATCGGAGCAAGGAGATATGATCGTCTCAATATGGCTAATAGTAAGGCGTTTAAAAGTCTATAGAATTGGCTAAGTTTTGATACGTACTCGCCTTCCGTCGAATTTCGTGAAATTTCGTTGGGAATTTGAGGAAACTTAAAACATGAAAGTTGTAGCCCTTTGAAATATCTTTCCAACAAAAGATATTATGGGCCTTGAACGAGCTATGTATAAGAAGTTATGCCTATTTTACCGAACACTATGCAGAACCGATACGTGTCGCGCGTGCGGGCACGTGCGATGGCTCCGCATCGCGGGCCGATTGCACAATCTGAATATTGACCCCAGGATGTCGCGCGATGCCCGTGCATCGCGACCCAACGCGCAAAAGGTCGGGTTTCGGGTCAAAAGTCGGGATTTCGCGTTTTAAGTTATATTTAAACTTGCGGTTTATTTTCCTAACATCCCTAGTCACGAAAAATCACCCTAAAGTCAGAGGGAACAAGTCCCAAGCCTCAAGAACCCTCCAAGGTAAGTTTTATCATGATTTTAGGTTGAATTCAAGTCCCTAATCGCTTTCTAACTTGAGTAAACCCTTCTAATCCATAGAGTTGTAATTGGAACATTATTGTTGGATGTGGAAACCCTAGAACCCAAATTCAAGAGGATTGAACGTCAAAAAGGTAATGCTTCTACACTCTAATCATTCATAATTGTGAATTGATGAGTTCTTGGGAGAATAGTAAATCGGTTTATTAAAGAGAATTACACGAACTATAGTAGGGTTTTGGATTGTTGACTTGAGATTGTTATAATCATATGGGTGATGGAGAATGATGTTAATCACACCTAATTGAGATTGTAGAATCAGCTAGAAGTGATAGAATGGGGATTGGGTGAAGAAAACACCATTAGAGCCCTCGTTTGGAAAGCCACCTGGTAATTGGAATTGGTGTAATTACTACCCTAGTAATACGCGTACTTAGTAATTACACAACGCATTGTAATTACAACGACTGTTTGTTTGTCATAATGTAATTACAGTGTAATTACAAGCGTGCTGTTTGGTTGCACAAGTGTAATTACACAGTTAATTTAATTTAAAATAAAATTTAATTATAAAAAAATTAAAATTAATATTTAAAAAATATGTGCCTTTATAAATGATATTAAATTAGTTATTTAATAATACATTTTTTTCTTGTAAATATGTTAATTAATAATCATATATTTGTAACTAATATTGTAAAAAATAATTGATATATAATTCAAATTAATAATATTTTAATTTTAATTGATTATAAAAATTAAAAGCATACCTTTTCTATGAGAACATCATGGTATTGGATGTTTAACAAAAAAAGTCTATTTATAAATATAATGCCATAACACTATTCAAATGTTTGACAATAATTCTATCAACTGTAAGTGAAAAATAAACAACATGCAATGTGAAATAACAAGTCAATAGTAACTAAAGCAAATATGTTAAAATCGAAAACATAACCTAAATTCAAAATCCGAAAGAATATTTTTAACATAATACTCTTATGTCAAATTCTAACGTTACATAAGTAAGTTTCAACGTAACATAAATAAATACTCCTATAATTCAAAAGAAAAAGAAAGGAAAAATATAAGTCAATAACCTCATTCACAATGAAATTCTACTTTAATAACGTCACTTTTTATATGTCAAGTTTGCTAATGACTCATTCTTTCTAATATTAAGAGATGTAGTTTCAAAAATTAGAATATTAACACGATTATGCTAAATGAATAAAATAAAAAACTAAAAAAAAATACGAGCAATTACATGGAATCACAAGAAATAAAGGTTGGGAACGAGAAGAAAGGAAATGAAATATAAATTCTATAAAAAGAAAAATATATTTTAAAAAATACAAATAATTAAAAAGTAAAAAGAAAAAGAAATTAAATAATAAAATAAAAAATTAGAAAAGAAAAGAAACTAAAATAAAAAAAATTAAATAATAGAAATAAAAAATAAATTAAAAAAGAAAAGAAATTAAAATAAAATTAAAAAGAAGTAAAAAGTAACCCCGTAATTACGGATGTAATTACACCCACTCTCGCCCCCCGAGAGAATTGGAGAGTGTAATTACACCCTCTCAATTACACCTAATTCCCACCTAACTGTGTAATTACCTGGTCAAACAAACAGGCCAAACTGTGTAATTACACCCAATTACACTCAATTCCAATTACCTGGGTGGCTTTCCAAACAGGCCCTTAATGAAGGTTGTGGAGCTTCATGCCCACCAAGTGTTTGATAAAATGCTTAGATGACCAAAGCATGAATATTATTGCTAATATAGAATCCCTTTGACTTGTATTGATATAGATCAAAGTTGAAAGGGTGGACGAATATTGTATTACGCTCAAAGGCCGGAATTAAGGTATGTGAGGCTAACTATCTACGTTAGTGGAATGTTCATGATTCTCCTCACGCCTCATTCTTCATACTTGTCGAATTTGACTCGAAATCACGTTTAGCCCTAGTTTTATGATATGTTGCGTAACCCGTTACCTTCTAGGGTGGTTACCGAATTCGTTCATGGTTGTCAATTTGAATATCATGAACTCAAAGACGTAATCTTTATAGACTTATGTATTGTTACCACGAGTCTCGGTCTAGAAATTCAAGATGCCGAAACTTGATCAATGTTTTCAATTCAAAACAAAGATGTCTATTTCATTCAACATTGTTCATTGTTGTTATGGTCTCTACCCTTATTAATTAACCATAATTAAACATACGTGATTTGCCCATGGCACAAAGATCTTGTGTATACGTATACATGGCCGAGGCCATCGATCGACGCACTACTAGGCCGAGGCCATAGCGTGCATTTATTATTGGGCCGAGGCCCCACATATACAAACACAGATAACACAGATGATTCGTATACGTAGGAAGGAGTATTCATATCTCTACTACCCTCGCACTATTACGATTCTGATTATCGGTCAGCTTCGGCATTTTATTGCTTCGGTTGCGTTACATACCAAGACAATTCAAATGTGCCGATGTCCCTTTTTATTGTTGGGGGGCTCGCATCTCGCGATGCAGCAACGATATACGGTTGACGACTCGACCTATTTAGGAGTGCACGTATCGCCCATCGCGAGCCCCAAATTCCTTCGGGCATCGTCGCCTATCCAGCTATTATTTACGCTCCACACCTCTATTATTCGCATTCTTGAGGCTTCATAGGCACGCTCGATACAATCGATATTTGCTATGTTAGTCTTGTTGATATTATATTCGCTTGTTTTGGTTTAGCCATGTTGGCTACTTTCGATATTTTCGTATTGTCTAAGTATTTCCGCATTATGATATTTCGCCGACTTTTAGTTAATCAAGATGTGTTAGTTTTATTTTATAAGTCGGTTATGTTTTGGTATCACATGTTGATTCAAATTTTACGACGCATTGGTTCGCTCGGTCACATGCGGTCGTGCACCGGTGCCGTGTTACGTCCGAGCCTGTGTTCGGGGCGTGGCTTCGGTTTCTATGGCTCAATTGTCCTATTCTGATTCTATGTCTTCACAACATGGGGTCCAGGTTGTCCCTTTTAAGACATCTACAGGATCACTTAGGGTGTTGTTGTTGCATGGAAACTTAGATATTTGGGTGAGGGAAGCCAATAATTTGCCAAACAAGGATTTATTTCATAAGAGATTGGATAACTTGCTGGGAGGATTGGCAAAACTTGGGAGTAAAAGAGAAGGATCAACAAAGATTACCAGTGATCCTTATGTCGCAGTTTCAGTATCTAATGCTGTGGTTGCTAGAACATATGTGATTACCAATAGCGAAAATCCGGTCTGGATGCAACACTTTTTTGTACCAGTTGCACATTATGCATCTGAAGTGCACTTTGTTGTTAAGGATGATGATGTTGTTGGATCTCAAATTATTGGTGCTGTTGGAATTCCTGTGGAACAGCTATGTTCTGGTGAACTGATTGAGGGAACATTTCCAGTTCTCAACAGTAGTGGAAAGCCTTGTAAAGAGGGAGCTGTCCTTACTCTATCAATTCAATTCACTCCAATGGAGAAGGTACTGTTATTGTTTGCCCTGAATTTCCTACCTTATTTGAATTCTGTCGTAGTTGTATTTCACTTCAAAAAGGAAAACTTAACCTTTTTTGGAGGAAAGGGCTTTGGAATTCTATAATTGAAGATATTTCGTTCCCACAATAACATAATAGCATCCAACATGTAGTACTTTAGGATTATAGAGTTTTGTTTAGGGGATATTAGTTTTTTCATATGTAGGTTCATTGACCAAACAATATTAAGTATTATGCACTCTTTTAGTATACTTGATTTGTCGTCATTCATGGTTTTGCATTTGTTAGCTTCCGCATGATGCCTGATTATTTCGATCCCAACAGGTATCCCTTTACCATGGCGGTGTGGGAGGAGATCACGAGTATCAGGGCGTGCCAGGGACTTACTTCCCTCTTAGAAGAGGCGGCAAAGTAACACTTTATCAGGATGCTCATGTTCCTGATGGAAGCCTTCCGAATTTGTGGCTTGGAAATGGAGTTCAGTATCAGCATGGACAGTGCTGGCAGGATATATTTGATGCAATCAATCAGGCTCGACGATTGATTTACATTACAGGATGGTCTGTGTACCACCTAGTTACACTTGTTAGGGATAATGACAATGCTGAGAAGAGCATATTGGGGGAAATTCTCAAGAGGAAATCCCAGGAGGGTGTGAGAGTATTGCTGCTCATATGGGATGATCCTACTTCTAAGAGCATTTTGGGATACAAAACTGTAAGTACTGTAAGGCCTAGGGACAGTTTTCTGTTCTTTTTCCTTACAAGATATCATATCTCTTAACTTTGCTTTCTTTGAGCAATAACGGGTCATTTGGTTGCTGGTTAGAGTTATGTAAGGATTAGTTATGCAGGGTTTAGTTATTCCATGTTCTACCCTGCATAACTAATACATAGATTCCCGCATAACTTATACATGTATTAGTTATACGAGAGTTATGTAAACGGTAACCAAGCGCCGTACTTACTGTGTTGAATTTTATACATAGCAACTAAAATTTTACCAAACACGGTACTAGTTATGCTAGTTTTAGTACATGAATAATTCACTTCCTAACCAGCAACCAAACGACCCTAACAGTTAGGTAATAAAAAAAAAATTAAACTGTAGTTGAGAAACATAGATAGAACGCTTAACTCAGTCAATTGATAAAGGGGAAATCTAGAATCTTATTGCTGACTAATTTTTATCTGTGCGCCATTCAGGAATGAGCAACTAATTAGTATCATTTAACATAAATTCTACCTATATTTCTGGTTGATGATTGGCATAAACATGTGTGTCTTTTTAGCATGAAATCTTACTCTATGTACTATCAAGAATGCAAAACTAGATTGCATTATCTACCAGATAGTCATACTATTGACTCTAAGTCGGAAGCTTTATACAATGATATAAGCAGTACATATTTTTCTCTGCGAATCCAGTTCTATGAAAGAAGTCTTAATGAGTTTTTTGTGATATGTAGGAAGGAATTATGGGAACTAATGATGAAGAAACTCGTCGCTATTTTAAGCATTCTTCAGTGCACGTGCTACTTTGTCCTCGTTCTGCTGAAAAGGACACAGCTGGGCCAAAAACAGGTTCTTTTCTGACATATGACTTATGCATACAGTATTTAGTTACCATTTCTGAAATTCTTGTATTCCCAACCATTTCATTTTAGCAACTGCTGTACTTGGACTGAGATTTCTTTAGAATGAGTATATTCGCTGATGTAGCTTCTTATTCTTCCCTGAATATTTATTTCTGAAGTACTTATCACTCCTGAGATTGTTTTAGGTACTGAGCCACTTTTGATTTTTGTCAACAGGAAACTGAAACAATATACACACATCATCAGAAAACTGTGATAGTGGATGCAGATGCTGGTAATTACCAGAGAAAGATTATGGCTTTCGTTGGTGGACTTGATTTGTGCAAAGGGCGTTATGATGCTCCACAACACCCTATCTTCAAAACGTTGCAAAGTGTGCACAAAGATGACTTTCATCAGCCTAACTACACGGTAATATTTGAATATTATGTCTGTGATGTATTACTTTTGACTTAACTTTCTGTTTGTGTGACTAATTAAGTTGCAAACTTAATCAGTCAAGTCATAAATTTAGGCACTTGGTAGGCTAGTTTCTTACAAACAATTGAAATTTGACCTTTGTCGTACTGATCTGTTTGTTACGTATATCTTTTCTTGAACTTCGGCAGGGCCCTACTACTGGTTGTCCCAGAGAACCTTGGCATGATTTGCATAGTCGGATCGAGGGGCCCGCTGCATATGATGTCCTAACTAACTTTGAGGAGCGCTGGTTGAAGGCGTCAAAGCGCCATGGACTTCAAAAAATGAAAGCTTCACATGACGATGCATTACTCAAACTTGACAGGATTCCCGATATTTTGGGAATAGCTGATGTCCCTTGCCAAGAGAAGATGATGCAGATACGTGGCACACGCAGATTTTCCGGTCGATTGACTCCAACTCTGTTAAAGGCTTCCCAAAGATCCCAAAGAAGCCACTAACAAGGCAAGATTTTTGCTTCTAAACGTTTCAATTCTATAAAACACATGCTATCTATATGCCGTAAGGTAACCAATGTGTTGATTTCTTTGCTTTAACAGAACTTAGTATGTGGTAAGAATGTGCTGATAGACATGAGCATACATTCTGCCTATGTAAAGGCAATTCGAGCTGCCCAGCATTTCATCTACATCGAGAACCAGTACTTCCTAGGGTCTTCTTATAATTGGAGTAACTACCAAAATTTAGGTGAGGACTCTAAAATACTCTAATTTAAGGGGAAACAAATTTCTTATTCTCTTAATGTATTATGAATCAATTTGTCTTGAAGATTTCCCACGTGAGAATTACTATATAATGATTGTGTGAATCTTCTTTCTATCTCTAGGTGCAAATAACTTGATACCAATGGAAATTGCTCTAAAATCGCCAACAAAATACGAGCAAATGAGAGGTTTGCTGCATATATAGTTCTTCCTATGTGGCCAGAGGGTGTTCCAACAAGTACTGCTACTCAGAGAATACTCTTTGGCAGGTATATTTTAGTCCACCGTTTCAGTGACATAGTCTTCGTCATACAAAATGTGATTATAGTAATCTGATATGATTTAGTGATTTTATTTAGTTTATTTTGGGCCTAATTGCCTGTTATTGTTCAGATTTTGCTGCATATTTTATGCATGTTGCATCTTCATAACCAATATTGTTTGTATTTTGCAGCACAATACCATGCAGATGATGTATGAGACAATTTACAAAGCTTTAGTAGAAGTAGGACTGGAAAACACATATGAACCCCAGGACTATTTGATTTTTTTCTGCCTTGGCAATCGTGAGGTTCCGGAAAATGGAATCACCACAGTTGCCAAAAGTTCGAAGCCAAGTACACCTCAGGTAATCGACTGTTCCTCTGACTAAGCTAGCTTGTTTTCATCATTCTCCAATAATTATCAGTCTCTGATCTTTGTTATAAATGTAATTCTTCCTTATTCAGGAACTCACTCAGAAAAGTCGACGGTTTATGATATATGTCCATTCAAAAGGAATGATAGTGGATGATGAGTATGTCATATTGGGATCTGCAAATATCAATCAACGTTCTCTTGAAGGCTCCAGAGATACTGAAATCGCAATGGGTGCATATCAGCCTCATCAGACATGGGCAATCAAACACTCTAACCCACACGCGCAGGTAAATTTTAAGTAAATAGCTGTTACAATTGCGATGGGCGCATATCTGCTTCATCATGCATTGTCCTTTATGTTTGAGGATAGGTTCAAAATAGTCTCTTAAGTATGCACTGATCAGTTTTGGTCCTTTTAAGTTTGCCAAAAGTTAAACACTTTCAATTTCCGTCAAATATTTAACAATTTATGTTCGTTAAATTGTTTCCTTGAGCGAGGTTTATTGGAAACAACCTCTCTACTCAAGGTAGGGGTAAGATTTTGCTTACACTCTACTCTCACAGTAACCCACTTTGTGGGATTACGTTATGTTGTTGTTGTTCGTTAGATTTGATGGAAAACGAAAGGGAAAAGAAGATTTAACGATAAATAACACGAAAGTACCATCAAATCTTAAAATAAGCATCACAAAAAACTGCATTAGACACCAAAAAGACATTCAAAATAGCATAAATTACACCTCAAAAAGTTGCACCAAGTTCCAGAAATAAATCAAAAATTGTACCTCTAAATGTGAGTTACCGCTTATTTCCAGTTTCAGACAAAAAGGAAGTTCAATTTTGATCTGAATCTCATCCTTCTGATAATTGAACACCTTTACTTTTCATTAATCCCGTCAAATTTAACAGACATAGTTGGTAAATATGACAGTGACTAAAAGTGCTAACTTTTGGCAAACTTAAAGGATGAAAATTGTTCAGTGAATACATAAGAAACTATTTTGGACCTACTCTTAAACATAAGGGACCATTTTTATTATTTTCTCCTTTTCATTACCCTTTGAAACGTTTCCTGTACTGCAGTGCATTTCTCCTTTTAACTTTTAATGTATTTCATTCCAAGAAGCTATATTGTGTGACTCAGTTGCTATTTCATCTCGACTGCAGATATACGGCTATAGGATGTCTCTGTGGGCAGAGCACACGGGAACACTGGAGCAATGTTTTGAGCATCCAGAGAGTCTTGAATGTGTGAGACGGATAAGAGTATTTGGTGAACACAACTGGCTACAATATGCAGCTGATGAAGTAACTGAAATGAGAGGCCACCTTCTAAAGTATCCTGTTGAAGTTGATCGAACGGGTAAAGTCAATTCCCTTCCTGGCTGTGAAACTTTTCCCGACATTGGAGGGAACATAATAGGTACATTCACCGGTGTGCAAGAAAATCTCACCATATGATCTAGGGGATTCTGCCTAGTCTAGCTTTTGAAAAATTTCAAGAATCCTCATTCTGCAGGCCTGAGATTATTCGTTTATATTGTTTCTTGCACCATTATGCACTGGTTTGTTTTCCTGTCCGTTGTTTGCCTAATGTTGGTTGTGCAGACTAGAATGAAAAAGTTGCTTTTGTATTTTGATGATTTTGACTCGATAGCAGTTGGAAAAAAAAAATATTGTGATCGATTGAAGTATTTAGTAGTATCTCATCGATAGAGCAGTTTTTCCCCCACTTCAATGGAGTAGCTTTAATATCCTACAGGTACAAGATAAGATTTTGCCATGGGTATCCAACTCTTCAAATTTTTCACGCTTTATTCCTTGCCAGATGTGTTAAAAGGCCCAAATGCATATCTTGAGTGCACATTTTGATGTCAGAAGTTTCATGATGGCCGTCTTTGCAGTTGAGGCTCCAACTTCTCCAGTGATTGATGAAGTCAATGACCGGCTCGTATTTCCATTTGCAGGTTTTAATATATCCTCATCTTAAAACATGGGTAGACTTATTTTCATAAAGTCACAGAGATATTGTTTAAACAAACTGTGAATCCGATCCATCAGAAAAAAAATTACTATATGGCTTTAGAAAAGTACATCTGCTAAAAAAAATGAGTAGACTTTTAAAGTCACGTAGCATTTTTTTAGTTAAAAAATAACCTAAATAATTTTTTTTTTAAATCTCATCAGTGAAAAAAGTATATTTGCACCATTTTGTAACGGCAGAGATATATATACACCACTTTTGTAACGAGGGGTATATATGCTCTAAATCGCAAAGTTAAGAGTTATATTTGCACCTTTGCCCTATATCCGATAATGCAAGATTCGATTTTCACTATGTTATTCTCCTACACTTCTCCTTTTTCTCGTCCTGTCCCTCAGAGTGGCGGAGCTTCAAGACGACCTATGGGTTCGACAAAATTCATTAGCTTTGTGTTTAAATTATTTATTTTTGTTTTTTTTTAAATTAAAAAAAATCACCTAATATGCATAAATAATTTATTCAAAACTTAGTAATTTTTTTTTAAGGAATTCATAATTCGTACCCTTAAAATTCTAGCTCCGCATCTGGTCCCACACACCAAAAATACTTAAAGAAACATTATTTGAACTAGTTTTCTTTAATTTAAGCTTGGAGATTTTGATTTGAAGAAATAGTTTTGTAAAATTGTTGCAAGACTTGAAATAATAGTCATGTGTTATTAGTTGGTATGTTCAGGACAAATTTCTTTCAAGAATAAAAATTCAGGTTTTTTTAATAAGTAAAATTCAGAGTTGGCATGGTGCATTTAATTACCACCTTTTGACAACTGTTAATTCATGATGTGTTTAGTCCACCCAAAAACAAAAACCAAAGAACAAGCATATGTTTTAAAAATGCACGGCTTGTGATTGGATGAAACAAGAATATGAAAGTAATTTTAATATTCCTCAAACAATGGGATCTTTGGAGATCTGTGCAATAATATATAAAAACCAGCTGTTTCAAAATTCATGAAATAAAATATACGAGTTCTTTTTAAATATTATAGGAGTATTAATTAGCCAAAATAAGAAGAAACGGTATAATTTGGTTAAAGAAGTGTACAGTATATATATATATATATATATATATATATATGTATGTATTTGTGCAACACTTATTGGTTTGGTATAATTTGAAAGAAAAAGAAAAAATAAATATTTCATAATTTGTTAAGTTTAGAAATGATTTCAACCCAAAAAAATAAAAAGGGAAAACATCGAAGATGAATTTTTTTTTTCTTTTTCCAAAAGTAAATTAACTGAACATTCTATTCATCTTTTAAATAAAAGTTGAGAAAGGATTCATGTCCTAGTAAAGATAAGGAAGACAACAAATTTCGATATTTGTAACTTTTTACATACTAATTTAATAGAACATAAAGGAAGCTAAAAAGATGACATTGACATACTTCCAGCAGTAATATACAAAATTTCCAAGTCACCCTTCATAGTTTTCTCAGAAATGCAAACATCTTCCTTTACGTGTAATTTTGAAAAATGACGTTAACCACCGACAATAATTAACTACTTTATTAGGGAAAAATATAATAATCATCTTATTTTCTGAGTACCCTTTTCAAATTTTATACAATTCTCAATTATAATTTAAGATAAAAGTTAGATTTATGTCTCAAAATTAAATAGTGATGCCACAGGCTCAAAAGAAAGAGTTTACTTCTATGGATTTGCGGCATAATTGATTTTTAGTATCAGTTTGTTTGACTTTTCATCTTTCTAATTTGGTTACCTTTTCTCTTTTTAATTTCTTTTATTTCGCATTGATCTTTATGAGCCTGCTAAAATGATTACCTAACCGGCGGTCACACTCTGATAATTCGTGGTAACCAAACACATTTTAGTTTTTATTTCATTTTATAAAGTACCTCTCAAATTTTTTCTTTAATGTGAGATTTTTTCAACACCTAAAGTATCTTAGTCTGAATAAGATTAGGATTCTAAAGTAGGAAGAAAGCTTCATTATAAATTCATATTAAAAGGTAAATGAAAACAATTAACACGAAAAATTAAAAGTCAAATTGGTCATTTTGGGTTAAAACTTAAAATCGATGAAAAACCATACTAATTTGCGTTTGCACTGTATGCAATTCACTAAAAGATAAAACGCTCTTTATTAAGAGATTTTTTCTTTGAGACTCAAATCCAAAATTATACTTTTTAAATCTTTAATCATTTCAGTTCCTCTATTGTATTGGTACTGTTTGATTAGTTTTTAATAATTTATTTTAAAATGTGATGTAAGAGTCGCAATGTTATTAGGATACCTCATCGTTACGCGTAAGATAATAATAATTTTTATTATAACACATAAAATATAAATTACGTATTGTTTATATGTTCGTTGAGTTCAATTTTTTACTATAACAGCTTGTATAGGTAAATAGTCAAGCATGATTATAATTTACATGATAAAAGTTGCATTAATAGAAGTTGTGTACCCCCAAATCACAGATAAATATTTCTATCTTAGAACGATTTTGAGTTGCTAAACGAAAAGTTATAATTCAAAAGAATTTATATTTAATACATTACTCAAATATCACAATTTTTTATTTTTTATTTTTTTGTTGAAAAAAGGAAAAAAGTCTACTTCGGACCTAGAGGTAATAGTACACAAATATATTGTCTCATTTCGTATGTCCATCACTTTTTAAGAACTTGAGCTCATGTATCACCTACGCATCCTTGTCTAAATAAATACATCACAACACCCCATCCCCATCCCCCTCCCCCCCCCCAAAACATCTCTCGGTGACTACTTCCGTTGGTCTTTTATATTTTGTCTGCAACTCTCTTTATTTGAACAAAATACCTTTGAGTCAGCTTCACCACGAACGTAATTAATTAATCTCCCTTTTTCTTTTCAATTAGGTGACTGCCACCCTTTGTTTTTTGTTTAAGGCCACTCATTCTACCTACCAAAGTCTTTCACTTCTCAAGGATGACCCAGTAAAATGTATGACTAAATTTTAATAGAGATCATGCAAATTTTTAATAGAATTGTTATATGTATATTTACATATATGTAGAAAAATTAATGTCTCTATTTAATCATAATTATTTGTAGTTTAGTATTCTTACAAGATATAAATTTTTTAACTTCACATACTAGTATTGTTATTTATATTGATCAGGTTTAATTCAAACTAATAAGATGTAAGCCATGTGTTTGCATTAATTATTTTAGATCTTGTTGTAAATATTTTGGCTACTAATATGAAGATTTGAGTAGTTTAATTCAAAACTCTAGTATATTTATCATTTTGTTAAAAAGTAGTCAGACTTTCTTTCTTTCTCTTTCAATAACAATGATTTTTTAAATTTAATATTGTTTAAATAAAAATGAATTATAAAATTCATTATTTAAATTTCTTGGGGCCTTAAAATTGTTTTGGGGAGGGGGGACGGGGGGGTGGGGGGATGGGGATGTGTTCTAAGACAAAAGGCTTTAGTAGCCTCTCCTTTGACTCGCCCCTGCCGCTCTCCCGCCATAGCAATTGCAATGTTTAATTGGCAGTATTAGATAAAATTCGTATTAACTTATTACATATAAATTTATATATTATTCTATATAATTTAAAATAGAAAATAAAAGATGTTCGTTGATAAAATGGAGATTATATTATATTTTTCATAAAAATATTTTTCAAATAAATAAATTATGCATAACAATTTTTTCATTATTAATTATCATATAGCCATTCATTCATCATTTTTATTTGTTTTAATAATCATGGTACGTTAAGATCGGTCTGCGCACATCTCAACTAATTTCACGATGTGCCTGCTACTTCCCATCAGCACAAGCATTTGAATTTGAAATTTCATGATTCTCAACACACTTCACTAACCCCTAGACACACCTTAGATGTCATCCTTGTTAATTACTACATAAGCGGTCCTTGTATTATAATTTCTTCGTCCCAATTTATGTGACACTTTTCATTCTCTCGAGATTCAAACAATGTAAATTTTGACCAACATTTATAATGTGTTTTTTCATCTTATTAACATGATAAAAATTGCAACTTATAATACTTTCGTAGAATCTTTTAATATCTAATTTTAAGTTGATCTAATATAATTTAACCTTAAATATTAGTCAAATTGACTCTTGAAAAGCTCAAAGTATCACGTAAATTGGACATAAGAGTAGAGAAAATGGCCAAAAGACAACCCCCCCCCCCCCGGTGTGCGCAATCTATTACCAACTACACACTTATTACTTGTGGGAGTCCTGATTTTTTTAGTGTAGAGTGCTATAGGTAATAAAAAGTTTAGAGCCTTTGTTCAGTATTATAAATGCAGGGGCTAGATCTTATCCAACGACTCCTCTTTCTTGGTTTGCTGTGGATGAATACATAGTTTTATTAACTGACTATGGAAATGAAAACTATGAACATTTTCATCGATGCTCCTTATAGCTGTGTCTTTTATCTTGTGCAGATTAATCGAGACATGCTCAGTCCGATCAATACTTTCTGCCGCACTTATCTGCTGTTGGAAATTAAAATTTTAAAATTAAAGGACAAACAAGTTTCTCCGTTTCACTTCTGAGCAGAACATATTGTAACAATCTTTACAGATTCATCTACAATTTATAATTAATAATGAAAACAATATAACTTTGGTCATGACACTAATAAAACAATATAACTCTATTCACGCTGAGCTCCGACAATCCTTACTAGTTACTCCCACATGATAGATCGAAATTAGAAAATGAACTGATCAGCACAAATGATGAAGCAAGCAGTTTTCTTTTTTCGGTAAAAAGGAAGACTAAGGTCACACTGACCTACTTCCACCTGTAATAATCATACAAAATTACCCCTTTTTTTAATTATTTTTTCAGAAATGCAAACATCTTCCCTTACGTATAACTTTGCAAAATGACGTTAACAGACAATAGTTAACTACTTTCATTGGATAGAACATAGTAATTCATCTTATTTTTTTGAGTTTTGATTTCGAAGTTCATATTTTCAATTTAATATAAAATTAGACTTACGTTTCAAAATTTAATAGTTACGCCGTAGGTTCTAAAGGAAGAGTTATTATAGAATTTTGGAGAGAGAAAAATGCAATAATAGACGTGTGGCATCCAATATATGTTTGGTCACGTCCGTTTTTCAGAAAGAATTAGTTTGTTTGACTTTTCATCTTTCGAATTTGGACCCTTTACCTTTTTTTATTTGGTTTATTTCTCATTGATCTTTATGAGCCTTCTAAAATGATTGTCTAATTGGCGGTCACACTCTTTGATAATTCTTGCTAACCAACTACATTTTAGTTTTTATTTTATTTTATAAAAGTTCCTCTGAGATCGTCTTCAAATTATCTCTAATGTGTGGATTTTGTTAATTCCTAAGGTTGTATCTTAGTTTTGATAAGATTAGGATTCTAAAGTAATAACAAATCAAATTGAATAACCAGCTTCTTTATAGATTCAGATTAAAAGGTAAACTAAAACACTAAACACCGAAACTAAAAGTCGAACTTGATTTGTTTGGGTTAAAACTTATAAAAATTGAACAATACAAAGAAAAATCATTTTTATTCATTTGGTATTCGAAACTTATTGCCCATGCTACCCTGCATTTGCATCGTGTGCCATTCACTAGAAGATAAGACACTCTGTATTAAGAGTTTCTATCTTCAAGACTCGAACTCAAACTTAAACTTTTAAAAACCGTTTCAATTATTACAGTTTTCCTTTTGTCTTGGTATGGCTTAGTTGGTTTTTGATAATTTATTTTTATGCAAGAATTGCACTGTTGTTAAAATGTCATTTTTACGTGTAGCAAAGTAATATATAACATATTATGCACTTTCAAATAAATAATAAATACTCTATATTTGAATAATCTTTGAGTTGTTAGCCGAAATTTACGGTTCAAAAGATGTAAAAGCTGAAAAAAAGAAGGACAACTTACACAAATGACTACACTTTGAGTTTTTTTTTTTTGGTATAGCTATACTTTTGCTAATTACATTTCGTAGTTACAGTAACGTGTATTCAGATTCGGCTGTATTCAATTTGGTAGTATTCATTCGTAACAACTTTTACACTGTATTCAACTTATTGTATTTAAATTCGGTTGTATTCAAACAACATAAATGCAAGGATATTTAGTTGTATTCAAAATTCACTGTATTCATTTGTATACAAAAAAATCTCCTTCGAAATACAAGCGAAAAATATATAAAGAAACACTTTATTTTACACTAAAAAAAATAACGAATACACTGAAATACACTCAGATTTGAGATACAATAAAAAAATACACTCAGATTTGAGATACAAGAAAAAAATTACACTCAAATTTGAGATACAAGAAATAAAATACATTTAGATCTTAAAATACACCGCCATCGCCGGCAACGGCGCCGTCATCCAGTAAGGATCCAACTAGAAACCATTTTTTTCTATGTATTCAACACAAAACAAATACATCTCCAGCAACAATAATTATAAATACTCAGATCTGAGAAATACAATTCAGGTCTGAGCAAATACACTCAGATCCGGCAACATCGCCGTGGTCCGGCGTCAACTATTTCTTTCCCACCGGCGTCAACGACGAAGTCTGCCATCACGATCAATCTTGAGTCTAAAGAATTTCGGTTGCAGATCTGATAAATACACTCGATCGGAGATGCCGGAGAAGATGACCGGCGGCGACTGGCCGACGGAGAAGAGAGAGTGAAAAAAGAGAGAGAGTTGAGGGAGAAGAGAGAGCGGGGGTTGAGGGAAAAGATTGATACAATGGAATAAGAGAAGATGAGTTTCGAATTCCTTTTTAATTGAAATACAACATTTTGTAATTGAAATACGTTACTAATTTAACTATCTCTTAGATGTAATTAAACTAAAGTATAGTTTAAAAAAAAAAAAAAAAAAAAAAAAGAGAGAGAAAATCTACTAGGGCCTTACTGTGTACACAAAATATATTGTCCCATTGTACGTCGTCATTTCCAAATAGACTTGTGGTCATGTCTCACCCACACATCCTTGTCCAAATAAAGACATCAACTCACCCTACCCCCACGCCCCCACCCACGTCGTATCCAAATTCTTCCTCGGTGACTGCCTAGCCTTTTTATTTGATCCAATCTTGGTCTTTGTTTTTTCCTTACGTACACCCATTGGACTACATGCCAAAAAATTTCACTGCACGGCTAACTATAGCAATATTTGATAGGCGGTAGTTTGTATTGAGTTACGTTACAATTATACTTATACTATTATAAAAACATATTATGGATAATATCGAGATTATATTATTTGAAGACAGAAATATCTTTTTAAAGTAAGCAGATTCATGTATTAATTACTATCATATAACCATTATTATTTTTTAATAATTGCAGTGTTTAAACTAATTTGGGTATAAATTGATTAATTCTACTGAATTTGAATATGAAATTTCATGGTATTTAACCCACTTCATTAATTATTAGGTCAAACACTTAAATGTCATTATTATTAATCACGACATAAACAATCCTCGTATTATCGTTCCTATATAACTAGTAAATGAACCAAACGACTCCCTTGTATTATATAAAACATATAATACTGTAATATGCATATATGTTGTTATTGTATGCTCATGTACTATTATATATTCTAACTTCATTACATAGAATAGGTTTTAAAATATGCTCACTCTTCATGTTGTTTCAACTTGTGTGACACTTCTCATTTTTTGAGGTTCAAACTACATGAACTTTGACCAGTATTTTTAAAATGCACCTTTTCATCAAATTGACACAAGAAGAATTATAATTATAATAATATACGTATAGCTTTTAAATATTTTAGTTTTAAAATATTAAGTGAAGGTAATTCAATTTAGCTTCGAAGATTAGTTAATTTGATTCTTGATAACGAAAAATGTCACATAAATTGCGACAACAAATAACAAAAACATATCCAATGTATTTCCACAAGTGAGATCTAGAGAAGTAGAAAAGCTATTTTCGATAAATTGAGACAGATGGAGTAATATATATACACAAAAATAAGTATACAGTCTAAATTCATCTTTTATCTGCTTTTTCTTGTTTATAGTTAAAATACTTCCTCCGTTCACTTTTACTTGTCTATTACATATGACTGAAAATAAGGATGTGTCGGAAACGGAAAGGGGAAATGGGAGAGGAGATTACAACGTAGGGATTCGAACCCTTACCAACAAGGTGAAAGTTCAGATAGCCAATCAACTAAACTACCGGATCCTTATGAATAGTTAATATGTTTATGACATATGACTGAAATTTTAGATCTGTCTATGCTTCATCCATCCACCTGTAAGGTGTATATATATAAATACTCCATATTCGCACCTTCCTTTATTCCTTTTTCGAAACACCATAGTAATATTTCTCTTTCTACTTTCTATTTCAAGATTCACTCTTCTCTCTACCACTTTCCATTATTATGGGTTTCCCATCAAACGGTTCATCACAAGACAAACCATTCAAGTTCTTGATCTATGGTCGAACCGGTTGGATTGGTGGTTTACTTGGTAAACTCTGTGAAGCTCAAGGCATTGAATACGTATACGGGTCGGGTCGGTTAGAGAACCGGAGCTCATTAGAGTCCGACTTGGAAACCGTTAACCCGACCCATGTATTCAATGCAGCTGGTGTTACGGGTAGGCCAAATGTTGACTGGTGTGAATCCCATAAAGTGGAGACAATTAGAACTAATGTTGTCGGTACACTTACGCTTGCTGATGTTTGTAGAGAGAAAGGGTTGATCCTTATTAATTATGCTACTGGTTGTATTTTTGAATATGATTCGGGTCACCCCTTGGGGTCGGGTATCGGGTTTAAAGAAGAGGATACTCCTAATTTTACCGGATCTTTTTATTCCAAGACTAAAGCTATGGTGAGCTCACTGTTTTACATATCATATTGTCTTTATGGATCTATTAGTTGATGTGTTATATAGTGTGGATCTATGGATTAAGTAGTTTTTTTTTGTTTTTTTTTCAAAATTAATGATCTAATGTGGATCCATATGTGTGAAACCAACTTATTGGAAGTAAGCTAGTTAACACACACACACACACACACACTCACACACACACACACACACACACATATATATATATATAGATATAGCTGATTCATATAGCCGACTCAAACTAATGAGGAAACTAGATGTAGTTGTTTGCTTCTTGAATTAAGGATCTAATGCATTTACAGTGTATATATATAGTATACGTGGTACCGGTTGCTGGTGGGAGGTAGCAGATATCCTGTGGAATTAGTTGAGGTATGCGCAAGCTCGCCCAGAGAGCGCGCTTATAAAAAAAAGAGTAGTATCTCGCTTAGTCTAATCTAGAAGTAGTATAATATGAGTTGAGCTTAAATGAAGCAGTGAGGATTCATGTAGACGTACTCCAACTTGTTTGGTACTGAGGTGTTGTTGTTGTGATCTATGAGAAGTAGAAGTAGGTCTTCATTCTTTGAGTGTAGACTGTAGAGTGCTATAGGTAATAAAAAGTTTAGAGCTTTTGTTTGGTATTATAAATGCTGGGGCTAGATCCTATTTTGGGATGTGCTTATTTATTGTGATGAAGCTATTTGCTAAAATAGTGGCAGTTATTCTTGTGATTACTGATTAGATCAGAGATATCGATCTATGTCCAAGATTCGTAGTCATGCTTGTGCAAATCGATCTGAGTTTTTGAGAGGAGTGGTGGGTTAATGTAATAGGCAGAGTTGAGTTCCAAAGATAATAAAACTTGATTACGGATTTACGATAGATGCTTCAAACTGCAACCTTTCCTAGAAATAGTTCTATAATGTGGCAGTATGTGTTATTCTTCTCTTGTTTAATTCTTTCTTATTTCATTGATTCGTTCTCTGTCTTTGAGCTCCATTCAGATTGTTTTATATCTTGGTCTAAAACCTTTATTTGGCAATTCGTGGAACATTTAGATCTATGTGTTGTCCATGTTTGTGCTACTTTTTGGAAATGTTCTGTTTTAGGTAGCTTGATAACTCACCAACTATTATACCCATTTGGGCATGCTTAAATTATTTGGAGTGTGATTAAAACCTGCAACTATTATACCTACTTGGGGCATGCCTAATATTTGGAGTGCGATTAAGAACCTTGAACTATATTCTTATTCCGGCTGTTCATCATTTCAGGTGGAGGAATTGTTGAAAAACTACGACAATGTCTGTACCTTAAGAGTCAGAATGCCCATCTCCGCGGACTTGACCAACCCACGAAACTTCATCACCAAGATCACTCGATACGAGAAGGTAGTCGACATCCCAAACTCGATGACAATCTTGGATGAACTTCTCCCAATATCCCTTGAGATGGCAAAGAGAAACCTGACTGGCATATGGAACTTCACAAACCCTGGAGTTGTTAGCCATAATGAGATCCTGGAGATGTACCGTGACTATATCGACCCAAGCTTCACTTGGAAGAACTTCAACCTCGAGGAACAAGCAAAGGTCATTGTTGCTCCAAGGAGTAACAATGAGCTCGATGCTTCGAAATTGAAGAAGGAATTCCCTGAAATGAAGTCCATCAAGGAGTCCCTCATTGAGAATGTGTTCAAGCCAAATAGGAAGACAGCAGCAGCTTGAAACTAAAAAATGCTCTGATTTTTGTTTCAACTATGTTTCAGTCCTAATATTTGGGGCTGGCTTTGTCTTTTCTATCTTTGTTTTCTTATTTCTGTTTCTTTGAGAAGAAGTGAACTCCCCATCATAGGACCTGCACCTTTTCCCTGTTTCTTTTTTTCCTTTATTGTTGTATTGAATGTTGTAATGGTATTTATTTCATTATGAATAATTGAAAAATGATATGCCAATTTGATGATAGAATTGATGCAGAGAATATACTTTGTTGTTTGTCCTCTCTTTGTACAAATTAGTTACTATTATCTCATCCTACATATAGTAAATAGGAGCAAAATGTACCGGTTAATGTCGTGTAGCTAGCTTTCTTTAGTTTTTGTATTGACTAGAATGCAAGTACTTTTTACAAGTTGAATAAGTTTGACCTAACCATAACATATTACCAACCATCTTTTCTAAGTTATCATTCACGTTCAATGTAGATAATTTACCCGTTGTTTTAATTAACTTGATTGTGTCAAATATATTTAATGATGAAAAACAGAAAAGTGTTTCCATCAATTCATATCTGCAGATGCCGAACCCAGGAAACAATTCTTGGAGTTTGACCTGCCATGTTTAAACTATTGAGTTTGCAGTGGTTTTTGCTGCTTTCAAATAAACAAGATAAGGGTAAAAAGTTGCTTGTAATTGAAAAAATTTCAATTACATTTTAAACGCTAGTAAAACTTGAATTCCGAAAAGTGGCCAGCCACGAAATGGCCATTTATTTAATATCTTTGTCCAACAGCATGGCTATTTGTTTAAAATAAATGGACTTTGACCAATTATACGTTTTGCATATTTTTGGGGCATTCATTTGAGACCCATCTGGGACCACATACGACGTTTGGCGCATATAGGAACTTCAATCATAACGTGTGTGTATATATTATATACACTTAATACGAATGGTAACAATTAACAATGTAAGAATAATATCTCACATAATCATGAATTGAACCAACGCTATCTTCATAGTTTATAATTTGGTATTTGATGTTTTGACCTCTTAATAAGTAATTATACTTCAAATTATTTACCCATTATTCATAGGCCTACGAGAGTAAAAGTATAGGAGTAACACTTAACGTTGTGATTACGTAATGAGTCTCTCTTTTTTCATTTTTGCTCCAAATCAAAGTAAATTGATTTAGTCTTGCTGTTGTTGCATATCAAACTTGATGTAATGAAATCAGCAGATGTTTAATGTCCAAACGTGATATTTTGGTATGTGAAAGAATAGTAACAAGTGTATTTTTGTTGTTTGAATAATTTTCAGGCAAAGAAGAATGAGGTTGGAGACTACGGATTTACAGCCTCTCTACCTCCACGACCACGAGGTACTACCCTCCCAAACTGCATTGTACGAATATCTTTGGGTATGTTGTTGTTGTTAAATGTTACATTTAGGAGTTGAACATAATTTTTAAGATAAAAACTTGCCTTTCTTAATAATTGATATAGAACCCGGTTGCTTACTAAAACAAAAAAATATTATCGTTAAAGCATTAGTATTAACCTAAACAAGTACTATGCGGGGGGGATGGACGTTACGGGGTGGGGATGAACATGAGGTGTGTTAGAGGGTGAGGAGGACACAACCAATATGAAACGCCACTTGTGGAACTTGTTTTCCCTACTTTCACTAAGGAAGCCATTTTCTTCATTTTGAAGGAACTTGTTTTCCTAGAAAAAATGTTTTTCTTTTCAAAAATTTGACCAATCAAAATGAAAAAATTGAAAAACATTTTTTGAAAAATATTTTCCTCCTTACCGAACACACCCTAAATATCGAGGGGGATTCTTGAAGATCTACTATTTCAATGGCATAAATACATATCTAAATTATGATCACCAAGATCTACTACTTAGTTTTTCACCTTATTGTCAGTTTGTCCTGCAAATACTATTTGGATAGTAATGTTAAACATCGGACTAGGTTTGGGCCATCTTGGTCAAGAAAAAGTTTGGAAATAGATGAGTTTGGGCTTATCATGTCTTGGTGCAGACCCACATTTACAGGCCTACTTACTTGATGCATGCAGCTATGGGTGTACATGGACGGAGTTGGTTTGGGTTTTTCAAATACCAAATTAAATCAATTATGTCGGGTTTTTAAATTTACAAACCAAATCAAACTAAAAAAAGTCGGGTTTTTTGACTTCTGGTTTTCTCGGGTTTTTTGGATTTTTTCGGGTAAAGTCTTCATACAAAACATATAGCTTGTGTTTCAAATATTTCTTTAGTTCTAGCTTATACAACTATCTAATTACGGTGAAAATAACACAAAATGTGAGATGAGTGATGACATTGTATTAAAATATTAAACAAAAAATATATTGAAATCGCTAAGCCATAATGAAAATGATCAAAATCTAAAGGTACTAAGTCATGCTAATATAAGTACTGCTAATTAGTATTAATTACGACTGAATATTAAAGAAAAACTAAATTAAATTATGTATTTTACACTGTCTAAACCAATGCAAAACTACAACAACAACAACAAGCCCATTATAGATCTCCCAACATAAGTCTTCAAAAAATGCAGAAAGAGGGTAGAGTGTGAACAAATGATCGAGGGTCCCTAGCCGATTTCCGCCTACAATATGATCACAAGTTGGCGCGAGATAGACCTCTTTAACGAACTCCACCTTAAATTTCTTTAGAGACCCTCGGCTCAAGAGAGGAGAAGAGAGAAAGACCTTGAGGAAAACAAGATTAAAGGTCGGATAGAGAAACCTTGAATCGACCATACCCGATCGAAAGCAATCGATAACACGAATACAAAAGCGAGAAAGTCATGGTAAAAGTTAACCAAACAAAAACTAAAAAATAGATAAGCTATGGAAAGGAAAAGTTTACTTGAATTGGCTTATTGTTATTCTTAATTGGGGTTAGAATTAAATTTCTTTTATTAGCATTAGTATGAATTTGGTTTTGATTTGGATTTTATTTGAGTTATTAACATCTATGATTATTTATAAACTTATTGGATATCAACTATCTAAGTGTCTACAATTTCTAGACAGCCTACTACAATATATATGTGAAAAGACAAAAACTATGAAAATTTTTAAAAAATATTTTTATGTATAGAATATTTTTTAAAAGTGCGTAGGTGTAATGTCGGGTTGGTTTGATTGGGTTTCAGGCCTACTTACTTTTTAGTTAAGCTTTTCAAAACGGTTTTTAAATTTACAAACCAAATCAAACTAAAAACTAGTCGATTTTTTTTTCGGATTTTTTGTCGGTTTTAACTTCTTATACAACTATGTACAATAAAATGTGAGATGAGTGATGACATTGTATTAAAATATTAAACAAAAAATATATTAAAATCGAGCCATAATGAAAATGATCAAATCTAAAAGGCTGTTTAATTAGAAAGGTAAGAAAACTAATTGGGACCAATGTATTACTCTTTCTGTTTCATTTTGTGTTGAGGTGTTTGATTGGTTATGAAGTTAAGTTTTTTTTTTTTTTGTGATTTTAAATGTCATACTCATCTTTACGACTATAAAACTTATCATTAAGGGTAATAAGACGTTTAGAGTTAAGCTGTTTTTAAATATATAAATGTGCACTTCCGAGCACATCATCAATAGTGGAAAGTGGAATTGCTTAATGTTGTGTACTATATATATAACTAAATTGATTCACGTCATTGTGCAGAATAAAAGAAATGAGGAAAGCTATAATAAAAAATATTGAAAGAAAAGTGAAAATTTGAAGATGGATCTTCCCTCTTGACATCTGATGAGTAGGAGCCCACTTCCTATTTAGCGGTACTTCCATGGCTTGCCTTTCGAGGTCATGTCTGAAAGAAAGTTGCTAGACTTGTCTGGATTGTGGTCCTTCTTTGGACAACTATTGAGACATAAGTTTGCCCGAGCTTCTCTTGGAATACCTTCGTTATAGAAAAGTTATTCTTTGGGAACAACTAAAAAAGAAAATATTATCATATAAAATAAAACAGATAGGAAAAGTATTTTGCTTTCTGTTAATGACCAATGTTATCTAATTTTCCTGGTAATAAATAGTAAAGTAGAATAATAAATTAGCAAAGATTAATGATTTAAATGTTTAACTACTATAGTTTCTAGAGAACCTCATGTTACAAGGTCATCAAGAGAGATATTTGGTACAGATCGGTGGACACAACTGAGAGTTGAAATGAATAAAAAGAAGAAGAAAATCGAAATAAAAATTCCAAACCCCAAAAATGAGGTCATAAATGGACATAATAAGATTATCAAAAAAGTATAGTAAATCACAAATATAGAACATCATGAGTTCATTATTACTCTGTCCCCTCATCCTGAACTTTCTCTCACAAATAGTTTAAATATACATTAGGTTCAATTTTTTAATCCTTCCGCTAAACTTAATTTGTTTTAAGATATTGATTGTTTTAGGTAGACAAAACATTTATTGGCTCTTTTTTTCTTTTTCTTTTTCCACATGTACTTTTACCGCTCAAATTACTAATATGGTTGAGATTAATTTGTTTTAAGAGATACATAAAATGTAACTTAGACAATTATTCAACTTAAACTATTAAATGTCATTTTTAAACACTGTAAAAAATTAAAAAATAGTGGTAAATAATATGAAGTGAAGATAGTAAGAAAAATGAAATACTCAATTTAAGTGATTTACGAGTCATAGCTAATAGGTTTCGCTGCCCATTTGCATTTATAGTGTGTTTGGTAGGAAGGAAAATATTTTTCTGAAAAATAATTTAATTTCTTATTTATTTTTAATTTTTGGTAAGTAAGAAAAAAAAAATCACCCCAAAAACATTTATATGTAATCTAGCAAACACTATGAAGGTGGGATGGGGTGGGAGTGGTGGTGGGTAGTAAGGTGGAGAATCGGTGGGGGTTGGGGCGTTTGGTGGGTGAGGAAGAGACAATGAACTTGAAATGTTACTTATGAAACTTGTCTCCCCTTTTTTCATTGGGAAAGTTACTTTCTTCATTTTTAAAAAACTTATTTTTCTAGTAAAAAAAATTTCCTCCATACCAAACACACTCCTAGTCCGTGACATAACTCAGGGAGTGTGATGAGATGATTGAGATTCTCCCACCTTTAATTAGACCAAAAAATAAGTAAGAAAATTAATTATATTTCGATAAAACATTTTCATTTCATACCCAACACACCCAAAATGAGTATTCATTTTCCTTGCTCTATTTTCACTCCCCATTACTCTTTGACAAAAGAAATTCACCAATTCATTTTGAGCCCCCACTCTAAGGCCCCTCCATATTATGGTGGGGACCTTAGGGCCACATTTTCTTACACTTAATTGTAGGACCATATGTGGCAGTAGCCACCATGTCCACTGAGAAAAAGTCACACTATCCCTACCCACACTTCACCTTACACGTGTCACCATCTCACTCCCCCTTTGCTTAAATACCTCCTAACTTCAACCGTCTGATTCATCCTTCTCAATTCTTCCTCCATTTCCACTTCACCTTTCTTGGTTTTTTCTCATCTCTAATTCACATATCAACAAATTTTTCATTGTTATTTCACTGTTTTGAGTGAAAATAAATTCTTCGTTTTCTTAAAGATGTCGACTTTTCAAGAACCAGATGATGAGTGTGGTACTTCAGAGCTTAGCAATGGAGTTACCGATGAGAAAAAAGTGGTATTTTCAGCTTTAAAACAAGAACCATTTGATTCTGATCATCAAAATTTGGTTCCGTCAATGGCAGCCACCCCACGGCGGTCTTCCACGAAAGACCGCCACACAAAAGTAGAGGGACGTGGCCGAAGGATCCGAATACCCGCCACGTGTGCGGCTCGGATCTTTCAGTTGACCCGAGAATTAGGTCACAAGTCTGATGGAGAAACTGTTAGGTGGTTGCTTGAACATGCAGAGCAAGCTATTATTGAAGCTACTGGAACCGGAACTGTCCCGGCGATAGCGGTTTCCGTTAACGGGACACTTAAAATTCCGACAAGTAATGGGGAGATTGACGAGAATAATCCTGTGAAACGTAGAAGGAAATCAACGAACTCGGAGTTCGTTGATGTGGGAAGTTTGAATAAAAGTGGAGCAAATGTTTCACAATTTGCTCCTGTGACCGTAGCTGCGGCCCCCACCGCTCCTCCGCAGGGATTAGTACCCGTGTGGGCATTGAGCAGTGGGGGTATGATGGTACCATCCAATGCCATTTGGATGATACCAGCTACGGTCCCACCAGCTCAATTAAACGTCAGTGATAATAACAACAACAACAATAATAATAACGTCTTTCAGTATCCTCAGTTATGGACGATCACTCCTTCAGTGACACCTGTTTTTAATTTGGCCACAAGGCCGATATCATCTTTCGTGGCTGCAACAGCCACGAATATTAATGGTCCGCCACCAATAATGATGGCAGGACCGTTAGGTATGAAAGAGGAAGTGGTAACAACTAGGGGGCCTAAAGTTGGGTCGAACGCGTCTAGCATGGCCCCAGCTAGTTTAAGTTCTAGTGGAGATAGAAATAACAAGAATAATGACGTTAAAACTCATATGTTGAGAGATTTTTCACTTGAGAGTTATGATAGAAAAGAGTTACAGTTTATGAGTCCAAGTGTAAATCATCAACAAGAAGATCAAGTTACATCTTCAAAGCCATGAAGTCATGAAGATAGAGTTGGCGGATTAATGGGCGATCAAGAAGGCCCACGGCTTGGACCGGTGACCTTCATTGCACTTGGAAGGATGCCTGCTTAACGTCAGTTCAGGTGGTCGATCCTATGTCATAATTTATAGCAGTAAAGATAGAGACAGAGTTTAGACCAAATATGCTCGAAATACTCTGTATGTACATACTAGAGGAGATTAGCAATCCACCTTCTTTTATTTTTTTTGATTTCCGCAAAACTAATGTTAATTAGAGGTTGAATGATCTATAACTCTACTCAGAAAATTTCCAGTAAATCAGATAATAACTGTTAATGAAAATGTTTCTTTTCCATCAACTTTGTCATAATTTATCTGTCTATTAAGAGCTGACTGTTTGCATTATTTATTATCTTAATTGTCACATCTATGAATCCCTAATGTCTAATTCACTGAAGTGGAAATCAGATGACTTCCAAATTAATCTTACAATCATACTGCATTACGTGTCACATAAGTGTCTTTTTTGCACCTATAGGCCACATTTGGTCTTTTAATAAGAACAATATCAAAGTGAATTCTCATCTGCAGTTTAACGGATACTGCTTTTAAACTGTAATACAAGAAGCTTTAAATTGTCCTTACAAAAATAAAATACTTGGTAATAGGAATAATAGAACATTTGAACAATATAACACATTCTGTATTCTTATTTATCCAAATTTAAGAATTCACAACAAAATTTAAATAATTTAACTGTCGCACGTTGAATTTGTCATTCTTCTTAAAACTTGTAGTAATTGATAAGAGTTAAAATGTAAACTGTTAATTCTATCCTAATTCATATTCTTACTTTTCTCTTGAGATTTTCTCAAACGCTTTACGTTATTCCTCTTGTACTAAATAATATTATTAGTACAGTTTTCACAATTTTTAAAGTACAAACTTTTGATATTTTCTCAAAACTAGAGTTTCCATGTGTTAATATCTTTACTGCTGAGTGGAGTACTATATAAGAGGAACAATGTACTTTAAATTTAATAATCTTATTTGACTGGGATCTGGTTTTGGGAAATGAGCGTAATTATAAAGTGGAGTTCTGAAAAGACAGGTTTAAGTGCAGTGATTAGTGTTAAAAAAGTGTTGGAGACGTGCACGTGAGTATCGCAGGTGTAAAGTGAATCAGGACTTGAGAAGTAATGGATCAGCTTGGGTTTGCGTGGTTGGTGGGTGTGGCCCACGGCCCACCTATTCTAGTGGGTCAAACTCCACCAAATGAAAGTTTCTCCATCAAAAATACAACTCATGACTCCCTCTTTGAAGATATCAAATTTGTATATATTCTTCGAATATGTAATGTGCTAACTCATAATCTAGTTGCGTCCCCTATTTCCCTTTTACAAAGAGTTTTTAGGGATTCTGTTTTCTCAAGTTGGGTACATTTGAGACATATTGAAAAGTAATGTAATGCAGTTGTTTATGAGAAAAAAACACTCTTTTAAATCAATTCTTTAGTAAAAATTTCATGAGTTTCACTCTGTTGTTTAAGTTATAAATCTCGGGTTGTATTCTTCTTTGAGTACTCATAATATTTCAACTTCAAACGTGAAAAAGGATTTTGAGGTTTGAAAAATATATTTTAAGAGTTTTTCAAAAATTTTACTCAAAAATGATCAATTGTGATTTTATGTCCAAACATAACTTCAACTATCAAAATATCATTTTTTTTTTTTTAACTTTAACTTTAACTTCAAGTACTTTTAGGGGTCGTTTGGTACGCGGACTAATTTATTCCGGAATTATAATCCCAAGATTATAATCTCGGGACTAATTTATTCCATCTGGGAGATAGGATAAATAATCCCAAGGTTAATGGGATAAGGTGGAATATTCCATCCTTAAGATTGTGCTTCATTTAATAAATTTATACCTTCTACCAAACATGATACAAAATTAATATCAAAATTAGTGCTGGAATATCTCAGTTTATACCATGTACCAAAAGAACCCTTAATATATGAATGAACCAACTCCCATGCGAATGTCAACTTAGATTCACATATTAAATATACATAGCATATGACCATATTTTTAATATCTAGTGCTTGTATAATATCTTATCTCAAAATATATTAATCAAAAATAAGAATGTTAAAATTTAAAATACTTATAAAAGATATATTTTTCTAAAATTATTTAGAAAATAATGATCTATATGAAATGAAGGGAAAGGTGGGTTGGCGAGAGGAACGCTTATGAATGCAAAGAGGTGGTGGGGCTGGGTTCCAGCGGTGAAGTGGGACCAGGGGCGTGCTTCAAGGACTGTGGGCCGATGAAATTATATGTCATATTTTAGTACTATGGCCCGATATTTTATTTGGACAAATGCAAAAATACCCGATTTTGAAATAGCCATTTAGATCATATCAGCAGTGCGTACAAATTTACATGTTTATTCATTTCGAAACAACTTCAGACATTTGGATAAGTCTGAAGTTTTATATAACTAAAGTTGTTCACGCACATATGGATAAGTTTATACACATATGGTTGAAGTTCAATTATTTTTACTTGAACTTTAGGCATCGCTTTAAATATATACATTTCCGACATTTTTCTTTGAAGTTAAACTTTGTCAAATCTAATGTTTGACAAATTATTTTGATGTGGGTAGACGTTTAGGGATCGTTTGGCGGGAGGGATAGGATTATTAGTCTCATGGGATTAGAATTATCCCATGTTTGATTGGTGGGATAACTCCTTTGATATCTCACTGAATTTCATTCGTATGGGATAAAAAATGAGATAAGTTATCTCATATAGAGGGTGAAATAAATTATCCCATTCTATTCTACCCAATCCCATTTATATGGAATAAGTTATCTCTTCTACCAAGCCACCCCTTAAAAATCTTCTAAAAATAAGTACTGATTGAATAGGAGTATCCAGACTCCAGATAAGGTACCCGTGGAATTTTTACCTTAAGGTGGGGATAGCTATTGTGGTGGGCTCCATCAAGGTTCAAGCTCTGAAGTGGTCCACTGATAAAAAGGGCAATTTGCAGGATTGTCCTTGGCTGGCGTGGTCTTTAATTTTTTTCCCTCAAATAACTGATCTTTAATTTTTGCCTTTTGCTAAAAGCTTTTTAGTTTTGGGTTTGAATCTCATTCAGTTAAAAATTTAAAAGAATTTTGTAAGGCATAAGTTGAGATTCGTAGGACATAAATTGGATTTCAAATTCTGCCTTAAGGGAAAAAATATATATTTTCTTTGGAATTTTACAAGCCTTTGTCTTAAGGCCTAATTTTGGGTAAAAGTTTGCTCAAAGGCCTAATTTAAGTTGCACCCCAACTTATGCCTTGCGAGTCCCAACTTCTGCCCTGCGAATTTCAACTTACGCCTTGTAATTTTTTTTACCTAGACTGGATTCAAACTCAGGATCACTGGGTATTCAGCGAAGGACAAATGTTAAAGATCACCAATTTGAGGGATAAAAATTAAAGACCACCGCAAAAGATGGACAATCCGCTCAAAATATATGCTGATAAAAGGGACGTGGGCTCTACTTTGTGCCATAAGACACGGTTGTTACTTTGGGCCCAAGGAGGACAATGGCTCAAATTCGATGGTGGGACATTTAGTTATTGTTGGACCAGTACGAAGAAGTCGATGCCACGATAATATACAAACGTGGTTGAATCGGAATTGCGTGGGACCATGAAAGTGTGAGCTCTTCAGTGGTCCCAGTCCCAGCATGTGTATGGCTCGTGTCCTTGGTCCAACTTGTACCTGACTGTAAAAATTTTGTGGGGATCCCAAATTTTAATCATGCAACAGTTGATAATGTAATGTTAATAGTTTGTGAAGTTTTCGCGGATTGCACTTCAGACTAAACCTGTTACATTTTTTTGCACGGAGTGCCCTTCTTTTGGGCTGGTCTTTATATTTTTTTTCATTTATGTCTTCTTTAATTTTCTCGCCGCCGTTTTTAATGAAAGTTTTTTGATTTAAATTACCCTTACCCCATTAAAACTCTTTCTATTTCGTCATTTGCTCTTTTCTTTTCTTTTTTTTGCTTCTTTCCTCCTCTTTTTTTGTGTTTATCTCATCTGTTTCTAAAACTTAGGTACAAATTTGGATCTTTTGCTCGTTTCAATATTTGTTTTTATGTTAAATTGTTGTTTGTTGAATTGATATCTTTGTCTTCGTCATTTTTTATATTTAATTGATCCTTTTTTATTTAAAATTATAGTGTTTTGTTATAGTGTCTCTACGATTTTTTCAACTTTAGTTTCGTTATGTATGTATATATTTTGATTTTTTGAATATCGTATTATGATTATGAATGTCGTAATATATTTTAGCTGATTTTGATATGCATTTTGGTTTTCTTGTTGAATCTTTGAAGTTTTGCACTCCGCTTGTTGACTTTTTATGTTGTTCTTCTTTGTTTTTGTTTAATAATCGATTTTTTGAAGAATGTTTTTGTCTCGAGGCAACATATGCCAGGTCGGTGAGTTTATGATTTTTGAAGGCGAAGTTATGTCGGCTCTTCCGGCATAAAGTTATGCTTGTTCCGACATAACTTCATGAATTAAGTTAATTTATGTGTGTCTTGATTTTTTGGTATTGTCTTGTTAATAATTTTGATTTTTATGCAATCTTATGTGTTATTGGTGTTGTTTTGTTAATAATATTTTGTTTTGGTTATGAAAAATGAAAGTTTGCCTCTCGCATACTTTGTAATTTTGTAAAGTGAACTTCCGCCCTCCGTAGACTTGTCTAATTCTTAACACTTGTGTATTTTTTTTTATTTTGCTTATGAAAATGAAAGTTGCCTCTAACAAAGATATTTTGTTCTTTTGTAAAGTTTAACTTCGCTCCTCCGCATACTTTTCTAGTTTTAACACTTGCGTAAATTTTGTTTTCTTTTATAAAAATGAAAGTTTGCCTCTAACAAAGATACTTTGTTCTTTTCTAATGTAAACTTCTCCTCTCATACATACTTGTCTAATTCTTAACACTTGTGTATTTTTTTTTATTTTACTTATGAAAATGAAAGTTGCCTCTAACAGCATACTTTGTTCTTTTGTTGTTATATCCCGTATTTTGAACGACGGGACGATTCGGGTTAACTATGATAAGTTAAGGTCAGGACCATTCCGGGATACGAAGTCGAGACGTTTGACCTTCGATTTTGTCGTAAGACTTAAGTGTGTATGATTTTATTGACATGGATCATTTAAGAAAGAATTGGGACCAAAGATGGAATTATGAGAAATGGCCAATTATTGAAAAAAAAGGAGAGAATGAAATAGGGCCATGTGGCCTGCCACCTTAGGAGTGGGCCATGGCCACATGGTTGGCTATATGAAAAGAGAAGATGACTTAAGGGACCATTATTTCATCTTTTCAAGACTTAAGAAAAATCAAGAACTTAGAGAAGAACAAGCTTCATCATTCGGCCAAGAACAAGAAGAAGAGAGACCAAGATTAAGCCTTCCCAAAATTATTTCTTCTAAGCAAATCTACTAATTTGAGGGTGCTTGATAACGTGGAGTTGTCGTTTCAAGCGTTGGATTACTCGTTTTCATCCTTGGCCAACTTTAGACAAGTGAAGGAGTTGTGAAGAAAGGTAAATTTAATCATGTTTTATGAGTTATGGAAGGTTTATGTGTGTGTTGTATGTTGATATGGATGAAATTTATGAGATATGGTATGTTAGTGTTGTAGCCGTTTGGTGTGTTGTGTAGTAGTAGAAATGGATTAATCGTATTTAGTATGTTTGAGTGTTGTTATGAAGTGTAGGAAAGGATGGAAGTCATGGAAGTTGTGTGATGTTGTTGTGGCCGAAAATAGACAATTTTGTATGTTAAAGAATGAATTTATATTATGTAGTGTGTTTGGTTATTGTGGTGTGTTGAAACGAATAAAAATCATGAAGTGTGTATGTTGGTATGTTGGCCGAATAAGGCCCTTCATGTGTGCCAAGAAATGAATCAACTTGTCCTTAGAGTTTTGGTTGTTGTTGTTATGTGGATTCTATGTTGAAAGTGAGAGTTTGATGACTCAAATTGGTATTGTAAGTGTTATGTAAATTTTGATTTGGAAGATTTGGTGCCTTTAGTGTGATTTTTATGTTTATGGAAATGACATGGGTAGAGTATGGATTGTTGAAGTAAATCATGGTTTGAAAATAAGGAATGTGTTATGGATGTGTTCTCGGGTTAAGGGACAATTTCGGGTGACTTGGAGTCTTTGTTGGATTGTTGGAAATATTGTGTGAATTGTTTAAAGAGTTCTTGAATATTGTTTGAATGGTTTTGGATTGGTAATTGAATTGATTACATGTTGGTTTGTAAGTATGTAGTTGTAATAAGCATAATTTATTGTTGGATTGATTGTTGGTGTTGTTGTGTTGTTGAATTTGGCCGAGTTGAATTCTCGGGGTTGGTCTATTTATAAAGGAAGTCGCCCAATTTTCCGTAGGATTATGTGTTAGTTTGGAGATGAATTTCTAAATGCTTGGTTGACGTTGGTATTTATTGATGTTATGTAGATCTTGGAGAGTTCGAGATATAAGTTTGATTTGGATTAGCGTTGTGGGCGAGCGAGGTATGTAAAGCTTAACTCTTCTTTCTTTTGGCATGTCTTAGTTCAATATAGGCTACGATACTAGCCTCGAGGAAATTCCATTCTCACAATCCGAGCATGTCTATGATTCGCGTTTGTCTTTTGGTAGTCGTATGTTGATGTGAGAAAATATTGGTTTTGATGTTGTTGGAAAAATTGATTCTAAAGTTGCACAAAAACTTGGTTTTCAAAAGAGTCTTATTCTTAAACGATGTTGAAACTACGAACGCTCATAACTTTCGACTAAGGGCTCGGATTGCCTCGATATCGTCGTGGGAGGTTGTATGACGTGTGATGAGTATGTTTTCCATAGGCGGGCCCGGCTCGGGTTGACACTCGTCCGTGGGTCCCGCGACCTTCCTTTTGTACCTTTCGATGACGTTTGAGAGGGTTTGGTATGACGATTTTCCCGACTCCCAAGTACGGTCATTTTACTTACTTTTTGAACCTATGATAATGATTTTATGCATATGGTTACTCACGACTCGCTCGTGCGGTTTGTTGGTACATCGTTGCCGGTTCCGGCCGGTTTTCTTTGCGTGCGCACTATGATATATTCTCGGTGTTATCCGTGTTACGGTTCCCGAGACCTCGCCATAGGCCGGTTCCGTTTATGGAGTTATGTGTCGTGATATGGCTTATGATGGGTTGTGATGATGTGTTGCGTTCGGGGTTGTACGGAGATTTGAAACCTTCGGTGTTATCTTGTGTTATGGCGCCATCGACGAAGTGGGCGACCATATTTTACGTGCCCTTTTGCATGCTTTCTATTTTAAAAATAAACATTTGGCATTTTGGAAATGTACTTACTTTAGTGATTTCGTTTCGAGTGTGACTCGGTTATTTCATCGTATTTTTCGCTTTGCATACTCGACATATTTCGTATCGACCCCCCTTTCTTCGGGGTCGCGTTTCATGCCCGGCGTGTGCACTGACGACCGGTTGGCGACCCGCCGCATTAGGAGACCTATCTGCTCGTGTTGGAGTGCTCCTTTTATCTCGAGCCTACATCTTGGTACATACTCGTTCGTTGCATATATGTGTGTGTGTTCGGGGGCACGGCGGGGCCCCCGTCCCGTCATATGATTTCGTTGGTTTGTTTAGAGGTTGTAGACGTATATGTGGGTTATGTGCCTATCCGGTACGGATGGGTTTGTATATTATATGTTTTGGGCCGGTGCGCCATCGGACACCCCTTGTTTCGCTTTCGATATATGTATATATATGTGTTTGAGTTTGAGATGTGTTTGAACGGCGTTTGATATTCATATGTGCATAAGCCAGCTGTGTGTGATTCGGGTTTGACGAATGCATTTGAGTGCCCAACTCGGGCACTAGTCACGGCCTACGGGGTTGGGTCGTGACATTTGTAAAGTAAACTTCTGCCTCCTCCGGCATATTTTTCTAATTCTTAACACTTGCGTAAATTTTTGTTTTGCTCATAAAAATGAAAGTTTGCCTCTAACAGCATACTTTGTTCTTTTCTAATGTAAACTTCTTCCTCCTCCGGCATACTTGTCTAATTCTTAACACTTGCGTATTTTTTTTTATTTTACTTATGAAAATGAAAGTTGCCTTTAATAGCATACTTTGTTCTTTTGTAAAGTAAACTTTTGCCTCCTCCGGCATACTTTTCTAGTTCTTAACACTTGCGTAATTTTTGTTTTGCTCATAAAAATGAAAGTTTGCCTCTAACAAAGATACTTTGTTCTTTTCTAATGTAAACTTCTCGCTCTCCTCCGCATACTTGTCTAATTCTTAACACTTGTGTATTTTTTTTTTATTTTACTTATGAAAATGAAAGTTGCCTCTAACAAAGATACTTTGTTCTTTTGTAAAGTAAACTTTTGCCTCCTCCGCATACTTGTTCGAACTTTGTCTCGATTATTTTTTGTCAACCGAAGTTACTATAATTTCAAGTCTAAGTCATTGAGCATTGTATACTAATCAAATGGAACGTATAAACTAATCAAAATCGAACAAAGCAATAAATTTGATCAATTCTATGTTGTTGAGTAAAATTATGATTCGCAATGTGAATCTCAACCGTATATCGATTGTTTAGTTCATAGAAGATGATTTGTTGTTATTTTCAAATATTAACAAATCTAAACTTAATAAAGCATCAAATTAAGTTGAATTACATTCAATTGAAACGCTATATATTATGTATTTTATCTTTTTTGATGTTGTAGCAAAAAATCAATGGAGATTTCTCCGGTGAAATGTTGGAACGATGGAACGATTGAAAGGTTTGTTGTTGAAATGATGGATAGGTTTAATTGGATGTTTGGGGTTCATACTGAGACTTTGAGATTTTTATATGTTATGGGTAGGGGTAGTAAATTCTTTTTCTTATTATCTTTTAGCTTAAAAGGGCAAATATTAAAGACCACGCATTACGGGAGCAAAAATTAAAGACCAGCGCATTTGAAGGGCATTCACGCCAATTGCCCAACCTGTTAACCGGTTTGAACCGGACCGGACCGGTAACCGATTAACAAACCGGCCAGTTTCCGATTAAAAAACCAGAACCGGTGCCAGTTCCGATTTAACCGGTTCCGGTTTGCCGGTTAAAAACCCGAAACCGGAACCGGTCCGGTTCAAACATGTCCAAAACCTCTTTTTTTTTTTTTTTTTTTTTTTTGTATTGTATATATATATATATATATTATAGTATTTATTAGTATATTGTAGGTATATTTACATATGTTATATAAGTTTATAAGTAAAGTTTATATATTTATCGACTAAAATGCTAACAAAGATATATATATATATATATATATATATATATATATATATATTAAGTTATATGCTTAAGTTACACTACATATACTTAAAATATAGTAAGAATATACTTATATATATCAATATACTTAGGTTATATATATATATATATATATATATATAAGTATATACTATATATACTTATAACTTATATATTATAACTTAAGTTATTTATAGCTTAATTTTAAACATATACTATATATACTTATAACTTATATATTATAACTTAAGTTATTTATAGCTTAATTTTTTTCTAAGTTTATAAATTCTTATATATATATATATATGTTTAAGTTATATATATACTATATATTATAAGTATATTCTTAGTATATTTTAGTTATTTTTCAAGTATATAACTTTCTAGTTTTTAATTTAAGTAGATGTATATTATAAGTATATTCTTAGTATATTTTAGGTATATTCCTAGTATATTTTAGGTATATTCCTAACTTAATATAAGTAAAAATATGAACACAAGTAAATAGAAGAAAGCTCAATGAGCCATATATTTTATTCATTCTTGGATAACATTTATTTGCAAGTTGTAGTTTTTTTTAACTTGCAAATAATACATGAGTTGCAAAGAAATAGTAGAATAATAAAATCAGCAATTCTCAATCATTTGGTTAATTTTCCCCATATCATATTCGGCCATGGAGATATCTTCAAAGCCTTCTATTTGGTCCGGCCCACTTGCTATCAAATCTTCAATCTCTTCCTCTTCGCCTTCCTCCGCTTTTAAGTTTTGGTTGCGTCGCTCCGATCTAATCCAATCGCGAATGCACACTAGTACTTGCAAGCTAAAGCCGGATAATGAGTGTCTATGGTCTCCAATTTGTTGTCTTCCTTGGCTAAAAGCACTCTCCGAAGCCACGGTTGATACTTGAACTGTAAGGATATCTCGAGCCATTCTTTAAAGTATCGGATGACTTGCCTTGTATTTCTTCCACCATGCTAAGACGTTCAACACATCTAGTTCCTTGATATCCACATTTGGCTGCATCAAATAAAAGTTATATTTATCAAAGTTTGCACTACAAGAGGGAGTTGGCTGTGAATGTAAAACTTTTAAATGCGACAAACCCGACAAGCCCTTTTTGCTACTTTGAGAAGTAGTAGGGCGTGGAGCAACGGGTGTAGCATATTCTTCCAAATTAGAATAATGAGTAAAAACTTTTCTAAACTCGTCATCCATAGCGAGTTCGGCTTCAGCTAAAGATGGTTGAACTCCCTCTTCAATTTCTAAAAATGTATAAATTTGACCAACCAATGCTTTAGTATAAGACACTTTTAAACAAGGATTTAAAAGAGAACCCAATATAAATAAAGTTGGGATGGGAAAAAAATACTTCTTAAATTTTGTTGTCATATCAAAAATAGCCGCTTGATAACCGGGTTTATATTTATACTCTTGTAAAACTCTAGCTATTTCCGCTAAGTAATTGTTTAGAAAAAGCAAGAGTTGCATTATAAAAATTTTCTAAGAGTTCAACACATTCCTTAACATCTTCCCAATGCGTAAAATTTAACCAATCATTATTATTAATTTTATATTTGTTGTGAACTTGTTGTATGGGAATCCTATACTCATATGCTTGTTGTAGCATAATGTAAGTGTAGTTCTACCTAGTCTCAATTTCTACTTGAATTTTTCTAGGTCTAAGGTTATTTTCCACTCAAGCATTCTTAAAATCTCTAAGTCTTCCCCTATTAGCATTACAAAAAAGAAACGCAACCGCATCTCTAACTTTTGAATAGAATCGTCAAAACACACAAGACCATCTTTAACAATTAAGTTTAAAATGTGACAACTACATCTCACATGAAAAATATTTTTTAGCGGAGGGTTTAATTCTCTTTTTAAAAGACCAACCGGCTTTGTATTATTAGAAGCATTATCTAAAGCAATACAAAATGTTTTTCTATAAATGTTAAAAAATCTCATAATAGTAGACATTGAATCCGCTAAAATTTTTCCATCATGACGACCTTTTCCTTCATCATATAAAAAAGATATAGTTCTTTTTTGCATAACCCAATTGTCATCAACCCAATGACATGTAATAGCAAAAAAATCTAACTTGTTAAGACTAAGACCCAAATCAGCGGTAAGAGAAATATTACAATTTAAAGAATTAAATACATGACGCAAATAAAATCTATATTTTTTATGCAAATCTATAACATCCGCTCTACAAGTACTTCTAGGAATACCCTCAAATAACGGATTATAACAACGTTGAATGTAAGTAACAAACCCCAAACCCGAAGGAAAGGAAAATGGTAAACAATCATAAGCTACCATTTTAGCTATTTCTACACGCTCTTTTTTTCTTGTCATACTTAAAATTTTTACCGGTTCATGGGTCTATCGTCATTTGAATACCCCCGACATTTGAACCTATTTGTTCTCCCCAAACATCCATATATTTCTTTCTCATATGACCATTTAGTGTACCCGTAGTTTTCTTGCCACCATCCTTAAATTTTCAAATTTTAGCGGTTGGCTTACGAGTTCTAAAGCGGTTTATCTTGTGTATGTGATTATGCGGGGACATATATCCCTCATGAGATTTTCGGGGCTTGTGTTTCATCATCATCATCATCTTGACCTAAAAGTGGATTATTTCCACCAACATCAATACCTGTTTCTTCCACAAAAAAGCATCACGTCTAAATCTCTTCGCCATTATTAAATAGAATTAATTTAAATCACAGCCAAATAAATCACAAGAAAATAAATTGTAACAAATTAAATTGCTAGAATTACATTGCGTAAATTAAATTGCGAAAAATAAAGATAGAGCTTTACCAAATTGCCCTAATTTTCCTTAGTCATAAATTTTCAAATCACCAACTCCATCAACAATATTATAATTGTAAAATTAATAATTAAAACTATTATGAGACTTTATAATATTTATTTGAGAGAAATTTAAAGTGGCTAATTGTTGTGAGAGATGTGATTTGAGAGAAAGAAAGAGAGTGAATTGGTGTGGATTAAAATGAAAATGGAGACATATATGGGTTAAAGTGTTAAAAAAAAAAAAAGTTTAGGGGGTTTAGGGGGGGGGGGTGGGTGCAAAAAATGCATTTTTGCAAATGGACCGTTAACGGTCCAAATTAGCAATTTCAACTACAATAAAAAAAAAAAAAAATTAAATCAACCTCAATTTCACTGGTTTAATCGGTCGGTTAGAAAAAAAATCAAACCGAACCGGTATGTAATGTGTTGTGTTTCATCTTTAATCATAGTAATCATCAATTTGGGATTAAAAGCAAAATTTAAACTTTTGCTGGGAAGGATAAAAATACCACAAATTTGAGGGGCATACCACCCTAAAATATGAGCATTTCATGACCTAACGTTTGTAACTCCATAGCTATTTGTGAATTTTACTCTTTGTGTACCAGCAAGAAAAGCACGTCCTTATTTCCACCAAAAATCAATAATTTACCTAAATTAGCAGGATTTCTTTTGTTTGTTTCTTCCTATAATCACAGATGTAGAGTTCAAAGCTTCAACAAGAGAAGGGGAAATCCAGCAGGACAAAATAGCGAAATAGATGCAAACCAACAACCAACTCAATCAGGATAATGTAAATAAATACAAACAAGAAACTCCGGATGAAAAAAGAAACAAAGTGTATAACATATGCATCCAGCAGGCACACTGCTTATTCTTTTCTTCTTCTTCTTCTATGTTCTCTTCAATATGGTAGTAGGCGCCATTATTTCACACCAATAGTCATTTTTGATGCCAAATTCATAAAGTCCAACAAAAATGTCGAATTCCTCAGTAGTGTACCGCACAAAATGTTATAAATCAATGACAAGGCCAAAGAGATGGATTCTAAAAAGATTGCCACAACAAATTCACCAACATGGAAATTTTTAAATCTCTTTTCCAGCTTCTCTGCAACATTCATCACACTTGCAATGTTTGACAAACTAAAAGGATGTTGACCTTCGTTAAGATTTAGTGAAAACATTGTTGCAGTCGATCCACCCCCATAGGAGAACATGATTACCCGCTGACCAGCCTGAAGTTAAAAAAAAAAAAATGAATTCAGAAACATATATAACAATATGAAAGAACAAAAGCAGAAAAGTAAGTTGCTTTTACCAATGTGTCGTGCTTATTGTGAAGGAACGCAAAAGCAGCATAGAGAGACGCAGTGTACATGTTGCCAACTTGTTTTGGTATCAAATCCACCTTCTCATCATAAAATGGTTTAGCAACTTGTTGGGATTGGATTGCAAAATAGCAACTTGTTTTGGTAGGTTGCATGACAAAATTCATTTTCATCAGAGCTATTAATCCTACTTACTTCATTCACTGATTTAAAATTAATAATTAAACTATTATGAGCCAAATTTTTATAATATTTATTTGAGAGTCTAATATTAAATGGTTAGGAAAAAGCTAATTGCCCTTTGCTCCAACCTAAGGGTAAATTTATAATTGAGAGATCCACCTATTTCAAGCTAGAGGTCCATTAATCACGAGGGCAAATATGAGGAGATTTGGACCTTTTCCCTTTAAATAAAACGGAAGAAGATCGAGAGAAAAGAGTGAATTGGTGTGGATTAAAATGAAAATGGATAAGAGAAATAAATTATCCCATTCTATCCTACCCAATTTGGGAGATGGAATAAGTTATCTCTTTAAAGTGTTAAAAAAAAAAAAGTTTGGTTGAATAGGAGTATCCAGACTCCAGATAAGGTACCCGTGGAATTTTTACCTTGAGGTGGGGATAGCTATTGTGGTGGGGGGCTCTGAAGTGGTCCACTGATAAAAATGGCAATTTGCCGGATTGTCCTTTTCGCTGGGGTGGTCTTTAATTTTTTTTCCCTCAAATAACTGATATTTAATTTTTACCTTTTGCTAAAAATCGGGTTTGAACTCGTTGGTTAAAAATTTAAAAGAACGGTCAAAGATTTTAGGGCATAAATTAGATTTCAAACTCTGCCTTATGGCCAATAAAAAAAAAAAAAATTTAAATCAAACCAGGTTTAATCGGTTAACTTTTAGGCAAAAATAAAGTAGGCCTTAAGGCTGAGGTTTGTCCTATGCCTTAAGGCCTAATTTTGGGTAAAAGTTTGCCCAAAGGCCTAATTTAAGTTGGACCCCAACTTATACCTTGCGAATATGTAATAAACGCCTTGTAATTTTTTTTACTGAGACTAGATTCAAACTCAGGATCTCTGAGTGTTAAGCGAAGCACAAATGTTAAAGACTACCAATTTGAGAGATAAAAATTAAAGATTACCGCAAAAGATGGACAATCCGCTCAAAATATATGCTGATAAAAGGGACGTGGGCTCTACCACCACAGTTGTTGTTGGGCCCAAAGGAGGACAATGTCTTTAATTTTGTTGGACCAGTACAAAGAAGTCGATGCCACGATAATATACAAAAACGTGGTTGAATGGTAATTGTGTGGGACCATTTTCTTCAGTGGTCCCAGTACCAGCATGTCTATGGCTCGTGTCCTTGGTCCAACTTGTACCGGACTTCAAAAATTTTGTGGGGATCCAAAATTTTAATCATGAAACAGTTGATAATGTAATGTTAATGTTTGTGAAGTTTTCGCGGATACATATTTTGTATGCGGTATAAATTTAAACTTTTGTCTTTGAAGGATAAAAAATAAAGACCACAAATTTGAGGGCCAAAATTAGATACCACCCCAAAATATGGGCATTTGATTGTCAAGAGGCGGACCTAACGTTTGTAACTCCATAGCTATTTGTGAATTTTACTCTTTGGTATGTAGTACCAGCAAGAAAAGCACGTCCTACTAGGGATTTCTCCCGCTACCGAAACCGTACAAAATGTCATGCAACTCTTTTAATTTATTGCAGATTTCCTTGTTTCGCATGGAAATATAGCAGGATTTCTTTTGTTTGTTTTATTTTTTAATTTCCCTATAATCACAGATGCTGCATTAGTTAGAGTTCAAAGCTTCAACAAGAGAAGGGAAATCCAGCAGGACAAAATAGCGAAATAGATGCAAACCAACAACCAACTCAATCAGGATAATGTAAATAAATACAAACAAGAAACTCCGGATGAAAAAAGAAACAAAGTGTATAACATATGCATCCAGCAGGCACACTGCTTATTCTTTTTCTTCTTCTTCTTCTATGTTCTCTTCAATATGGTAGTAGGCTCCTATTGGTAGAAGGTTGCCAGGCATTTCACACCAATAGTCATTTTTGATGCCAAACTCTCTTCTGGCCTCATAAAGTCCAACAAAAATGTCGAATTCCTCAGTAGTGTACCGCACAAAATGTTATTAGTCAGTCAATGACAAGGCCAAAGAGATGGATTCTAAAAAGATTTGAATGCCACAACAAATTCACCAACATGGAAATTTTCGCATACCTCATATCTCTTTTCCAGCTTCTCTGCAACATTCATCACACTTGCAATGTTTGACAAATTAAAAGGATGTTGACCTTCGTTAAGATTTAGTGAAAACATTGTTGCTGTCGATCCACCCCCATAGGAGAACATGATTACCCGCTGACCAGCCTGAAGTTAAAAAAAAAAAAAATGAATTCAGAAACATATATAACAATATGAAAGAACAAAAGCAGAAAAGTAAGTTGCTTTTACCAATGTGTCGTGCTTATTGTGAAGGAGGGACGCAAAAGCAGCATAGAGAGACGCAGTGTACATGTTGCCAACTTGTTTTGGTATCAATGTGGTAGGTTCCACCTTCTCATCATAAAATGGTTTAGCAACTTGTTGGGATGCCTGGATTAACCGAGCAAACAGTTTAGCAACTTGTTTTGGTAGGTTGCATGACAAAATTCCATTTTCAGTCTCAGAGCTATTAATCCTACTTACGGAATTCATTCACTGATTTAAATAGAACAACTTTACCCTTCATTAAACTTTTGGTCTATTATGTTAAGGGCCAAATTTTCCATAGGATCCAAAATAGAGCATCTTTAGCCTCCGTTAAACTTTTGGTCTAATATTACCAATGGTTAGGAAAAAGTCTCCTTTTTGCCCTTGACTCCTAACGGAGCTCCAACCTAAGGGTAAATTTATACCATTGTCATGGGGAGTCCACCTATTTCAAGCTAGAGGTCCATTAATCACGAGGGCAAATATGAGGCAATTTGCTACAACCACATATTTGGACCTTTTCCCTTTAAATAAAGTACCGGAAGAAGATCAGAGAAAATCAGTTGTACAATAAAGAAACATTTCAAGAAGAAAAAGTAGGCAATTGGTAGTGCACCTCATCAAGATCACAGCTTTGGTAGCTTTCTTCAGCAGTTGAGGATTCAAAGGGGGTCAGGATTTGTTTAGCAGACTCATCAATATAGCTGCAAATGCAGAAATGAGGATGATCAGTCCAGAGCAATCCCTTAAATAATAAAAAATATTCCTTTCTAACAGAAGATTTTAACGCACCTAGCATTCCTTAAGAAGTCGTTGTAAAGCAAGCGACCAAAGCTCTTCTGGACGAGCTGCAGGATTAATTAAAAGGATTCAGATGATTGTTTAAATGACTTAATTTAGAGAAATAGGAAAAAAAAAATGAATCTGCCTGGGATTTATAAGCTACCTTGTTGTATGGTGAATGGAATACAAAGTAGGCTGCATCATCAACTGAAAATTGCCCGTCTTCCAATTTCTCATATCTAAAACACATGAAGTAAAAGGTCACTAAAAGATTATGATTATGAAGTCTAACTCCAAATATAAGGGTGTATCATCTGGGAGCTTACTTGTTGCATAAACCCTTGTAGCAAGAATCAAGTGCCGTGAGATAACAGGTTTGTGAAATCTCATCGTCCACCATCTGCAACAATAATTAACATCATACAGAGCACAGATGGAATATCTGAAGCCTCAACAGTGGATATAGCAGGCTTGCAAAATATCAGTAACGATACTGAATTGTAAAAAATTGTCATGCAACACGTTATTTTCTTGATATTAAATTAAATCCTGTATGTAAAAATTACTGTAAGAACTAAAACTTAAAGGTTAAGGTGTCAGCAAGGGGTAGCTTTCACTACACTCTCAATACACATAACCTTAAAAACTCAAAAATAAATTTAACCCGAAGCTTTAGCAAAACAGCTTTTTGAAGTGTTAATGTGAAAACTGATTGATCAACAAGACAAGCAAGGATTAAAGGGAATTACAGGATCTTCACTGTCAAGGATGGGCTTGTAAATATCATAGACATGCGACATATGGCTAGCTCTGATCTTGCTTTCAATTGCTATAGGAGCATCAGGCCCTACAAGCATAGCGATGGCTGCAGCTCCTCCAGTAGCCCGGGCAGGTCCCTTTGCATAGACCTGTGAACAGAAGTTCTCAAATAAATGAACAAAACTCATGCTGTGGACGAAACTTAAGTTGTAGAATGCATGAAACTAATGATCATACCGCACTATCCGTGCATACTACAAGTCCATATCGTCCATCCCATGAAGAGCTCTCCACCCAATTAACGCAGTTGAACAATGCAGCAGTTCCCCCATAGCTGGAATTATGGGAGTCAACTCCTTCAATGTCAGTATTTCCATGTTCCTGCTTGTTTCACATGGTGAAGAGCCAGGATGAGTTTCTATGATCAACATATGTGATAACCATAAGGTAAAGCTTTATTGGTGAAGAGGAAGGTGAAGAAAGCCAAACAGCAAAACTGATGCAACAGACATATTACTTCCCCAAGGATAAATGTCCCAGCAAAATGGTAAGCTCATTTTCGAGGAGTTACTTTTTTGTTTTCCAGTTAGGTGACAATTAAAATGTGTAACAAACAGCATCAGCAAGCAAAATTGAGGTCCAAGATGAAACAAGGACAATATTTAATGTAGAATAACTCACTTCGCGACATTTCATGTATTTTATAATATTTGGCGGCAACAGATATTGTATTTTGAGCTAATCAGCAGTATGCCATGTAAAGACTCCGCAGTTAAGTCTCACTTGGCCACATGTTGGAACACACCATTTAGAAAATTTATTATTCTGCATTGCCTGGATGGAACGGGCATTACCTCAAATATTCTCATTAAGAATGTCTTGATAGATTTGCTCTTATCGATAATAGTTTCAGTTCCAACATCTAACCGGCCAATTTGCTTTGGATCAATAGCATACTTCTCCAGAAGGAAAGTAACAGCTGTCATGCTGAAGATGAAAAATTCCGATGATAAGAGAAAAGAACAAAGTAGTAGCATTTTTTGCAGGATTAGCTAATAAAGTTAGTCCCAGTTTCATTATGACAAGTTGTTAAGTAATGAAATAAATGGGTCTAAATGAAGCAGAATGATTATAGAGGTTTCATGTATCCGATCCCTATTAGTTTGAAATTGATGCGTAGTAGTCATTGTTGCAGCTACTAAAGTTAAATGCATACCTCATTGATACAACATCTTCATCCTCAATTACAAAGCCCATGCAATCTTGTCCAGAACCAATTTTATACTCGCCTTTGCTTACCTCATCATGAGCCTCCATTTCTTCCTATACATTGCAATTTTACTGTAATTAACTCATAGAAGTCTTACTCCCTCAAAACTATAAAAGTGAATTGAATGTCACATTGAAGCACAGAAGAGCTTTTAAAGCACTAAACTATGTACCCCTGATTGCTCGCGGATAAATAGAAGCAATAGACGTGCATGACATGAGATCTATGATCTTAGATTCGTAATCGTGAGAGCTTAAAATAAGTTGTAATCCTAACAGTTATTTACAGAAAAATATAAAACTTTTCAGTACTATATATTGCAATAACAAAGGCATTTTGAAAGTCGTTCCTCGCTCTTCACAAAAAGTATTACTGATTACGAAGAAAACAAAAAGCAGAGTCCGAAAAATGTCCATTTGTCTCGCTTGGCAAAGTTGAGCACCTAAATACAGTCACAGATACATAGCTGCAAGTACTGTATATATAGGCACAAGCGGATATACATTGACCGAACCATTCTTAGATACAGCTTCATCAAGAAACTCACTAAATTTATATACATAAATCATATGTGAAAATATAAAAACCGTACATGTAGTTAGAGTCTTTCAGATAACAAAATTTGGCAAGGATTTTCTTGTGATTTAGTTGTCCAAGTAGTCATAGTTAATTATTCTTACTATAAACAACGAAAGTTCATTTTTTTTACTTTTTCTTGTCCTGGATTATCATTAATTAGTGACGATTACATAAATGTATTAGAACTATTTTTTACTAATATGACTTTGGTAAAGAGATTTTACTTGTTCGTTTTGTCAATAACACATTATATTTTGCTTACGCCACTAAATAAGAAGGCACATTCGAACTACAGTTTGTTCTGATTGAGCACCTCAACGTACGATAAAATGTTCCTTTTAGATGCTTCCAACTCAAATTTTTGAAAAGCTTCTTTGTGTATATATTCTCAAGCCCATTCCGTAGATAAGTTAACTACTTAAAATATGTCGCCTCATTTAGCTATACGCATTAGCGTCAATATGCATTAATGCTGATATGTATGACTAAAGGAGGTGACAAATTATATGTGATTATTTACCTTACGTATGTAATAAGCACTTGAAAACACGTCCAAAAACTTTTTTCAAAATTTGAGCTTTTGAGCTGGAAGGTCCTAATAGAAACTCTTTATCATGAGTTCAAGTGCTCGATTGGAACAACTAATAGTCTGAATATCAAACTGAAATTTACCGACAAGTTTAAAGAGTTGACGATGTATTTAGCCAAATAAGAATGTAGAAGTATGAGCTTAAAATGTTATATTAAAAAATTTACCAGCACAATGCTAGTAGGAGGAAAGTCAATCTCCATTGCGAGTATTCCAACATTTTTCGGTTGAGAAGGCATTTCCTATTGTTGCAAGCAACTATAACTTTGAGCAAGAAATCAAAAGTAAGAAGAGAGGAAATTTCAAGGGGAGAAAGAAGATGAATGGAGATGTACTGTGTTAGCATGTTTGCGTTGGATTAATAGAGTAACTAAAATGGTGATTAACTTAAGCCACCAAAGTTGAGTTTCAATATTTCAACCAGAACCAGGGCCAGGGCCAGGGCCAGGTGGAAATGGGGAAGGGATTAGGAGAATCATTCTTCAACAAGTGGAAGTTCAAGTGGGCTACCAAATACACATTAGACTGAGTGCATGCACAGAAAAAGGATTAACAAAAGAAAATTTCTGGCCACTTGGTCGGTTGGTTCTTCTGGTTTCCCACATGTGTTTTATACATATTTTTCAATTAATTCAAATTCTCATAGGAAAGTAAACTCCATACTCAGTCCCTTGTCCCAAAATGGAAATAAATCCTGAACCGGGAGTGTAATTATAAAAATTAATAGTTTAATGATAGAGTTCTAAAATACTCCCTCCGGATCAAAAAGAGAGTCTACTTAGCCCTTAAGAAAATACTAATTTCTAAAAGAAGAAAATAGGTAATTTGACTAAACTGCCCCTAATTAAATAGGTATTGAGATTTCATGAGATAACACTTAATAGGAGCAAATCCGAAAAAATCAGATTAATTATTTCTTGATTTGATAGGTGGACACTCTTTTTTTTTTTTTATCTCTCAATGGACACTCTTTTTGATCCGGAAGGAGTAATAAATAAGAAATGTTCATCCGTTGCCAAATATCTGCTTTGGAACTCGAACGATTTGGATTTGTTCCAGAAATCCACTTAAAGGTATCACCTAGTATAATCTTTGTTAGTTTACTGATAGAAGTTATTATCTTACATTTTACATAAAAGAATTAGTTATTTTGCCGCCTAGCTAGTATTCATCTGTTACTTTTATTTCCTTTTTTCTAGATATGATTGTAATTTCTATCGTGCTACTACTTATAAAGGGATAACATTTTATGTAACATATATAAAGAGTTTGAGATACGATAACTTCTTATCACAAGCTCTAAGAGGGCAATTGTGGTATTGCATCTATTTGTCATGACCTTTTAGGTATTCCATATTCCCAGTCATAATAGGATGTCTTTAAAGGAATATCCTTGCCTTCTTAGATTGAACTACATAAATTGGAATATCTTAATTGAAGTTGTGTTAGTTAGAAAAGTGAAGAAAAGTTCTTTCATTTTTTTTTTCTTTCACCAACTTAGTCAACTTCAACGTTACTATCAAAATAAGAAGGAAAAGGTGCAAGTCATTGATCCGAGGGTCGTTGTCTGTGAATCACAAACCAGTAATCCAGTTGAAGAACAAAAAAAAAAAAAAAAAAAAAAAAAAACACTCAAAACTAGTTGGTTTGATAGTAATGGAATAAGTAATTCCAACATGACAACTTACAGTATTTGGTTAATTGCTTAAATTTGGGTCTCGATTTTAAGCAATACATATGTTAAGTTATGTGAAAATCTATATATTAGCAACTCAAGAATTAAGCTATTTTTAAAATAAAAATGTCCTTTCATAATAAATATCCATATATATAACAATCCACGACAACAACAACAACAACTACATGCTAAAAGATATCATATATAACAATCCCTTTATTATTAATCACAACACAACAATTCCGATATAATAATCCCGGCATATGCATCATATGAATCAAACGACCCCTTATAGGTTGCCCTTGTGCAACCGCAATACTCTATCCAATTTGGTATCATTAGTAAAACAAAAGAAGAAGCAAAAAAAAGAGGAGCTAACAACACCGAAACAATGTTCGTACACCTTAAAGGCTTAAACACACAACATTTTTGGAGTTTTGACACATCATCCTAGAACGCCCTCATGATTAGAGTTTGTTTTATGAATTTTTCATTAGTGTTTATTCATGGGTTTATCAAGGGTGGAAGCAAAGTATATATATTAAGGAGCCACCACAAATTTAAACAATCACCCATTGACGTGATCTTTCCCATAAGTACATCAGCTTATTATTAAGGCACAGGTGAGAAAATCTGCTTAATGAATTTCAATCAAAGACTAGGTTGATGACTTTTACAATCATCTACAATCATTTCACAAACAGATGAAGACAGGAGATACAGAACATTAGAACCCGTCGGAAACTGAAAAAAGAAAAAACAAAGGCATAAGATCTACTCTGGAAAAGAAACTACATGTAATAACAATCCAATTTGCCGTAGCACTAGTTATTCTTCTATGTGCTGACAATAACTAAAAGAACACTGGCCAACTATATGGCCTTACCCAGTGTAAGGGCCTTGTTTAGTGTCCATTGACGTGTCCATGCTCGGGAGCCTTCTTCTCGTAAAACCTTCTGTACTTGGAATCAACTTCTGTTAGGTAGTAGGTTCCTGGTGCGAGCAGGCTGCAATCCTTGCTAGTCACAAAGTCCTTGGCACCATATCTGTGCTCCATTAGTTTCATTATTTCGACGAATTTTTCAGGAGTGAACTGCACAAAACGTTATTGACATCAGTCAGGGTTATATGATGAGAAAAGAGATATGATACAACAAATTGATCGACAGCTGCTTGGATTATAAGCTTAAATAAACAGTGATGGAGTCCAAGTCCTCAATTGAGTCCTAGATCAAAATTTAACATACCTCATGTCTCGATTTCAACTTCTCTGCAACATTCATCACACTTGCAATGTTTGACAAGCTAAAAGGATGTTGACCTTCATTAAACTTCAGTGAAAACATTGTTGCAGTCAATCCACTCCCATAGGAGAACATGATTACCCGCTGACCAGCCTGAGTTAACAAAAAGATTCAGAATCTGGGGGAAACATGTAGATATTGGACGTGAACAAGCAGATAGAAAAAATAAGTAACTTGTATTTACCAATGTGGCATGCTTATTGTGAAGGAGGGATGCAAAAGCAGCATACAGAGATGCGGTGTACATGTTCCCAACTTGTTTCGGTATCAATGTGGTAGGTTGGACCTTCTCATCATAAAATGGTTTAGCAACTTGCTGGGATGCCTGTATGCATGATAAAATTCCATTTTTAGTTCAGTCTCAGAGCTATTTATCCTACTTTAAGACTTCATTAACCGTAACAAGTACTGGATGAAAATTGCAGGAAGACACTAGTGAAAAAAAAAAAAAAAAATTAAGGAAGAGTAAGTAAATGTTAGTGAACCTTCTCAAGATCCCGGCTTTGGTAGCTTTCATCACCGGCTAAGGACTCAAAGGGGGCGAGGATTTGTTTGGCAGACTCGTCAATAGAGCTGCAAATGTAGAAATGAGGATGATCAGTCCACAGAATTCCTTTAAACAATAAAAAGATTCCTTTCAACAGAGGATTTTAACACACCTAGCATTCCTTAGAAAGTCGTTAAACACCAATCGACCAAAGCTCTTCTGCACGAGCTGCAGGATTACAAAAAGATTCAGATAGCTGTTTAAATCCCTTTATTTGGAGAAATAGGAAAAACATATGAATCTATAAAGGGATTCATAAGCTACCTTGTTGTATGGTGAATGGAACACAAAGTAGGCTGCATCCACCATTGAAAATTGCTTGCCTTCCAATTTCTCATATCTAAAAAATGAAGTAAAAGGTCACTAAGAGAAGATCATTAAGAAATCTATCTACAAATATAAGGATGCATCAATCAGCAGCTTACTTGTTGCATAAACTCTTGTAGCAAGTATCAAGTGCCATGAGATAACAGGTTTGTGAAAGCTTACCATCAACCACCTGCAACAACAATTAACATCATACAGAGCATAGCTGGGGAAAATGCCGGTATAATAAGGAATTGATAAGAGATACTGAAATTTCTTATTGTTATGCAACACACTGTTTTCCATAGTTTAAATCCTATATTTATCCAACTTCAGTAAGAAGTGTAACATAAAGGAATCAGCAGCAAGTGGTTGCTTGCAAAAGATTCTATCAGTTCTGTGAAATACTACACTCTCAACACACACATAAAAAATAAAAAATAATATTAACCAAAGGTTTGAGTAAAATGAAACATTCATGTGACACCTGATGATCATCTAAGGCAAGCAGGGATTAAGGAAATTACTGGATATTCACTGTCAAGGATGGGCTTGTAAAAATCATAGGCGTGTGACATATGGCTAGCCCTGATCTTGCTTTCAAATACTATAGGAGCATCAGGCCCTACAAGCATTGCAATGGCTGCAGCTCCTCCAGTAGGCCGAGCAGGTCCCTCTGCATAGACCTGTGAACAGAAGTAAATATCATGCAAGGCTCAGATTTCACTCTATGTATCTAATAAGCAAGCAATAGATGAAACTCAAGTCATAGAATGCATGAAAATAATAATCATACCGCGCTATCCGTGCATACTACAAGACCATAGCGTCCATCCCATGAAGAGCTCTCCACCCAATTTACGCAGTTGAACAATGCAGCAGTTCCCCCATAGCAGGCATTAGTTGAGTCAACTCCTTCAATGTCAGTATTTCCATGTTTCTGCTTGTTTCACATGGTAAAGAACCAGGATAAGTTTTGATGATCAACATATGTGAAAGCCACAAGGTAAAGCTTTAGCTGTGAAGAGGAAAGTCAAGAAAGACAAAAAGGAAAATTGATGCAACGAACATTTAATTTTCCATGGAAAAATGTCACAGCAAATAGTAAGCAGATTTTTTAGGAGTTCAGTTTTTCACGTGGGTGACAATTTAGATGGGTAACAAGCAGCATCAGCGATCTAATTTGAGGCCCAAGATGAAGCTAGGACATACTTCACGCAGAATAAGTGACTTGAGCATTTCATGGAGTATAACTTATATAATTGGCTGCAAGAAATATTCAATTTTTGAAATAATCAGCAGTACATCATGCAGAGGCAACAGTCAATACCTCAAATATTTGCATTAAGAATGTCTTGATGGATTTGCTCTTATCAATAACAGTTTCACTTCCAACCTCTAGCCGACCAATTTGTTTTGGATCAATAGCATACTTCTCCAGAAGGGAAGTAACTGCTGTCAAGCTGAAGATAACAAATCTAATGAGAAGCAAAACAAAGTAGAATTTTTGCAAGATTAGCTAATGAAATTAGTCCCTAGTTTCAAATTTGTCCTAAGAGACAAATTATAAAGTACTGAAATGAAATCAGACCATATGAAGGAAGTTCCTGAAGCTACTCTCTCTGTTTCAATTTGTTTGTCTTACTTCCCGTTTTAGTTTGTTTCAAAAAGAATGCCTCATTCATTTCTTGGCAACTCTTTAATTTAAATTTTTCACATGGCATGTTTAAGACCACAAGATTACAGGGCATTTTAGTCGTTAATTTAAGACCATACCACAAGATTCAAAAGACTTTTTTACTTTCTTAAACTCTGTGCCAAGTCAAAACCAGACAAACAAGTTGAAATGGAGGGAGTAATACAGCTAGTTGCATACCTCATTGATATAACATCTTCAACCTCAGTGCAAAAGCCCATGCAATCTTGTCCAAGACCAATTGTATACTTGCCTTTGCTTGCTCCATCATGAGCCTCCAATACTTCCTAAACATTGCAATTTTACAGAAATCAAATATCGAAAAAAAAAAAAAATCAAAATCCTAATATTGAATACTTTTATTTCAAATCTATCAAGTTGTTTGAATGTCAGATTTATATCAGAAAAGAGCTTATAATTACCAAAACTATGTAAAGTGTACAGTTATACACAATACATGTAACATGCAAGTACAATAAATGAAAATCTATCATCTCAGATTCACAAATCCTGAGATCTTAAATGGTAATCCTAATTTTCGTGGAAGCAATTATGACTTCCTCTTTAAAACAGTAAGGTAAACCGTATACTCAATTCTGAAGTAAAATAACAATTCCTTACGGAAAATATAAAAGACTTTTCGGAAATACAAATCGCAATAAAAATAAAAGACATTTTAAAAGTCTAAATAGTACACTGTCCTAATTTATGGGACACTTATCGTTTATCGAGAGTCAATTTAACTAACCTTCGATTAGATCAATTTATAGAGATACTCAAAAACTATACGAAAATATATTCTCATGTTTGACATGATAAAAGGTTGAATAGTTTGAATCTCGAAAAGCAAAAAGTATCGACACGGATGGATGGAGTAATTATTACATCGAGGGAATCAGTACCTTCATTTTCCCTCAGCCAAATTACAGCACCACAAATACAATTCTAGATACACATCTGCAAGTATATATATACGTATGTAGATGTGTACGTATTGCAAATTTAATTACCTGTTGAAGGCAAGTAGGAGGAAAGTAAATCTCCATAGCGAGAATTCCAACATTCTTCGGTTGAGAATCCATTTCAGATTTGTTTTGTTTTGTTTTATTCCAACTAAACTTGGAGCAATAAATAAAAAAATGGGTGGATCAAGAGTAAGACCGTCAATAACCTGACCGGCGCCGAGAATGTTCGACAAGGTCGGAAAGAGAGAGAGAAGTTATGTGTGTGTGTATTGAGAGGCATTCGCATGTTGCGTTACATTTATATACTGCTCTTCTACCAGCCCCTCAAATGCAGACTTCGTGACGACCCAACCTTTTTTTTTTTCATTTTCTAAATACAACTTATAGATTCTAATATAAAAAGATAATTACTCGTGATTAAATTAATCTTGTTTACTCTCTCGAGTATCAAATTATTGATCTGTCATTTTAGAAATAGTTTAAATCATTTGTCATTTTAAAAGTTTTTAAGAAAATTCATTTTTTTTTTTTTTACCATTTTATCATTAATAGTAATTATTCGTAAAACTACAAACACTTCAATTATGGGAGATGTAAGACATAGATAAAATAAATATTAAATGAAGAGAGGTTATATCTTAAGATATAAATAACTGTAGAATAGTCAAAATCTCTCCTAATTACTCTCTATTTAAAACAATCGGTGTTTTTTCTTTGCATTTTGTTTCAAATTACGCTTGTTTCACAAAATCAAGAAGGCGTTAATTTTTTTTCCCAATTTTACCCTTAATTAAATAAGTGGAGTTTTACATGATTAAGAAATCATTAAAGAACTACATTTTTTCTCAAAGCATTTGATTAAGGATAAGTTAGTAAAAACACTTCTTACTTTTTAAGAGTGTGTAATTTTTTTATAGGTATGCCCAAGCTAAAAACACAACTTATTATAAAACGAAGATATTTGTATTTTCTTAAGTGACACGTAAAAAACAAACACATACAAATTAATTTGAGACGGAGCGACTAAATTGTATACACGAGGTTGACTGTAGCATTTAGATAGTGAATGCAGTAGCTATCACATATATAAATTGTTTAATCCATGTATATAATTGAACAACTAAAACAATTTTTATAAAACTCTCTATACATCAGTTAGTATTTCATTTTATGTTATGAAAAAGAAAGGACTCATTATAACAAAATAAATTAGAGTTTAAATTTATATCCTGAGCAGATAAAGTAATCTTTGTGTGACTTGTAATTTCGAGTTATTTAATTAGATTTGTATTAGGATAAATTGTCTATATATAAATGTGACGCCTTTTTAAAACCCTCCGTAAACGTGAAATATTCCGTACCATCTTCTAACTTTGTATTTTGGAGTACGACTAAGTTAACAAGCATTTGCAATTGGAACTCGTTATACTCTAAGGGGACGTTTTGTATGATGGATAGGGAAGAATATTCGTGATAAAAATTTAGTACCACTATATTTCTTGTTTAATTACTAATCTTGATAAGTTATTCCGTGATTAAAAATAGTTTCTGTTTATCCTGAAAGCGGCGGGAATAATGGCATTCCAGGAATAACTTATCCCATGATAAAATAATCAAAATGACAAGAATAACCCTAAGTCTCAAACTCTTTTTCTACTACCATGCGGGGGATATTTTTGTAAACAAACAACTTTTTTCTTAAAAATTATGCAATGTATGCCATTTTTAAAAACAACAAACCAAACAATGGTCAGCGTTAAATAATATCGTAATCAACTTATCCCAACATAACTAATCCTAAGATAATTAATCCTAACATAACTTATACCATCATAACTTATACCATCATACCTTCTCTTCAAACCAAACGATCCCTAACTGCAATGCTTAGGAGTCGTTTGGACATGATTTAAAATTATGAGATGAAATAGTGAAATGAAATTTTTAAATCAGTTTAACAATTTTAATTTTTTTTGGATGTTTTCATGACATAAAAACCCCCCGGGGAGAAAAAACCCTCAAAACTTTTCAATTCTTATACAATTTACCAAATAAAAGGCAACCCTAAAAATTA